>NC_083113.1:56577861-56897200 GCF_949774975.1 Lagenorhynchus albirostris | reverse complement strand
GAGAGCCTGTGCGGTCCCGCCCCCCACTCCCCGTCACTCACGCGAGGAAACCGAGGCTCGGAGGGGCAAAGAGATGGGACACCCAGGCAGGAGGGGTACACACGCAGAGTAGATCAGAACTCTGGAGCCAGACTGCTTGGGTTCAAATCCCAGCTCCGCCCTTTCCTAGCTGTGTGGCCTTCAGCAAGGGACTGAACTTCTCTGGGCCTCAGTTATCTCTAACATGGGGGTAACAGCAGTCTGCGCTCCCCAGGGGTTGTCTGAGGGTTATATGAGCTACCACGCTTAGGAAGCACGGAGAAACAGCTGCAAAGGCTCTTTTCATTCTCAGCTTAGTGCCCTTGCCCGGGTCCACGGCCTGACGAGGCTGCACACTGCAGCGGAAGCCTGCCCTCCTGCAACTCCAGCTCACCCCCGGGGGAGGGCGTCTGAGGATTTGGCACCGGCCCGGCCCCACTCTCTGGCCGCAGCGGGTGAAGATCCAGGTCCCTCTGGGGCCCTGGCCGCCCGCTCTGCCCAAATCAGAGCACGCGTGAGGGCAGTGGGTCTCACGAGGGCCCTGTGCTCCAGTCAGAGCACGCGTGAGGGCAGTGGGTCTCTGAGGCCCCTGTGCTCCAGTCAGAGCACGCGTGAGGGCAGTGGGTCTCGTGAGGGCCCTGTGCTCCAGTCAGAGCACGCGTGAGGGCAGTGGGTCTCGTGAGGGCCCTGTGCTCCAGTCAGAGCACGCGTGAGGGCAGTGGGTCTCGTGAGGCCCTGTGCTCCAGTCAGAGCACGCGTGAGGGCAGTGGGTCTCGTGAGGCCCTGTGCTCCAGTCAGAGCACGCGTGAGGGCAGTGGGTCTCACGAGGGCCCTGTGCTCCAGAAGAAGACTGTGTACGGCTCCCCCTCAGCTGCAGCCCCAGCCGGAAGCCGAGGGAAGCTAAGCAGCTAGGGGCACACGGGGCTGGTACCCACTCAACTGCAGCTTCTACAGCGCCAACTACCCCCGCAGGGTATTTCCAGCTTCCGCCAATTCAGCACTCGGTTAGGACAGAGCAAGGAGGGGTGAGGTGGAGGCCGGTGAAGCAAGAGCAGGGACCTGTGTGGCCAGCGAAATACAGTGGAAGGGACGGTTTATGACTCCTGAGGCGAGGACATCAGAGGTTTTACCCCTTCCACCCGGCCCTCGCGGGGAATCCAGCCGCCATGTTGTGAGGTCACCCAAGCAGCCCTGCGGAGAGACGCCCCACGGAGACAGGACCCAGCTCCCCTGCCATCCGAGGGCCCACCTTGGAAGCAAATCCTCCCACCCCGAGCCAGCCTGCAGCTGAGTCCAGCCCCTGCCGACGTCTCGAGAAACCCTGAGCTAGAACCATACCCGGTCAAGCCACTCCTGAAGTTCTGATCCACAGAAACCGACAGAGACAGTCAATGCTCACTGTGGTTTTAGGTCACTACGTTTGGGGGTGACTGGTTTTGCAGTATCAGTAATTGGTAACACAGCACTGAAGTGAACAAGTTAATCAGGAAACAAAACCTTGTAGTAGGCAATAAAGGTGAATCTGGACTTCAACCTTGGTATAGAAAATGTATAAAATTATGGACAGAAAGAAGGAAGTCACATTCATGATAAAATTCTCCTAGGAAACACAAGAGCCTTTGGGGTGCCCCGGCTCCAGCAACACGTGTTGTCGCAAACCCCACTCCTCTGGGGGATCGGCGTCCTTGGCATGAAAGCGATGGGCTACCTGCACGCTTCTCTGGACCTCTCTGACTCTGCTACTTGGCCATCTGGGATTGCAGCCCTGACCTGGTTCTGTAAACCCCCTGAGCCCCCCGGAGACCCAAGAATTCTGGAGCAGGCCTTTATGATAAAAGCAACTTTCACAAGCCTGGAGGAAGGAAAGCTTTAAAATGAGTCAACCCCAGCAGGAGGCAGGTCACTGGCAGGTCGATGTAAACTAATGGTGAAAAAGCATGGTGACCAGAGGGTGGCCCCTGAGGTCGCCCCCAGCACCACCCATGCTGCCCAAGACCCCAGAGGGGGCAAATGTAAGCCCTGAGGCTCTGAGGAAGTGGCTGAACCCAGGGACCCCGGGATTTCCCGCGAAATAATCCTGCATGCGATGGGAACCATACACCTGCTCAGAAACGTGAATCTCTCCAGCGTTGCTTCTAGATCTTTTGAAAGTAGGAGAGCAGCAATGACGCTTAGAAGGAACTCTAATCTCTTGCCCCTCCCTGCTTCCTATCCCGTAAAGACATCACCCATCACCTGGGAAGCGGGCTGAATCACCTAAGAAGCAGCAGAGCCTTTGCGACGTAACTGCCCCCCTCACTCCCCCGCCGCCATGTCCGTTCCCCTCGGTTCTGCCCACAGAGACCAGGTTGGACAGAGCTTGAAATTCACGTTCTTCTGGGGTTTTCTTTTTCTGGAGCATCGCGTATGGTTTTTTTTTTTAAGAAAACAACAAAACTGGAGTCTTTGAAAGTACTGGAAACTAACAGCCCCGACTAATTAAGAGACAAGTTAGATTAGGCTCTGATGCACAGTAACTTCTCCATGGGGCATTTAATGCACTCGCTCAACCCCTGTGGGCCTCGGTTTAACCACCTACGGAAGGGATATGAGTAATAATTATCTCCTTTGGAGAGGTGCTGGGAGGGTTAATTAACTCGTGGCTGGGAACGCTTTGAGCCGTGGCGGCCGGCTGGAGGGGGGCGGGGGTGTGAACGCCACCCCCAAGTGCTGTTCCAGAAGGAAGCCATCACTTGCCTGCTGACGAGAATCTGTGACCTCGGATTAAGTCCCCAGGCCCCGGATATCCCCCCTCCAGGTCCAGCACTGGCACCCCGTAAGACCCCTTGCAGCTCTGAAGCCCAGGGGTGCTTGGGTAGAAAGAGAAGCCGTCTGCTTCTTCACCTTTCTGGATCTTTCCTTAAGGAACTTCAGAGCTGGGACCAGCATTCTTCCCAAACTTCCCCACAGCGACCAGACACACGAGCAGAGCAAGGGCACCTGGCCCAGCTCTTCCACCTAGTTTGGCCCTTCTCGGGTGAGTTCTCACCTGGCCCAGCTGCAGGAACGCACTCAGCCAGGGTGGGCTGGGCAGACACCCTCAGAACCGGGAGAGGGTTCCACCCTAGGGTGCCAACCTCGGCCGCACCAGCTCAGCCCACTCTTTGTACCCGGGCCCTCTGCTTGTCTCTGTCTTGTTTTTCTAAGAAACCAGATGTGGCAACAGGAGACGATGTCCTCAGAGGGCTTTGAGAAAGAGAAGGCGTTTATGCAAACACAGGAAGCAAGGGACACGTTTTGGAAACTAATGATAAAGTTTGCAGGAACGATGGTGGTGGGGGGAGTCCCCCCTCACAGAGATTGTGAGCCCCTCACAGAGATTGTGAGCCCCAGCGACCTCCGCCAGGAGGTGACCCCCATGGGAGAAATCAGAAACTGCAGCGCTGGGAGGTATCTTGGGCAAAGAAGCCTCATCCTGGACCCGTGAGGGACTTTGTCAAGGTCACCGAGCAGACAGAGGCAGGAGCTGGGTGCACGCTCCCCGCACCCTCCACGCCCTTGGCTCCGAGCTCCCCCCAAACACCTCAGGCTCCACCTGCAGGGAAGCCGTGTCCCCAGGGGCCAGCTCCGCTGCTCCTAAATGACATGGGCTTTGGAATGAGAGCTGCAGACCTTCTAGTTCTGGGAAAACTGCCAACGCAAGTGCTGACCTCAGCAGCTGTGGGTGAAAGGGAACGCTTTCTGGGGCCCCGGGCAGGGCTCAATTTCCCCCCTCAACTCTGTGGGTGCAAAGAATTAAGTCATCCCACTGGGAATTCCTGGAGTCACACACTTTGACTCTGTGAACGCCCGTCTCCCCGGCTAGCAATGCACCAGATTCAAGCCGGCTGTTTGCTCTGAGATGACGTTCTTTCCAAGAGATGGGCTTCGCTCACAGTTCAGATCCTAACCTGGGCAGGGAAGGGTCAGTGTCTCAGGGACTTGACTGAACACAAGAGGAGCTGGAGTTCAGAAAAGAACCACCTGCAACCCTGGCCCAACTCCTGGGGGATGCACAGGCATTCAGATACCGAGGCTCAACTGCTACCCATCAACTCCAAGAAGCAGGCAGGGAGGGTGCGAGCCCTGTTACAGGGGAGCACGCGGCGGCGCCAAGCTCTGGAGCTACCTTCGGTGGGATCCGTGGCAGGCTGTGCAGAGGAGTTTCATGCCTGGGAACAAGAAAACACGGGTCCCCGCCCCAGGGACTTAGACCTGGAGCTCCCTCCCTCCCCGCACCAGCCACGACGCTCCACACCTGAGCTGGAAGAACAAACCAGGCCCCGAAAGCCTCTCTTGCACGTCATGTAACATCGCATCATTTGCATTTTTAAAAATTGGGGGTGGGCTTCCCTGGTGGCGCCGTGGTTGAGAGTCCGCCTGCCGGTGCAGGGGACACAGGTTCGATCCCTGGTCCGGGAGGATCCCACATGCTGCAGAGCAACTGGGCCTGTGCGCCACAACTGCTGAGCCTGCGCTCTGGAGCCCGTGAGCCACAAATAGTGAGCCCGCATGCCACAACTACTGAAGCCCGCATGCCGCAACTACTGAAGCCCACGCGCCTAGAGCCCGTGCTCGGCAACAGGAGAAGCCACCGCAATGAGAAGCCCCAGCTCGCCACAACTGGAGAAGGCCCACGCGCAGCAACGAAGACCCAACGCAGCCAAAAATAAATAAATTTAAAAAAAAAAATTGGGGGTAAGAGGGAGGAGATAGGGGGATGTCTGTATACGTATAGCTGATTCACTGTGTTATACAGCAGAAACTAACAGACCATTGTAAAGCAATTATACTCCAATAAAGATGTTAAAACAAAACAAACAAGAACAAACAACAAAAAAATTGGGGGTAAACACATACTCATCCAACATTTGAGGTAAAAAAACAAAAACAAAAAACCCTTAGGAATTCATGCTCACAGGGGAGGCACGAGTCAGTCCGGGATCAAGGGATTTTTTTTTTTTTTTAAATCTGCATTATTAGGTGCAATGTCACCTTTCTCAAAGAAGCGGATGAGAAACAAGCAAATAAAAACAGAAAAAGCGCCATTTGGTAACGGGCACCAAGCCCCTTCCTCCAGCAGCAGATGAGGACCACTCGCTGTTGCTCCTGCCATCTCTGACCCACGGCTCCACAGCCAGGAGACAGGGTCTCAGGCCGCGACCTGCAGCGCCTGGGCCACTGAAGGGTCCCCCCACTTATGGAGGGTGAAGCCAGGGGAGCCCCTTGCCCACCTGGAAACAAATCCTGTACTTTGGCCCAGAGAACCGAGCACCTCTCTCCTCAGTCTTGTCATCTGTAAAATGGGTCCTAGTGATGACGTTCCTTATGGGGCAGCTGCAAGGTTCAAACGGGACCATATAATTAGAGCAAGAGTGGCCAGCACTGTGCTTCCCAAGAGTGGAGCCAGGAAAGTCCCTGAGGACTGTTTTACTACCCATGTCCCCCCCTGCATACAGAGACGGCACCAGGACCCCATGTCCCCCAGGCAGGAAGGAGCCCCGAGGTGGAGGCTCAGAGGAAGCCACAGGCTGCCCGAGTCAAAGGCCCTGCAGCCGGACGTCCTGGGGTCCCTTGAGGTCTCCCCCAGGCGCACACAGCTTGGAGGACATGAGCTGGCCCCGACACAGCCCAGAGTCAGGGGCGGGAAAGAAACTTTAGGCCTGAGCTGCTGGAGACAGACATAAAAAACAGAGGAAATACTCCACGGGGGAGGCCCAGGTGACCAGGCCCCTACCTGCCCCGTCCCCTGACAGCTGCCCAGCTGCACCCCAGGGGCTCCTCCAGGTGGCGCCTCAAAGTGAGGCCTAGACCAGCATCACGGGTATCACTGGGAGTTGTTAGAAATGCAGAGTCTCAGGCCCTGCCCTGGACCCACCAGGGCCCGGGTGGCTGGCGTGCACATCTGAGCAGCCCGGGCCTGGGGGACCCAAGAGTGCGTTTCTGAGGCTTCCGGGTGACTCCCACGCAGCTGCTCACATTCACGCCCCCTGCCCTGGACCACACCTGCAGAAAGGCTGCTCCCCATGCCACCTCTGCGGCCTCTGTCCGGCCAGCTGCCTCTGGTCACTCCTGGTCATCACGCTCCAGGGGCCTCCCTGACCCCACCGCCCTTTCTGGATCAAACAGCCTTAACGCTGCCCTGAAGAGCTGGGCAGCCTCTTCCTTGGCCCCGCTGCCGCGGTAACTGTTCAGTGACTGTCAGCTGGTGTATTCACGTTTTCCTTCCCCAGCAGGCTGCAAGGGCATGGGCGGTGGGGGAGGGTTGCTGGCACACAGTAGGTGCTCAGAAAACTGTGGGTGAATAGATGACTCTGAGCCAGACTTCCTGGCCCACCCCAGAGCAGCTCTGAGGCTCCTGGGCCACCTTCCTGAGGTCCTTCTGCCTCAGTTTCCTCCTCTGGATTAAGTTCGGAGATTCGTGTAAAGTCCTCCAACAGTACACACAGCAAACACTCAGCTAAGGCAGAAGGGTCTTTGCAGCCACCAGAAGGGTCTTCCAGCTGCCCTGCAAGGTGGACACAACTGGCCTGGTCTAGTCCTCCCAGCTGTGTGACCCTGGGAAAGTAACGCAACCTCTCTGGGCCCCCGTTTCCTCGTCTGCAAAGCGGGGACGTGAACTCCGTCAATGCAGCCTCAGAGTTGAGACCACCTCCTCTGTGGCTCTGGCTGTCACGCTAGCACATGGCTAAATTATCTATGGGCTCCCCCCCCCTCAGAGGCAGAAAATGCACCCATTGTTGGGATGGGGACCCTGAGGTCTAGAGCTTAGGAGCATCCCCTCTGGTTTTGTCCTCTGCCCTGCTAGCGCTGAGACTGGGCCTGTGTGAGGCCTGGTACCCACGTGTGCAAAAATAAACCAGGTCAGAGGGCAGCGTGCAGGCCTGCAGCTCAGCCATCTGCCTCTTCCCTTCCCAGGCCAAGGGCGCCATCTGCTGGGAGCGTGGGGCTCGGCACCCTGGTGCACCTCTCTGCTGGGCTCCCACCTGGATCCAGGCTGGGTGGGGTCATGACCATAATGTAACCACGCTGGGCCCCTGGGTGGAGTCCTGACTGGTTCCCCACCCCAAGACAGACCCCTGGGATTCGGCCTTGACGCCCACGGACCTGGGGGTGGAATGCTGGGTGCCAGCTCCCGTCCGTTTGCTGGCGTGGTTCAAGTTCACTGAGTATTTACAATGAGCCTGGTGAGGCGGCTGAGATACAGGCCAACGCACTTCCCGTGTGAGCCAGGCCCTGCCCTCAAGATGCTGCTGCTGGCGCGAGGGCCCGAGCCCCTCGCAGGCCGTGCTCTCCCACCCCCAGGCCTCTGCCCTCCCAGGGCCCCGGGCCTGGGCTTCCTCTGTGTCTCCCTGCCTTCTACACGGCTTTCAGGTCTGGTACTGAGGGGCTGGAGCTGTGGCTGGCTGTCCTGGCAGGAACTGCCCATTCTCCTCCCAATTCCTGAGGCTCTGGCTCTGGAATCTTCCTCTGCCCAAGGGGGGTCAGGAGGGCAACACGGGCACCCCCCTGCGCCTGTGGCCGGCTGAACACGCCACGCCACGCTCTGCGGGCAGCCCCAGCAGAATCCTGGGTGGCTTCTCAGTCCTGACAAGCTCCCAGCGCTGGACCCGGGCTGCCAACGAGCTATAATTAGGGATACTTTGATCCTCAAGTCGGCTGATGGTGAAATGGCAGGACATGCCTTGTCTTCCCCATGAACTGCAGAAGGAGCAGGGCCAGCCCCCCAGGGAGCCTACAGGGGCCAGGGCTCGGCTTCTTGCACCGAGGAGGCGGCAGGTGACCTGTTCCAGGGCGCAGGTGCCAATGATCGGACCAGCCCAGACCAGCGCTCTGGGTTCTGTGCCTCCCGCTGGAGAGAAGGGAAGGGGCACTTGAGCCCCACCAGCACTGCAAAGACTAAGCCGCCCATCAGCCCTGCTCGCAGAGGGCGGGCAAGCCTGATGAAATCCCGCCTCCCCCGGGCAGCAGGGTGCACGGCCGCTGGGACCCCGGGTCCCAAGCCAGGCCTCAGGAGGGCCTTGCCGGCCATCACTGATGGGTGCCATCAAAAACACCCGGACGCCTCATCGCCCTCCCCCACCTCTGTCGTGGTGGTAAAACACGCACGAGATACACCTGAACGTTTTAACCACGTGAAAAGCAAACGATTCAGGGACACTTAGTTCATTCTCAGTTTTGTGCAGCCATGACCTCTGTCTACTTCCAGAACATTCTCACCACCCCAAACAGAAACCCTGTGGCCGTTCGCTGTCCTCCCCACCCTCCTTCCCCAGCCCCCAGCCCCCGGCAACTCCTAATCTGCTTTCTCACTCTCTCCACAGACTAGCTTGCTCTGGACCTTCCACATACATGGAATCGACCACGTGTGGCCTTTTGCGACTGGCCTCCTTCACTCTGTAGGCTGTCGTCAACCTTCACCCACGTTGCAGCCTATGTCAGTGTTTCATTGCTGTTTATGGCTGAGGAATGTTCCACTGTGCGGACGGACCCCGTTTTGCTTGTCATCTGCTGATGGACATTTGGACCGTTTCTACCTTTTGGCTATTGTGAATCACACTGCAGGGAATATTCATGTACAAGTTACTTTAACGTGTTTAAAGGTCAAGTCCAGTGAGGTGTAATTACACGCCGTAGAGTCCATCCTTCTCAGGCAGACAGCTGGCTGAGCTGTGACGGTCCCACGTCTCCCCTTCCAACCCTCACGCCCCACGGGCAGTGGGTGATGCTCACCCCACGTCGGAGGTGAGGACACTGGGGCCTGGAGAGGGTGAGTCGTTGCCTGGGGTCTCCCAGCTCTGGGGAGCAGGGCCTGTGTGGCCCCGAAGCTGGGGCGACGGCCCTCCAGGCCGTCATCATGTCATCTCCCAGCCAGCCCTGGCTTCCGTTCCTGCCTGAGAAGATGCAGGGGCGCTTGGCACAGATGGGGCACCGTGGGGTTCTCCTCTGTTCCTCCTCCTGTCCCCTAAACCAGGCCCCAGAGCACAGCCAGGAGGGCCAGCCGAGCTCCGGCTCACCGGCTGCAGCCTGGGGCCACCTGGCGGCCTCTCCAGAAAGGTGCCAGGCACCTGGGGCCAGGGGATCAACCGGGCAGCCACTCAGAGGGTTGACGGAACACCGTGTGCAGCTGAACAGCACGCGTGGGAAGATCTCACCCAAACGGGACAGTTTTCCAGGAAAATAAAAACTGCCAAAACCCATCCAAGAAGCGGTAGAAACAAGAACAGACCTCAAACCGGGGAAGAAACAGCGAAAGTTGTCAAAGGATTAACTGCAAGGATGGTGAAGGCCAGACGTGTTTCCTTCGAAGTTGGAGGAACGGATCGTTCTCGTACTGGAAGCAGCTCCAACGTGCAGGCAGCGACGGCTCCCGGAGGAGAAGCCAAGGGCGAGGAGCGGGTGTGAGTGCCAACAACCCAGAACTGACTCCCGTGTAGGAGAGGAGGACTGGGGCTTGCCTGTCCCTCAGCTCCCGGCAGAAGAACGGTGACGAAGATGAGCACGCTGGATGCGGGCCTGGGGACACCAGGGCACCCCTGGGTCCAGGCTGGCGGCCGCCCACTCAGGGAGGGGTCGTCCACCTGCGGTGACCTCCATAGAGGGAAGGGGTGAGGCGGGAGGGTGTCTAGAAAAAGAGTCCTTATGAGAAGGCGCCCTGCAGATGCCGGCCTGGCCCCGAGGTCCCTGCAGGTGCCCACAGGTTCCCCACCCCAGCCCTGGGGCCTCTGCCTGCTACCCCAGAACGAGGCACGTCTCAACCAGAATGTGACCCAGAAGCTGCCACCGCCCCCCTCCCCCCATGCCCTCATCCCCTCCCTCCAGGTGATGCTGTCCTCCCCACTGGGACTCTGTCCCAGGACCCAAGACGGTGGAAAAGGGGGGCGTGGGTCAGAAGATCCCTGCTGCCCTGTGACCGCGCCGCCCCCCCCCCCGACCCTTGGCCCCTCTGGGACTGTTTCCAGCTGTATGACAGGGCTGGTTCTAGAGGCCCCGAAGGCTTCTCCGGACGGGTCAACATTCTGCTGCTGCAAGTGACAGGCAAGCGGTCTGTGAACCTTAAAGGTTCGTCATGGCTGCCCTCCCTGGCCTGGAGGGGTTTTCAGGCTTTGGGGCACCTCTCCACTCACCCCCCGAAGACTGCTGATGCCAATAACCACCATGACACTCTGCCACCACTTCCAGACCTTGTGTCCCTGAGACACTCTGCACCCCACCCAGCCCCAGGAGCAGACAAAGGTCCAAGCAGACATGTCAGAGCACAGGCAGGAGGTGAGGGAGAAGGGAAGGGAAGAGAGCCACGCTGGCCAGGTCACCCAGCCTTCAATCCTGCTCACCCTGCCGGGAGCTCAGTGGCCCCCCAGGACAGGAGGGAGCTGGGGTATCTATACACCAACCCAGGCCAGGTGTGCACCTGGGGCCCCAGAAGCACCTGGAAAAGAAAGCCATTCAAGGGCAGGTAGCTGGAAGGTGGGCCTGCAGGATGAAGGGGGGCGGGGTGCGGGCGGGCCTGACGGACTCTGATGCGCCTGCAACAAGCCCCGAGATGGGAGCACCGGCTCCGGTTAGGAAACAGGGAAACCAAAGTCACTCCAAGAGGGGGCAGATCTCCGAAGCCAGGCGCGTCTGCCCCCAAGGCTGTCTGCTTCCCAAGTCCTCCCGCCCTGGTCTAGCCTGGGATGGATGGGCTGTCGGAGGCTGCAGACAGGCACATTTAGAAACTGCTCTTTCCGGAGGGGATGGCAAGACCTCATACAGAACCGCTCCCACCCCGGAAACACCCAGGGCGACGTTCTCTGCAGCTCGCGGGAGCCAGGCTTCCGAGGATTATTAAATGGATTTTTCCTCCCTCTGGTGTGTGTTTCCTTCAAGGCCGCACGCAGGACGGAGCATTAACGAAGCAGCCAGCCCAGGGCAGCAGCAATCCAACAAGTACAACAGCATGCGAGCTTTGATTTAATAAAATCGGCCCCCACTGGGCCACTTTAATTGTTTCCAGATTCTGAAAACATCTGAAAAGAGGACGCAAATGGAAAAATCCACCTCTGGCTACCGCAGCGTCCGGAGCTCGCTGTGCTGAAGGTCCACGTGGGCTGTGAGCTCGGAGAGTCACCTGGGCAGAGGGAGTGAAACCCTGATGTCACTGAGACAAATGGCCCAGGAGGAGAAAGCCACAGGGAGGGGAGGATCTCTTTATCCATGAGACCAGGCTCCCGAAGGACGCGGGAGGGAGAGCGGCCAGTCAGCACGGTCATCGCCCTGCCAGTGAGCCCTGGAGGGACGGGGCCCGGGCGGCGTTGCATCACCCCCCAGAGACCAGGCGGCTGTGCCACGGTAGGCAGCACGAAGGGCCAGGCCCCAGGAGTCTGCACAGGGAGCTGGCGGCCCAGGGAGGTCACTGTGGAGCGTCTATCTGGTCCCTTCTGGCCAGAGTGACTCTCTAGGAACAAAGCCACACCAGGCTCTGGGCAGAAGGCAACGCTGCAGCAGCACAGGAAGAATGCGGGCGTGGAGTCCAGTGGACGTGAGTTCAGCTGTGCAGCCTCAGGAAAGTCACCTGCTTACTCCGGGCCTCAGTTTTCGCGCCTGCAAAATGGGCTGGCTAAGCGAACTCCAAAGTGCTCAACAGCGCCCACTGGTGGGTCAGTGGCACAGCATGTGCGCGGACCACAGGTGCCCCACCTATAGGGCCATCTCTCACCTGGAGACCCCGGGCAGACCTGCGGCCGAGGGCCAGGGTACAAGGGCACTTCGGCTACTTTCCAGGGGCACTGGGAGCCCTTCCCCATGACTTGGGTTTGAAGGGGGCCGGGAAGGCTGGAGAGAGGGGCTTCTCAGCGGCCAAGACACGGGCTGGGCAGGCAGAGCTGGGAGGAAGGTCGGCTCAGGAGTCCTGGGTCCCCAGCCCTGTATGCCACCTGCACGGCGCTTGTAAGGATCTCCCTCATCAGGAGGGACGGTTTGTTGTCTCCATAAAACATGAAGAGAGAACACGCAGCACACACAGGACGCACAGCATGAACGCACGCACGCACGCGCACACACACCACACACACACACACACACACACTGACAGGTGCTCTCCCACCCCAAGCCTGACACAGATGACAGCCTGTCACGGTCTGAATGTTACAAGTCAATTACGCCCACCTCCCTGCCAGCCTCTGATGCCGCCAGGGGTAACCATCACACCGTATCGGGACACAGAGGAAGGACGTGGGATGCTCCCCCGGGGGGGCCCACCAGCCCTCAGGAGGCCGCCACCCGTCAATCAGGAGGAAACCGGAGGTGGGGCGGCTCATTTATTCTCATCCCTCAACCTCCATGTTAAACAGCATGGCAAGAAAAAAAGAAAAAAACAGGGTAGTTCCAGGGTAGCCTCGGTCAAGCTTCCAAGCATCCCTGCCCTCAGTTTCCCCATATGTACCATGGAGCCCAAGTCCACCGTAGGATCGCCCTATGGAAGGGAAGCCCCTGGCTCAGAGGGTCAGTCTCTCCCCGTCCTTGAGTTTTCTGCAGTTAAAATCAGAGCCTGCTGGCAACAGGGAGAAAGCGGGCCCAGCCACCTGGGGTAGACATGGGGCTCCTGCTTTTTTATTTATTTATTTTGCAGTACACGGGCCTCTCACTGCTGTGACCTCTCCCGTTGCAGAGCACAGGCTCCAGACGCACAGGCTCAGCGGCCATGGCTCACGGGCCCAGCCGCTCTGCGGCATGTGGGATCCTCCCAGACCGGGGCACGAACCCGTGTCCCCTGCATCGGCAGGCGGACTCTCAACCACTGCGCCACCAGGGAAGCCCGGGGCTCCTGCTTTAAGCCCTGTGTCTGGGCAGCTCTGAGTGTGGAGAGACGCGCCCCTCCCCAAACGGTGACACCCACTACCCACACTGCTCCCCACAGAGGACCCATGCAGAGGGAGGGGGCGGGTGGCGAAGGGAGGTGAGGGGTCGTGTACGAAATGCAGAGTGGGGAAGGGGTGCTCGTCGTGCAGACCCTGTACGGTGGTCACTGCTGTCTCCTTTATCATCACCATCACATCATTGCCTATTAGGACGAGGATGCTGGGGGAGTAGCACCCGGAGCGTCAGAACAGGCAGGTGCTCTGTGTTAAAGGACTGCTCTGCACCTACGTTCTCCGGGGCGCCCGGCTGCCCAGGCCTGTGCTGCCCCCCGCCGCCCCAGCTCAGCGAACACAGCTGGTCCCAGGGCCCAGGCACGGACAACCCACCAGGGTGACGGGACGGACAGCGCCGTGTGAACACTGAGGCAGGAGACAAGGCTACCGGGGGGCAGGGAGCTGAGAAAACCACCCTTCCTCACCAGCAGTGACAAACCCTGACAGGACAGCCCCTGGGTTGTGGCAGGCATGGACCCAAGCTCATGACACATACGACTCCGTTCATCTTCACGCAGGCACCTCTGTCATCCCCACTTCACAGATGAAGAAACTGAGGCTCAGAGAGGCAACCTGGCCAAGGTTGCCGGCTAGTTCGCGGCAGAGCAGGCTTTGGACCGGGCATCCGGCCCACCATCCGTGTTTAACCAGCACACTCTGTCCCCTGTTATACGGCAGCGCGTATCAATGCGGCGTGCAGCTGTCTGAGGAGGGGCCCCCTGCAGAGGGTTCTGCAGGGTGAACAGTGGTTGGCCGGCAGAGGAAAGAACTCAGGGCTTGGGGAAAGTGTGGATGTGCTCAAGAGAACGGAGAGAAGTGAGTACAGGTGGAGAGAAAGGCAGGTATATGCCTGGCACCCAGTAGGTGCTCAATAAATATTCATGGAACGAGGTGCTGGAGGTGGGGAGAGCATGAGACGCAGGCTGGGAGGGGTGGGCCGAGGCAGTCAGCTTTACCCCACACACACACCTGGGTGCACACAGAGTACCTCCACACCCCTCCCCCTCCAGACACGTTCACGGCCCGCACTTACTTCCTGCCGATCCCCAGCGGTGCCCCTGCATTGCCCAGGGCTGCCCTGCGCCACCCCTCGCTCCGCCTTGACGAGCATCCTTGGGGACGGGGTGGACGGGGTGCAGCAGGGATGGGAAAACTGGTCCACCAAGCCTTGGACGTTTAAGGACCGGGAACTACACTGCACGGAAGCGAGGTTAGCCGCCCGCTGCCATCCCCACTTCCCAGGAACCTCTGCAGTGGGTGTGGAGGGGGCCTCAGATGCACTCGGCCTCCGTCAAGGGCTGGAGTCTCAGGGGAGGCTGGCCGAGCAGCCACCGCTGCTGCTCCGATAACCTCCGGCCCTGACCTCATTTCCCACCGAGGCTCAGTGCAATTTCTTCCAATTTTCCACATAATTAGCTGAGCGGGAGACACGTCCCCCCTTTCTGAGGCAAGACAGAGCCAACTGCTCCAGGGCTGCAAGCTTGTGGCTGAGGGCAGGGCCGGCCTGGCGGGCACTGGACAGCGGGCAGTGGGGGGACAGGGTAGGAAGGGGTGGGACTCGGGCAGGGGTTCGAATCTCTGCTCCCCAACCTGCTGGCTGTGTGACTTCGGGTCAGACGTCAGGCCTCTGAAAGATGCGAGTCACACAAGGTCTTTCCCGGGACGCAATCACTCAGCACTCAGAGTGGCCACTAGATCCTTGTCTCTACCCCACCCCTCTCGGCCCCCAACACACTGCCAGAAAACATTCACCCCTTTTTCCTGCTTCTCTCACTCTATCAGGTCTCAAACCACCCTCTTCCAGTTAGGAGCGTGGATCCAGGCCTGGCACCAGCTCCATCTCCCATCTGCCTTGTGACAGTCAGCAATGCAGACCCGCTGGTCTGGGTCTTGCCATCTGTGAAGTGGGCACAACAGAAGCCACCTCGAGGTTGGGAAGAAAGAGGTCCACACGCGGAGGCCCCGGGCACAGGCTGCCCGGCTCCTGGAAGCCACCGCAGGGGCCATGATGAAGCATCGGCGGCGCCAGCTCGGCTCCAACCACGGGGTTCCTTTCGAGGGATGCTGTCATCCCCGCCCAGCTCTGGGGGGCCCCGGGCATCTCAGCAATGTTCGCTGTCAGCGATCCCCAATGTGGCTGAACAAAAGCAGGACTGAAAGGGTAAAGGCCTCCCCGGTGGGCCCCGACAAGCACCAATTCGCTCCTCGGGCCTCGGTTTCCCTAACTGGGCCTCGGTTTCCCTTGCTGACTGCAGAAGGCATCCCAGAGAGAGAAGATGCGCCTCCCGGCAGCCTCCCTCTGGGGCAGGAAGGGGTCCCCATGGCCCTCAAGGTGCCCCACAGCCTGGGGAGGAGGCCGGCTGGGGTAGGGCGTCCCCCGCCTCCCCGAGAAGCTGTGGGCTCCTTGGAATGGCCTTCCCGTGACAGCATGAGCGATTCCCTTCGCCCCTCCGGAGCCTAGAGGCAAGGCCTGGAATCCATCACTCCGCGGCGTCTGTCTAGGGCTCTGCCGGCCGCCAGGCCACTCTAACGGGGAGCATGGCAAACGTCCTCAGGCAGCACGGGGCCCAGAGAACGTCAAGGCTGCGCACAGACACCTGGGCCCACACCTGCCCCATGACCGTGGACGTGCGGCCTCACCTCCTGACCCTGGGATGCTCTTTGGAAAAATACACTCACCTAGGTCTCATGAGCCCCGAACACCTGGGGTGCAGGTAGGGACCCAGGCACCCGTTTACCGTGCATAACAGAAAGCCCCCCACGGCCTGATCAGAACATGCTTCCCTCACGAAAATCAGCACCTGCCCTGAACGTGGGGCTTTCAGTGCCCTCCCCCAGCAGCAGGGGTGGCAGCGGGGTGGGGGGGGGTGGCACTCGGTGGCCTGGAGCCAGGCTGCATGGCCAGGGCAAGAAGCTGCCTGGGCTCCCTCACTGCAGGGTCTTGGTCAGTATCACAAGGCAGCTTCCCACACCCGGGGGGCACGGGGCCTGCTGCCCTAGGTGGATTGTGAATCCCAGGGCCTTTGGGGACCTACCTCCTAGGACCTAGGGGCAGCCACTGGTGAAGGCACAGGGATGACAAATAAAGGAAAGGTCAGGGAGGCCTTCCTGGAGGAGGGGGACTGAGGCTGGCCTTGGAAGGAGCGAGGAGAAAAGGTAGCCCAGGGCGGGGAGCCAAGATGTGACAGCGCCTGTGATCTGGAACTCTCTGCAAATGGAAATGGATTGGGGCAGGTCTGGGTTGGGGAGGGGCTGGTGGTGATACCCCCAGGGATCTGCAGAAGGCTTCGCACCCTGTCTTTGCACGGACCCCCACGCTGGGAGGGAGTTCCTGGGTAGAGTGACAACTCTGTTTTCCAGTACCCAGGCCGGCCTGGGGTTCTCTGCTAGTCGGGGTTATGCCCCAGAAGAAAGCAACCTATCGTGAGGAGTGCAAGGAAACCATGCCCAGCTGGGATCCAGTTGCCCCAGGAGAATTTGGGGCAGAGAATAACATCATTCATTCATTCACTCATCAAATGTAAGGCCCCTGGCCCTCCTGGTGCTGACCACACAGGAGAAACCAGAGACACAGGCCTTGGCCTGAGGAACTCACGTTTCATGGGGGAGACAGATACGAAACCAGTTCCTAGAAAGCTGATTTGGAGGGGGCTATCACGGGAGACTTCCTGGAGGAGGTGACACCTAGGGTGAGTTTTCCCAGAAGAGAAAGGAGGGGTGGGGCAATCCCAGTTACAAGAGACAGTCCAGGCATAGTCAAGGGGAGGCCAGAAGGGGGCCTGGGCTGGGA
Source organism: Lagenorhynchus albirostris (assembly GCF_949774975.1). Lineage (NCBI taxonomy): Eukaryota > Metazoa > Chordata > Mammalia > Artiodactyla > Delphinidae > Lagenorhynchus > Lagenorhynchus albirostris. The sequence goes on along the minus strand of NC_083113.1, from coordinate 56,880,481 downwards.
GGCAGCGTGTGGGAGGGTTCCGGAGACCGGAGACTGGGTCCCAGGAGATCAGACTCGGCAGGAAAGGCAGCCTGTCTGAGCAGCCAGCTCCTATGACTGCTCCTATTAGCAGCAGTCATGACCGCCTCCACCCACTGCAGGGTGGCCGCAAGCTCCTTTCTGTTTTGTTGATGAAACTGACGTGCCAGGCTGCCAAGATTGGTGACAAGTTTTTCCTGCTACAAACAAGTTGGTTTCAGCCCCTTGTCTACACTCCCTGCATCTACCCGCAGGCCCTGACTCCTCTAACTCCACTGCTCGTGTGCTCTTACGAGTAACAAAATGATGTTTATCCCCCCCTTCCCGTGACTCCCAATTTGGCGATAGAGGGAAGCAGCCCCCCCCCGCCCCCGAATGTTTACTGTGCATTTACAACACGCCACCCACCGCTCCGAGCACACCAGGGCCACCTGCCTGTTCACTCTTTACCACACCCCCACACGGCCATGCTGCTGTCACCGTCCCATTTCTCAGAGGCGAACGTGGAGGCACGGAGAGGCGAAGTCACCAGACTGGCATCACACAGCAACCCGAGTCAGGACCCAGGACGTCTGATCTTGAAATGCAAGGACTTAACCCCCCTGCTCCAGCCCTCCTGGTCCCAGCTGCCTGCACGCTCCCGACACATCTGACACCCGGGATTCTCAAGAGAGGGAGGGCCCAGTTTCACATCCTTCTCCCTGACTACCCACCTGGAACAGCTGCTGCTGGGGAGCTGGCGGGGAGGGCGAGGGCTCGAGCCCCTGGGGCCACCACACACAGACGGACTGCACAGAGTGAAGGCCCCGGAGGCTGCACCCGCCCGCCCCTTCCCCACCCTGCTGCTCCAGGCTGCTCTGAAGGTGGTTCTCAGGTCTCCGAGCAGGCTTGGGGCCGAGGATGCAAAGTGGAGGGTGCCCTGAGCACCACTAGGTCAGAAATAAAAAAGAAGGAGATGGTGGGGACAGGGGGACCCCTGTAATATAAAGATGGCCCCGGAAACCCAGAGAGGAGGTTTGGGACACCCCAGCAAGGGCCAGCTGGGGGGGCAGCCAAGGCTCCCGTTCCACCTGGATCAGCCCCTGGCCAGCAGTGCCAGGCGTGTGGGGTGGGGGGCTGGTTCACACCGCTGTACTGGGCCAGTCTGAGATGGGGTTCCCCGCCCCCAGAGTTTCCTTGTGCTCCGGGAAGGATCCAGGGGAAGGCAGAATCATATTCTGTCTCCAAGACGTGTGTCCACACAAAGATGTGACACCTCATCCATCAGCGGCCCCCTTTGCCCTCAGGATAAAACTCCAGGGTGAAATGTCCCTGGCAGGATAGCTGAGGCCCTTGGAGAGGGGTCCCAGTCCCCCATCTAGCTCCCCACAAGCCCTCGCCCAGCAGGTTGGGCCCCAAGCTCTCTCACTCCTAACCAGTGGACAAAAGGTCCCCTCCACCTGGAACACCCACCCCACCTTCCCTACCTGGTGGCCCTGAGACTCTATGGAAATACCACTCAGGTGTCACCTCCTCCTGGAAGCCTTCCCTGATGCCCAGGCTGACCTCTCCCACCCTGGACTGAGCTGTATGCCCGCACACAGTGTCCGTACGTCTGTCCTCCCTGCTAATCAGCAGCTCCATGAGGCCAGGACAGCTGTTTAGACCCAGCCTATGTGGACCGGAACCAAATGCAATAGAACAAGAGGCGGTTTCATACAGTTTGATCTGACCCTCGGTGCCTCGGAAGTACGTGTCACAGGACTCCGTGGCTCTCAGCCACATCCACCAGGTAGAAGGAAGTCAAGCTTTCGTGCACGAGACAAGTTTATTCCCGGCCCAGATCAGGGGTCCCTGAGCCAGCAGCCTCCGCATCACCTGGCAACTTGTCAGAAATGCAGATTCTGGACGAGGAACTCTGGGGAAGGCCCGGTAATGTGTTTACCAGGCACCCCAGGGGATCCTGATGTCGCTCAAGTGTGAGACCCCTGCCCTAAAAGTATAAAAGAATACGCCGTGTTTTTCTAACAAGCCAAAACGCGGAGTGGTGGTTAACGACCTTTGTCATTCATCCTCGCAAACAAACATGATAGTAATAACCATCGATGATGTCAGTGAGGCCTTTCCTGACCACGCTGTTTGCAACTGCACCCTTCTCCCCTCCCCACTCTCTCTACCCACCCCAGGCTTCCCTCTCCTCCCTGCCTCTAATCACCTCTAATTAGCTGTCAGGAGGATGCGAGCCAGCCCGGCCCCCTCCCTGACAACAGCAGGGATTGCATATGCTATTCCTCGGTTTGTTATTTTCTCCTTCCCTTTTGGAAGGTCAGCAGCTTTTCTGTTCACTGCTCTGCCCCCAGCGCCCAGAACGGGGTGTGGCACTCAGTAGGCTGCTCGATACAAACTGGACCCACAGAACCTAGACGCTTCTTAGCTCCTTCAGCTCACTGTGTGACACACTCCTTTACGGGATGCTTGCAGGGAGCTTGAGGGAGCCAGAATGAGTATCCCTTTACGCCCAATTTGCAGATAAGGAAACTGAGCCCCGGGGAGGAACGGACTTGCCTGGGGACAAACAGAGCCTCAGACTCCCACTCGGGTCTGGGTCCTAATCCAGAACCCTGCAACTGTTGGCAAATTCAGTCCCCAGGAATCCGCCGTTCCGGCCCTGCCCTCCTAACCCCAGCCAACAAGCAGGCCCCAGAGGGCCCGCAGTCCAAGGGCACCGCCGAAACGCAAACCGCTACACTGGACACCTCCAAACCGGGGCTGGAGGCGGGAGGCCGTGGCGGGTCTCCTCTGAAGCCTTGGCGTGCGGCTTCGGGGCTGTGATGATGACGCCTGCCATATGAGAGGCCTCCCGGTGCAAAGACACACAGCTAATTAGCTGTCAGGAGCGATGCAAACTCTAGCTCGGCCCCTCCCCGACAGCCTCTCCCGGAATCGCCCTCTGCCACCTCGTGTCACCGCATGATAAAAGGAAATATGTTCAAAGCTGAGGCACTAACGAGACGGAGAGGCACGCAGAGGCTGAGGGAAGCAGATTGCCTCTGACACTCTCCGAGGAAAGGGGGATAAATTAAAACCATTAAAAAAATAATGTGTCATCGTCAGTTTTCCGAAAGAAGTTATTCTTGGAGGGCACACTTCCTGTTCCGGCTGTGCCGAGCGTCGGCTGGGAGGGGCCAGCAAAGCGGCAGAGGGCCTGGGCTCTGCCCCTGCCACCTGTGTGACCTGGGGCAAGTGGCTCGCGGGCCTCAGTTTGCCCATCTGTAGAGTGGGGGTGATCAGAAGCCCTTCGTCATAAGGTTTAGGGGAGATGCTAGGACATGAATACATTTATGGGGGACATCGTAAGCGCTTCTTCGCCCCTGCTGGTGCCAGTCCCACGGAGCTACGGAAATCCTCAAACCCTCGACTGCTCTCTAGAATAGGGGTGACAACAGCTCAGACCTCAGAGATCGCAGGAGAACTCAATGAACGGGCGCCTAGAACACACCCGAGTAGATGGCTACTGTTCCGATTATCCGTTCAAGGTCATTTGCTGGGCCCCGTGGACACTGTCAAAGGTGGGTGGCCTCAGGAAAAGGGGGACCAATAAATGCCAAGCCCTCTCCTACCAGCAGCCAGGGCTCCAGCAGACGGGGCTCAGCTGACCCCTCATCTGAGCTGGCTCTCCCCTCTCTCATGTGGCCCCCACGGAGCCTGCTGGAAACGCTACCTGGTGGTCAGAACCAGCTGTGCCACCTTGGAGATGTGCATACCCTCCCTGTGCCCCCCTTCTCTGCAGGGCAGGGAGACACACACGAATTGCTGACCCTCCCTGAGCCCTAACCAGAAGTCAGGCACAGTTCTAAACTCCACATGAATTCACTCACAGACGTCCGGCAACACTCCATTATACAGATGGGAACACTGAGGCACCAGGAGGCAAACTCATTTCCCCAAAGTCACACACTTAGTGAGTGGTGGCACCTGGACACCTATCCCCCAAGAGCCCTCGTAGGGTGTTACAAGGATTAAATCATGCACGTAAAGGGCTCCATGTATGCCTGGTACACAGCAAGCACTCAATAAATGTTGGCTGGTGATGGGGTCGGAGGAGGCGCCATTGGCAGGAAAGCATTCGCTCTGTGCCCGGGCTGTAGGAACACAAGCAGAGACGGGGTTTGCCAGGGCAGACGGACAGCGCCTGGATCATGGGGGTGGCCCTGCGGGGTGGGAGGGGAGATGAGAACGACCGCGAAGACTGGAAGCTGACTGGAACACCCAATTCCCACGTGGCCTGAGCTCCTGGAAAAGGACGATTCCCACTGGGTCACAGACTGTGTGAAAGTGGGCATCTCGGTTGAATTCCTGCCAAAATGCCAGGACACACCCCTCCCCCTTTGCTCTGCAGCTGGGCGGGGCGGGTCAACGGACGTCCCCACGAAAAAAACATGAGCCCATCTTGATGCTGAGACTGAGGCCACACAGGGATTCCCTGTGTCCTGGTGGACAACAGCCCCGTGTGCTCATGTTACAGGACATGGAGGCGGTGGGGCGGGGCCCCACCACACACAATCCTGGCCTTCGCGCAGCACAGTCTGGGGGGCAATGGGCGAGCCCAGAGCGGTTACAACTCACGGGGGAAGGGCTATGACAGTGGGTGTGCAGGCAGGAGCGCAGAAAGGCTTCCCAGACAGGGGAGCGCTCAGGGGGCCGGGAGGCTCCTGTGGGGCAGCCCCCGTTGCCATGGAAACCCGCTCCTGCTAGATAGGTCCACTGAGTTGAAATATCTGACCTGACAAGCATCAAGATCACTGAAATTAAAGCCATGGTGTAACCCCCTAAGACCAGAGGTGACCGCAGGGCTAGGGGCCTGGGAGGGCTTGCTGGAGGGGGTGGGGCTGGAGCACCCCCCTCTCCGTCCCCCCCCATGCTGTTGGAAGGGCAGGTGGGCTGCCATGGGGCCCCTCCCATGGGCCACTCCAGCCTGGGGCCACCATCCAGGGTCCTTTCAGGAGCTTGTGCTGGGAGGCGCATGGCCCTGTCCCATCCCTCACTAGACGCCCCCCACTTCCCCCAGGCCCCCCCACCCCGGCCCCGCCATTCCTTCAGCTCCAGCCAGTCTAACCCCCTAGGGGGGTGTGCAGCTCCAGGAGGCCGAGTCGGGGGCGCCACTGCCTCTGAGCTGCCTCAGCGCTCCCCCTGGCTCCGCACAGGACCCCCTGAGCTGCCCCGGCGCTCCCCCTGGCTCCGCACAGGACCCCCTGAGCTGCCCCGGCGCTCCCCCTGGCTCCGCACAGGACCCCCTGCGCTGCCCCGGCGCTCCCCCTGGCTCCGCACAGGACCCCCTGAGCTGCCCCGGCGCTCCCCCTGGCTCCGCACAGGACCCCCTGAGCTGCCCCGGCGCTCCCCATGGCTCCGCACAGGACCCCCTGAGCTGCCCCGGCGCTCCCCCTGGCTCCGCACAGGACCCCCTTCCCCTCCAGCTCTTACTTCTCGCTGGGTCCTCCACCTCCTGCACTGATGCTTCCACAGCGAGAACAGCCCTGCGAGGGCGGTGCAGCTACAGCCCTGTGCGGCTCGGCGCTGGTCGCTCACCCTCTCTGTGTCTCTGGGACGGTCACCAACCTTCCCGGAGAGCGGTGACTGCAGCCTCTGACACCAGTCACAGCTGACACCGCCGTCCGGCTGTTTCTAGCCCCTCGGCCTCCTAACCCAAAGAAGTGTCTTCTGGAGCCTGGCACCCAGCGGAGCGGGCTGGAGCACACGGTGGCGGTGACACGCGGTAGGGGTGGCTGTCAGTGGGGCTGCGGCGGGCCTCCCGGGGGCGGGGGTGCTGCGCAGATGCCTGGCTGAGAGGCGTCCACCAGGCCCTTGGAGACCCAAGGGCACACGTCCCCACCACGGGGTTATTTGATTGTCTCTCTGCCCTCGCCCCACCCCCGGCTTCCCACCATCTCCCAGGCCACCCAGTGACACCCTCATTCTTTGCCTGGAGCCCCCATCCTCCGCTGGCAGCGGTCAAGGCCTGGCCTAGGCCCAGGACCCCGAGGGGCCTCTGGGGGAACTTCCCTCTGCCTGGCAGCCCCCGGGGCCTCCCCGAAGTGGCTCTGGCCCCAGAGAGAGATGAAGAGGGAGCAGCAGGCCCCGCAGACATGCTGACGGATCGCCATGGCAACCGTGCAGGGCGGGCCAGCTGGCAGGAGTGGAGCCTGGCAGAGCAACGGGCCTGGCCTCCCACCAGGGCCGGTCGGGCTGGGGCGCGGGGGCCGGGGGGGCGGGGCGGAGGCCAACATGACAAGGCCGCGTCCTCTCCGAGGAGAGCGTGGGGACCCTGCCCAGGGGTCACGGGGCAGGAGCGGACATCTAGGGAAGCCCACCTCCCTTCTGCTCACCCCCGGGGGTGAGAGCTCTTGCTGGAATTCTCTGATGCCTTCTGAGGCAAAGGGCACCCCCCACTCCACCCCAGCTGGGAGGGGCTTCACGGCTGTGCCGTCCAGGAGGAGCAGCTTCACTGGCCGTGCTCCCTGTTTCTGCAGCACTTAGGAGGGGCCCAGTGAAACGGGCCGAATGGAAGGATGAACAAACGCGCATGTTCACAGCCACCTGTGGCTGAGGCTGGGGCGGGGGGGGGGGGGGGCTGCTGAGTTTGGGGCCGGGACAAAAGACCTGCTGAGGGGCTTCCCTGGTGGCGCAGTGGTTGAGAGGCCGCCTGCCGATGCAGGGGACACGGGTTCGTGCCCCGGTCCGGGAGGATCCCGCGTGCCGCGGAGCGGCTGGGCCCGTGAGCCATGGCCGCTGGGCCTGTGCGGCCGGAGCCTGTGCTCCACAACAGGAGAGGCCACAACAGTGAGAGGCCCGCGTACCGCAAAAAAAAAAAAAGACCCGCTGAGATCAAACTCGGTCTGTCTGACCCTGCCCTCCCCTGCCCTGCGGATGAAGGTGGCAGCATCCACCCCTGCTGGACCTTTCTTGCTCTCACCTGCACCCCTGGAAGAACTCAGACCCCTGCTATGAGAACAGGATGCCAGGAACATGCACGTTCCCAGGGAGATCCTCGTCCCTTTCCCTCCCTCCATCCCATGACAGGGGAGCCGGGCTATCCTGGGCTGTGTGACGGGCCTGCAGGAAAATGGCCCAACGTGGCCGTGGCCCGGGCCCGGGTGGCGTCGGCGGTGCAGGGCGAGGCGGAGGGGCCTCGTGGCCCAGCTCTGTCCATTCTGCTACTTCTCACAGTGGGCGAAGAGGGCCCTGCTCCCGCCAGGCCTCCACCAGGTGCTACACACGCACCCCAACCCCACCGAGATCCTCACCTCAGCCGGGGCTCTTCTGCCCATTCTAGAGATGAAGAACCCTGAGGCCCACAAGTGAGCCAAGCTCGCTGGCCAAAGCGAGGCTGAGTCCCCGACCTGTGCTCCCCACTGCCCCGCCTGGCCTCCCGGCACCCCCAGCTGGGGGCCCAGGAGACCGCCCCTCGTGCAGATGTGTAAACTGAGGCCTGGAGGAAGGATGATAAACATCCCAGATGTTCAGAGAGACGTTCGATTTTAGTTTCTTTCTTCTTCTCGATGAAAGCAATCTGTAAAATGCTTAACCAAACGTGGCTTCATTTTTCATGTCTTTTAAGACTTCTTTAAATCAATTTACAAATATATAAGCAGTTTCCCTGCCCGGACCGTGTGCTCCAGCTCAAGGCTTGGTAAACCAGAACAGACTGAACTCCTGGGGAAACAGGCCGCAAAATGCAGGCAGCGGTGCCACTATGTGCCCGCCTGCCTCTTAGAGTGGGACAGCCCGAGCAGCCCACCCTGCGTCTCTCCGGCTCCCCAGGAGGCATCCGCGGCACTCCCCAAGAGAACACTCTGTGGGGATGGAATGTTCTAGATCAGTGCTGCCCGCTGCGGTAGCTGCCAGCCAGCCACGTGTGGTTACTGACCGCTTGGAACGTGGCCAGTGCGACCAAGGAACGGAATTTCTAGCTGTCTTTCATTAAGTGGCCACATGTGGCTGGTGGCCACCCCCCGTTCACTCCCCTCTCTGGAGTAAACTTCTCTGTTCAGTGCGAGCGCGGCTGAGGTCAGAGGGTAGGCAGGGAGGGACGAGACCCCGAGGCTGACAGCACAGCAGGACCTAAGCAGCCCCTGGGACTGGGACAGACGGGATGAGGTGGTGGAGGGGTGACAGGATCTAGGATCCCGGCCGGAAGCACTGTATCAGCAGATATGGGGAGGCCGGACCAGGTGATGGAGGCAGGCTGGACGAGGTGAGGGCTTGGTGAAGGGATGTGGGGAGGTGACCCTAAGCCAGTGCCTCCACTGCTCTGGGCCTCAGTTTCCCCGTCTGAAAACTGCATCTGTAATGGTACCAAGCCCAAGGACCCTGTAAGGTTAAATGAGTCCCCGCGTGTGAGGCACTCAGAACACGCCTGGCTGTGGGAGCACGCCATGAATGCCGGAGACTGCCATCCTTACATGTTCGGCTGTGGTCATCCTCCCTACCTGAGGCCTCCCCGCAGGGCCATCTGAGTCTCCCTGCCGACGGCACAGCCCGTGGCTCCTGGCATCCCCTGCCTCCTACATGCTTTTACCAGAAAAAACTCCTTTCAGCACCGCAACGCTGCAGGTTAGGTAGTATAACTCTCCCCGTTTTACAGATGGGGAAGCCAAGGCACAGAGAGGTTCGGGGACCTACCCAAGGTCACACAGCTCCATGGAGTAGAGCTAGGATTCAAAAGTAGGCACCAACATGACCCCATTTTACAGATGGGGAAACCGAGACTGGGAGGGGCGTCCTCAGTGGTCCTGGCTCACACAGCCAGGAAGAGGCTGAGCTGGGCTGGCAGCTGGGACTTGGGCCTCTTCAGGCCGGGCTCTGACCACTGGGCTCTCAGGCCTCCCAGGCGGGCTCCAGGCAGGGTGTTTCGGGAAGAAGCCTGTGGAAGGGCCAAGGAGGCAGGCCAGGGCGGGGCAGGAGGAGGTGGCAACAGCAGGCCGGGCTTCTGCCACTGGCTTCCGTCCCTGCTTCTCACACCCGCCACTGCGAGGGAGGCAGAAGCTGGCGGCACCAACTGTTGCTGCCTCTCCCATCTGCTCCCGCAGGATCGGGGTGGGCGTCAGGTCCTCGCCTAGACCGCCCGCTGCTGTCGCAGTGGGGGGGCTGTCCCCCACCCTCCCCTGCTCCCGGGCCTGGGGATCGCCGGGGGGGGCGGTTTGGGGGGCACAGTACTTGGGATGCTCCCTCACCTCCCTGAGCCCCGCCGTCACACGTGTCAAGGGCATAGCACACACCATCCACGTGGCCGTGAGCTCTCAGCCAGCTCCCACCCGTCAGCGGGACCCTGCAGCCCTCCCTCTGGGGGTTTTCTGACCACAGAGCCCCGCCCCCTGAAAAGATCTCCTGCTGTCCCAGAAACACAGTTATCCTTGTTTCCCAAGGTGTGACCTGACTCACAGCAGCAAGGTGAGGGGCACGTGTGGGCGGGGACCTCTGCGGCTCCCCCGCTGGGGGCAGAGGCCCGCGGAAGCTGAGAGCTCAGAGCCGCCCGTCTCTACCGTGACATCCTTCGCCAGACCTCCTGGGGGCTCAGCAGACCCCTCCCCGCAGTACAGCCCCACTGAGGGACCACCCAACAAGAGCAGAGCATGTACTGGACGCCCGCTGTGTTCAGGGCACTGAGGGAGAGGCCAAAGGACAACCTCCAAGGGTCAACGTGCGTCCCAGTCCAGGCAGCCACGACGACAAGGCCTGCAGGGCACGTGGGCCAAGGGGGACACAGGGAGGAACACGGTGGCAGGTGAGACTCCACAGGCAGAAAACCTGGGCCCTGACGGCTGTGGAGGGCTCAGTGGGCACCCAGGACCTCCCCCTGCTCCCCTCGCCTCTGACACTACCCCGTGGGAGGGCTGCATACTGGCCCTGCTACTTCCTGGCTGTGGGAAGGCAGGCCGGGTACCTGGCCTCTCTGAGTACCAAGGGGAGGCTGCACGGGCAGCGCCCTCCCCCCGCCCCGTGGGAGAGACCCCGCCCCATTTCCAGGGCCTGTTAGGCTGTGGGTCTGCTGAATCTTGCAGGGGACAGCGACATCTAGTGGGCCGAGGGCACACTGCCCCATCACCCCAGGAGGTCCCCCAGCGCACCCCAAGTCCCCAAGGGGCGGAGGCTCACTCTCCAGGGAGGACGAGGGCGCGGGCGGGCGACGCGCAGCGCTGGCGCCAACGCCGGGCTCTGCTCCGTCCCTCCAGAACTCCTATGCCTTGTCCCGTGGACGGCCGTGTTCCCACGTGGCAGATGCCCGCCATATGCTCTCTCGCTGTCACAGCACCCTCAGTGGGCCTGCAAGCAGCCTGCCGGCGGGGGTGGGCTGCCTCTGGGCTGGAGCTCACCCCAACCGCAACACGGAGCGAGATGCACGGGGAGCTGATCTGAGGAGGGCCAGCCGGCTGTGAGGGAGGCTGGCCTGTGATCCCATTTCACAGACCACCAAACTGAGGCTCAGAGAGGCCACACGGCTTGGGGTCCTGTGGTCCACAGCCTCCGGCCGTGCATGGGTAACTTGAGGGGGGCTGGGCGGGACAAAGCCCTGCAGGATTCTCTGGTGGCTGGAGGCTGGGTTTCTTCAAAGCTTTGCCTTTTACAGTCCTCACACCAGAATACCCCCATGTCCTCCTCCCCCTGGAAGTGTCAGGGCCCCCTTGGAGGCCTCGGCCTCGCTGGTCTCCTCCTGTTCGGACCACCCCACAAGTGGAGCCTTCAGGGCACTCTGGGCCAAAAGCCTGAAAGCGACTCATGCTTCTCACACTGGGTTCCCAGAGCTCTGGTGTCCTGCACACGGGCTTGGGGTCTGCCTGGGAAGCTGGGGGGAAATCGAGGGGTTGGGGGCTGGTCCCCTTAAACCGCAAAGTGTCTAGAGATGATTTCCACAGTAAGCACATGGGCACACAGTCTGAAGTGGTGGGGAGAGGGGAGGAAGATTCTGGAGGCTTGCACACCATGCGAGCTAAGAGTGAGTGTATGACAACAGGACCAGGGCCCTAGTGCACCCAATTCCCTGCAGCAGCCCGGCTAAGGCAGCTCCACGGCACCTTCTCATTGGCACAGACCCTTGTGAGCATCTACTGAGGACCGGGCAGGGTCACTGAAGCCCACATGCAGGGGTTAACTTTGGGGGAGGCGGGGCTCAGGAATCAGAATCCCAGGCTTTGAATCCTACCGCTGCCACCTGTCAGCTTATGTGGCTCAGGTGAAGAGACTCCATCTCTGTGCCTCAGCCCCTCATCTCTGAAACGGAGCCAATAACAGTTCCTACCTATGGATGACGGAATAAATGAGTTCACGGACTGACTAAAACAGAAGCGGATCCTCTCACAGCTCTGGAGGTCCGCAGTCTGGAATCGAGGTACCGGGAGGGCAGTGCTCCCCACTGAGGCTCTAGGGGCGGGTCCTTCCTGCATCTTCCCGCTTCTGGGGTGGCTTGGCTTGTGGCAGCACGATTCGCATCTCTGCCTCGGTCTTTACGTGGCCTGCCCCCGTCTGTCTCTGTCCCCACACGCCACTCTGTTTGTGTCCAGATTCCCCTCTTCTTCTAAGGACACTCGTCATTGCATTTAGGGCCACCCTCATCCAGTGTGACGTCATTTTAACAAACTACATCTGCGAAGGCCCTCCTTCCTAACAAGGTCACATTCTGAGGTTCTGGGAGGACAGGTATTTGGGGGGACTCTCTCCAACCGTGACATCCACCTACCAGTTAAGAACAGTGGTTGGCACACACGTGGGTTTTCTGCTCCGCACCAGAACACCCAGAGGGTGTGAAGAGGCCCGCTCTTCAGTATGAGGACACCACGGGTGAGAACGGAGAACGGTCTGCCAGGACGCAGCCCTGCAACGTGCGGCTGGTTTTGCACCTCCACCGCCCGGGCATTTCCTGGCCTGATGTCCCACCCTGGCCACCTGTCTGGGCAACACAGGCATCACACGCTGCCCTGGAGGCCAGCCCATCCACGGAGACTTGCTGCCCATCTGGCCACCACACCAGCCTCTCTGATCTTCTGGGTTGCCCTCTGTAAATGAGAAGACAGACGGCTCCAACCTCAGAAGAGGAGAACAGGAGGGCATGGCCTGGCGGGGGCATGGCCTAGGGAGGGCGTGGCCCCATGGGAGGGCGTGGCCCGTGGGAGGGTGCAGTTCACAGGGGCCAGCACTGCTGTTATTTTCGCTCATTGCGATGAACACAGCAGCCTCGTCCTGGTACAGAACAAGCACTAGATAAATGTTGGCTCTGATGGAGGACGGGACAGGTAGCTCAACCTGACTGCTAGGTTCCCATCTAGCAAACAAGCATGGAGCCCCCCCTCTGTGCCAGGCAGGTCACTGTGTCCACACCACAGACCAGGCAATGCCCCAGCCAGGCCGGCCCTGCCAGGGAGATGCAGGAGAGGAGCCCAGAGCATCTCGGAGTCAGAGCATGTTACCCAGAGGACCAGCAGTGTGAGAGGAAAGTCCCTAACGCAGACAGGCAGCTGCCTCTGATGGAGACGAGGACAGGGTGGGGCTGAGGAGAGAGCCGGGTGCAGGGCCACCGGGCAGCTGCTCTATTACTCAGGCCTCTGGACATAGAATTACCCAGGAAAGAAGAAAAGCCTTCTGCATCCTGGGAAGCTGGGGACCCGCCCACAGCAGGCAGGCTCAGATGGCCCGGCAAGGCTCCAGGTCTCCTCCAGGGTCACCCTGATCCTCTACTCCGGCCCCGTCTGGCTTCTGAATGAGCCTGAGCAGGGATCAAAGACCTTGGGCCCCATCACCTCCGCCGAGCTCCAGTGACTCAGGGACACTGGCAGTGTCTGCTCTACTGGCCGCTGACGAGTGCCAGGTCCTGAGCGAGGCACTGGAGGGAAGTTAAGGCCCCCTGGGCAGAGAGGTGGCCAGGCTAGCAGAAGCACCAGGTCTCATGGCTCAGTCATCCACCCTGTGTTTACTGAACACCTACTTTGTGACCCTGCTGTGCTCAGGACTGGGACAGAGCGGCAGACAAGACCCAAGTCCTTCCCCAGAGGGATGGGCTACACTGCCCTTGGGGTGTCCATGAGGGGACCAGACAGGGTAACACTGGGGCAGGGCCTAGAAGAGCTGGCAGAGGTGCTACTGTGAAAGGGTGCCGGAGCCTGGAGTCACCCAGCAATTCCAGTCCTGGGGGTGTGAACCCAAGAGAAACGCAAACACACATCACACAAGACCTGTCCGGGCGCGTTCACAGCAGCCCCATCACAGCAGCCCAGCTGCCCGTCGACGGTGAACACATGGACCAAATGTGGCATGTCCGTCCCATGGCATATTACTCAGCCACACAAAGGAGCGATGGACCGACCTACGCTACCGCGGGGATGAACCTTGAAAACATTCTTCCAAGTGAAAGAAGCTAGTCTCAAAAGGACACATACCTGTATGATTCCATTTATATGAAACGTCCACACTGGGCAAATCCACAGAGACTGAAAGTAGATTCGTGGTTGCCAAGGGCTGGAGGGAGCGGAGGGCGGGGAGTGACTGCTAAGGGTGAGGGATTTCTTTGTGGGGTGATGAGATACTCCAGAATGCGATGACCAAAATCCACTGAACTCTGTACTTCAAATGGGTGAACTGTTATAACATTCCTATTGAAAAAACTGCACTTAACACTTGCAAAATGCCATTTTTCATACAGGGGGGGTGTTTTCGAAATTACAGAAATTAAAAGGAACGAGCACGTTATTTTGTGGTCAGAGATGTAACACAGGTGCTCGCAAGGCTTCTGTGACAAGGGGGTTTTGCGGGCAGGGCCGTGCAGGCTCAGGGAAGGCAGCACAGGCCTACAGCAGGGGAGGGGTGGCCAGCCAGTCCCCGCCAGCCCAGCTCGCCCTGGACCCAGCCAGCTGGCGTGGGGGGTACTGAGAAGAGGCGCCACAAGGCTGCTGTCTGCAAACCATCAGTGGTCCTCGGGGACCTGGCTTGGGGGGGCGTGTCTGGAGCTGGCAGGGGCCTGGCCAGGGATCGAGGGTAGTATGGTGACCACCAGTCACTCTGAGCGGGGACGCGTGGAAAGGGGTCCGAGGCCCTTCTGAAAGACAGGCCACCGTCTTCTCTCTTTGCAGTGGGCAGGGAGCGGGGCGAGGGGTGTCCCTCCAGGGTCAGCCAGGGCTCGGCCTGGCCGCAGGATGGTGGACGAAACTAGAGAGGACTGGTAAGAAGCTGCCTGAGGCCGTGGCCAATATAATAACAACATCACAGAGTGCGTGGCATGTGCCCCATGGGCGCCGTTCTGCAAACCTCCCACTGCCCCAGTGAACCCGCAACAGCCCGAGAATAGGAACCAGTATCACCCCTGCTGTACAGACGAGGAAACTGAGGCACCAACGGGTCCCAGTCACACCACTCTCGGCCCCAGAGCACCCGCAGCTGCTGCAGCAGTGACACTGGCTGTCCTCCCGGGGGTGTCCGGGCGCCGGGCTGTGGGACCCCCCCCCGCCCCATCGCAGGGCGAGCCTAGCACTTGCTTCCTGAGCCCCACTCAGAGCCAGGCCCTGAGGCTCCCAGAATAACACCCCTCCCTACAATGACCATCCATTTCTACCCGCAGGACTGGGCGTCCCACGATGTAACTCAGCTCTGACGCTAACACCCAGAGTTAGCACGACGCCACGGGTGGACAACGGCCCACGAGGGGGCCCCCCCGGCCCGCTTCCGTGCCCATCGCCGGCGCTGCCCCGCTTCTAGCTGACCGGCTCTCAATCGGGGGCTCCCACGACCCCTTCCTCGGGTTTGATAATTTGCTAGAATGGCTCACAGAACTCAGGGAAACATGACTCGCGAGAACCGGTTTACTGTAGAGGATACAGCTCAGGGACCGCCCCATGGAAGGTCCACAGCATCCTGCTGGGTGGACAGCTGGGCAGTGGGAGCCCCGGTAACACCCTGGCCCTGAGGGCGGCCTGGCTGCCCGCCTGTCCCACGCGGTGGCACAGAGCCCGGAGCTCTGCTCTGAGGAGCTGTCGTTTCCACTGAGTGACTCCCAACGTGCAAGGTCCCTGCGCCGGGGGCGGGCGGTGACCTCAGAGGGAGATGCTCGCCGGCCCCCGGAGCTGGGGGTCCTGGTTTGCATCCCTGCTGTGCTGCTTAGTTTCTCGGTCCGTGAAACAGGCTAATGCCGTCCTCCTTGAGAGTTGCTAGCTACGCGAGGCCCATAAAACCCTGGAACGCAGCCTGGGCGTGGCCCTCCGCGGGTCTGCCCCTCGCTGAGCCCCATGCCTCCTTCTGGAAGGCCAGGGGAGGGGTCTGCAGCCGGGGAGCCCCACTGCCCCCTGGGACCTAGGGAAGGGGCCAGGCGGCGGGTGGGCTCTGGCCTGGCATCCTCCCTCTGCAGCAGTTTTGTTCCTCCGGACTGGGTATATTGGGCCACGAGGTACGATGAAATCTGAACGAACGCCCCTGTTGCTCAAAAACCTTCCATGCCTGGGTAAGGCAGGAGTTCTCAGCTGTGTCTCAAGCTGGCTGAGCAAAAGACGGACTCGGCTTGGTAAGTGAAGAGTCTGGGGCAGAAGGGCTTCAGGCTCGGCTGGATCCAGAGGCTCATACACGTCACCTGGGAGCTGCCTTCTGTCTGTCTGTCTGTCTGTCTCCTCCACCCACACCAGCCCTGAGTTCTTCAACCTTGGCCTTGCTCTTGGGGGACTCATGCCACGTGATGCCCCCAGAGCAGCAACTGGAGGGGATGCCGAGTGCCCAGTGCCCACCCAGGCTGGTCCAATCAGACCACGCCCAGCATTGAGCCCACGCCTCCCAGGACCCTCAGCCCAGGGCCTGGCATCCCCACCCAAAGGGAGCAGTTCCCACTGACCAAAGACCTTCTGAGCGGGTGCCAACGGGGGAGATGGTACCAGCCAGAACTGCCTCTCCCAGTTCGGCTCCAGCCAAGATAAGGCTCCCGGAGGACTAATGCTGGTGTGTAAATATTAGATCCTTCTGTCTCCTGTGAGGCCAATTACACAGATCATGGCGGCTCCCGCAGGACTCTGCCTTCCACTTACTGAATCATCATCAACAGCCTATTAGGTAACAGCTGCTCAGAGAATGGGGGTGGGGGGCGGGCGGAAGAGAGGGGAGACAGAAGGGAGACAGAAAAAGGGAAAGAGACAAAAGGAGAGAAAGAGACAGAGATAGCGAGGATGACAGAGACACAGAGGCAGAGAGACAGACAGTGACAGAGAGTCAAGGAGCAAGGAGAGAGAGGCACATGGAATAGTCAGAGACAGACGTTCGGGGGAGAGCCAGGGAGAAGGCAGCTGTGAGCGCTCCAAGGGGGTGTGGGGCTCCTGGGGCAGCAGGCCCACCTGCCCATCAGGGTCCCCTGCAGCTGTGCTCGCCCCGTGCTGCCCTCAGTCCCACAGGCAGGCCCCAGGAAAGCCCTTCTAAGGCCAGGGCTGCCCTCAGCAGGCCTTAACCCCGCACCACTGGCTGATTTAACCCCCAGGGATTCCTACAGCCAAAAGATGAGAGTCACTGCGGCGCAGAACCCCAGATCCTTCTAGGGAAAGGCCTTCGGGTGCATGTCCAGCCTGGCCGCATGCCACACCGTGGGTGCCCAGCACTGCTTAGAAGAGAAAGCCGGGGATCACTCATCTCCATTGGCCATCGCGGACCAGCCCCCCGGCACGTCTGCCAGGCACCCAGCCCCTCCTTGCGTCCCCTCTTCGAATCCCTGGGACAGCCCCATGGGGCAACCTACGCAGAGGTAAGGAGAAAGGACACACAGAGGCTGAGTGACCGGCCCGCCCAAAGCCACCCAGCTGGGGAGCCCCATGCTGGAGTTCAAGGCCAGGGGCTCAAGGTCAGGGCCACGCTCCCGAACCCTGGCACGGTGCCCCGGGAGCAGCCGGTTCTCTGCTGGAGGCTTAGGGACAAAACGCAGCCCCCCAGGACCAAGGGCTTGAGCCAAGCTCCCAGAGGACGAGGGGCAGAGCATCCCCGTGTGGCCGGCCAAGACCAGGACTCCTCTGGTGAACGGGCCTCTGCAGACCCTGATGCCCTCCAAGGCCACCTCCCCTTACTTCTCCCACCCACGGGGCCCCCCCGCTTCTGCGCGCTGAGGTCCTGTCCACCCCGAGCCTCGGCCCCTCAGCGCGGCTGCGGGCTTACCACCCGTCTGTCTGTCCATCCAAACCACAAATACTTACTGAGCACTCCCTACCCACAGGCGCTAGTCCGGGCACTGGGGACGGCGCGAACGGGGGGACGCAGATCCCGCCGGCGTGGGGCCAAGGGCACCCGTGGTCAGAGATGAGCGCCAAAGAACAGTGGCCCAGTGGCCAAAGGAGGCCACGGTGACGGCGTGAAGGGGCAGCACCCACGAGACGACGTGAAAGCCGAGGTAGAACTAACTTACACGTCTGGGAGGGAAAGAAGCCAGTGGTGCAGGGGGATGTGGGGTGGGGAGGGGTACAAGATGAGGTCAGACAGGAGACACCCCTTGAACCCTAAGGCGAGAACTGGACTTTCCTCCTAAGAGCATCGGGACGCTGCCTCGGGGACCTAGGCAGAGGGGGATCCAGCCCAGCCCCTCTACAGAGCTGCTTGGGCTGAGTGTGGGAGACACACCACTGTGGGCCCCCCGAGCGCCTCCCCCCTCCATCACTCAGAAGAGGTGGCAGATGCCCCCCACCCAGCTCCGCTCCCCAGAGAGCCCCCCTCACATCACTTCCAGGCACAGAACCCTTGGCTGCCCCCTCAGTCCCCTCTCCAGGCTGCGGGAGGTCTGGGGCCTTTGAGGGTGCAGATGGGGAGGGCCTGGTGCCCTGGAGCCCCCGCTGGGATTTCGGGTTCCCAGCCCTGCAAAGCATTATACTTCTCCTCCTTCAGGGCTGGGAATAATTAGGTGACCGGGAACATAAATCAGGGCCTGGTCCTCTACCATCTGCTAATCACATCTCCTGAGGATGGGCAGGCGGGGTGGGGTGCAGGGGCCTCCTGCAGGGGGGTCCCCGCACCCCACGTCCACCATGCTCCCCCAGTGAGGGTGTGGGGTGCTGGTGGGGAGAGTGTCGTTCCAGGTTCCCTGAAACTCACACCCACGCACACACACACCCACCTACACACTCACCCACTACTGACAGCACACCCAGAGACAAAACTCCCATACACACACACACATTCACACACATACATTCGCACATACAGACATATCCTACACACACACACGCACACGCATATGCACGCACACAGGATCCCCCTAGTGAGGAGCGGGAAATTGCAGTTTGGGGATTTGGCGCCGCCTAGGGTCTGTCACTGGAACTGCCAGCCTGAGACCTGGCCCGCCCCAAGGCAGAGCCCCCCGCCCTGCCTCCTCCTTCCAGCCAGGAGGAAACTTCTTTCTATTAAAGGCCCGGTAATCTGTATCAATTCTGGTATGTATGCCTACAGGAAACACTCAATTAACTGGCAATGGGAGGGAGGGTTAAGGACTATTTTAAGAACTAAATATATAAAAAATTTAAGGTAACTGCCTAAGAGACTAACGCGTGTAACTTTATCTCAACGATCCAACCAAAAGGGGCGCAAAAGGTGTTTTTATGACAGTCAGTCAGGAAACTCCTTCTCCAAAGACAACAATAATAATAACGGGCCAGCCAGGCCACTGCTGCCACCACAGTTGTGATGCAAAGGATTCTTTTAAAATAAATTTACCTGGGACTTCTCTGGAGGCCCCCTGGTTAAGATACTGCGTTTCCAATGCAGGGGGCGAGGGTTCGATCCCTGGTTGGGGAACTAAGATCCCGCATGCCGTGTGGAGTGGCCTAAGGAAGTAAATACATTTTATTTAGGGAAAGGAGGATCCGCTTTAGATAAAATTATGAAACGAGTAGTGGTGTAAGTGTCGTGTGAGGGTGAATATGCCAAAGCAAAAGGTGGTGCTGGAGACGTCCTCACGGGCGTGGGAGGGGGGCTCTGCCTCTGGTGTCCGTCTTTCAGGGAGAAGCAGTAACCCAGGAAGGTTCTTTGACCGCCCAGGTCACTCAGCTCAGCGGCACAGCTGGACATCTGAACCAGGACGGTGTTTTGGACACAAAATGGTCCCCTGGCCCTCATCTCGCCCCCTCCTGCTTCCAGGCAGCACCATGGGGTCTGGGAGGTGCACACACCAGGTTGACCGTCCTCAGGTGCACCGCTCAGGGCCACCGGCCCACGGTGTTCCTCTCAAGTCAGTCAGTCTGTGACTCAGTTTACCGCTTCATCCACCCTGCAGCCTTTCACACACCTGACCCTTGAGCTTTTCTCTGTCCAGACACCTCGCAGGACCCCCTTACAAGCTCCCTCCAGCAGACACCTGGCCGAGTGGTGACCCCGCAGCAACAGGACAGAGCAGAGGGGGCAGCCCCGCCGGCTCCGAGCATCTCGAGGGCGCAGTATCCTGGAGGCGCCCACCACCCGACATCTCCTGGGCCTTCCCTCCACCTCCATCACCGCCCTAAGGGAACATCTAACCAGAGAAAGCCACCTCCACGTTACTGGCCTTTGAGCCAGTAATACGAAGTCCCCTGGCGCCTGGTAACATTTCATTTTACACCAAAGGCTTTTAAAACTGTTAAATAGCGAGACACATGACTTTTAAAAAGCCAAACAGCATAGCACTCTGTACCATTACGTGAGGGTCCCTCGGACTTCAGAAGCGACCACTGTCCACACTTTTCTGCACCTTTCCAAAATCCACCATACACACACATGTGCGTCTGTGAGTGGATCTGCTCCTGGCTTTCCCACCGAAATACCTCTGGGAGCTTTCCACTCAGCCCCGCCTGCTGCCCAGGGGCCTGGGTTGATTTCACAGTCCTGCACCCTAGCAGGGGCACCCGGCGGCCTGGGTGCACAGTGCCGCAGCGGGCATCTGTGTACCCCACCTTGTTTGAATGTGTCAGGCTGCTCTGGGACACGACGTCCGCCCCCCGAGGGCCCCTCTGGGTGAAGTAACAGCAGGGGACGCAGTCCTGGTAGCAGAACTGTTAGGTCAGAGGGATGTGCGTCCCATAATACCCGCTGTCTTCTGATGTCTCTCCCCCTCGGGGTGGCCTCTAGAAGCTGGAAAAGAGAATGAACAGATTCTCCCCTGGAGCTTCTGGAAGGAACCAGCCCTGCTGACACCTTGATGTGAGTTTCCACCGAGACTGATTTTGGGCTGCTGGCCTCTGGACATTACTATTCAGATATTATCCAACACAATTAAGATTATAAACGGGTGTTGTTCTAAACCACTGTGTTTGTGTTCATCTGTCATAGCAGCCACAGGAAACTGGTACCCTTGTGTGTTCCCTCGCTGGCTACCCATGACATCCCCGTGGGGAACTTTACAAACACACCCAGGCCTCACCCCAGACCAGTCATATCGGAATCCCCTGGCAGCGCTGGCAACTGGATTTTTCTAAGGGACACGGCCCGGACCTCCTGCTCCTGGAGCCCCAGCACGGGCCACGGGCACACGTCTCCTTCCCAACGGTGGCAGACCAAGGCAGGCCGGGGCGGGGGCTGTGCTGGGGTGATGGGGAACAGACAGGGACCTGGCCGGACTTGGGGGCGCAGGCAGCAACTGGGAGGGATCAGTGGCCTTCCAGGGGCTGGCTCCCTCCTGCAGCCACCAGAAACGATGGGCAGGCTGCCCATTTCCGGGCCAGAGGGCGCTTGAGGAGGGTGCCGTAAAGGGTGGCTGGCCCACCCTTAGCCCTAAAGCCAGAGTCGGGGATAGAGCTGTGCGAGAGAACCCTTCAAAGCCTGGCTGGGAGCCCCGCCACCTCCAGGAAGCCCTCCCTGACCATCTCTGCAGGACTGAGGACTTAAAGCAAAGAGTTCAGGATTCCTGCAGACCTCAGCTTGAATCCTTCTTCTGTCACTAACTGTGTGACATATTCCCAGGTCAAGGCACTAGTGGGGACACACCAGGTAAAAGACACAGTTCCTTCTGAGACTCACTGACACTCCCTTCCCAGTGGTGTGGGGTAAATGTTTAACAACCAGCTTTCTGAAAAGACAAAAACAGAAAAAGAACAACTCTGACTCACAGCACCTGCCGATTTCCGTGGTGTAAACAGCCCCACCACAGCTGACCTGGGGAGAGGCGTGCAGGGACGGGAGGCGGCATGAGGAAACACAACTGCAGTGAGCATCTAAAAGTGCCAGGTGCCCGGCTGGGGCTCCTGCGGTGAGTCCGCACCACAGCCCTTCAGAGTGGGAATCACCAGCCCCATTTTACTGATGCAAAGACTGAGTCTCAGAGAGGGAAAGCACTGAGCCCGTGGCACACAGCTAGAAGGTTCATACCTGGGTCTGTCTGCCCCCAAAGGGGGAAGGAAGGCTTATGACAGCACCCCCACCCCACCCAGGAAGACGGGAACCTGCTTCCTCGTGCACCCTGGGCTGGACGGATGCTCCACGGTCTCAGGACCTCAGATGTCATTAATAAGGCATTTTTCCAAAGTGAGCCTGGACAGTCAAAAGCAGCGTCAGAGCATCTCATCTGCCATCTGTGGGGCGGAGAAGGACCCAGCCTGGCACCCACAGGGAGAGTGCGGCCAATTACCGTGGGGTATACGGAAAGCACCTGGGGCTACACGTTTCATCAGAACCGCGACAGCCGCTGAGCACTGCACTTGTGTTCACTGACTTCATCTTCCCAAGAGCCCTAGGAAGACAGCACCCATGTCCCCACCTTACAGACAGTGGAGCTGAGGCTCAGTGACACATGAAGTCACCCAGCTCACCGGTGATGCCACAGGCCCACAGCCCTGATTTTTCCAGGCCCTCGGGCCTGTGTCTTCCCAGCAGGCTACAGACTTTTATAAATAGTTAAGGGCACACAGTTCAACATCCTGCCCGGTGCTCAGGTACAGAGGGACATACCCTGTACCCAGCAGATCGAGACAGAACATTGCCAGCCCTGAGGGCTCTGTGTTCTTTCCAGACTGACAGGTCTCACCGCCGTCCTGATGGGCTGCTTGTCTGTCCTGGGATCCGATGGAACAGATTCTTGACTCCACCCCCGGCCAGCCTAAAGGCCCCTCATTCTGGGATCTGGGATCTTCAGGATTCCAGGGTGGGGTTTTATGATCCGGTACCACGGGGCCCAGAGTGGAGGGCAGATTTAGGCTGAACCACGGCAAGTGGCAAAATAACAGACTGTGCGTGGAGAAAAGGGAACCCTCCTACACAGCTGGGGGGATGTAAATTGGTGCAGCCACTATGCAGAACAATGGGGAGACGCCTCAAAAAACTAAACATACAGTTGCCGTACGATCCGGCAATCCCACTCCTGGGCATATGTCCAGACAAAACTGTAATTCAAAAAGATACCTGCACCCCTATGTTCACAGCAGCACTACTCACAATAGCCAAGACATGGAAACAACCTAAATGTCCATCGACAGATGAATGGATAAAAAAGACATAGTACATATATACAATGGAATACTACTCAGCCATAAAAAAGAATGAAAGAATGCCATTTGTGGCAACACGGACAGAACTAGAAGTTATGATACTAAGTGAAGTCAGTCAGAAAAAGACAAATACTGTGTGACGTCGGTTACATGTGGAATCTAAAATATGACACAAATGGGGCTTCCCTGGTGGCGCAGTGGTTGAGAGTCCGCCTGCCGATGCAGGGGACGCGGGTTTGTGCCCCGGTCCGGGAAGGTCCCACATGCCGTGGAGCGACTGGGCCCGTGAGCCACGGCCGCTGAGCCTGCGCGTCCGGAACCTGTGCTCCACAACGGGAGAGGCCACAACAGTGAGAGGCCCGCGTACCACAAAAAAAAAAAAATGACACAAATGAACTTATCCACGAAACAGAAACAGACTCACAGACAGAGAGAACAGACTTGTGGTTGCCAAGGGGGAGGGGGAGGGGCAAGGGAAGGATCGCAAGTTTGGCGTTAGCAGATGCAACCTATTATATACAGAATAGATAAACAACAAGGTCCTACTGTATAGCACAGGGAACTATATTCAATATCCCGTGATAAACCATAATGGAAAAAAAATATTTAAAAAGAATTTATATATATACATACATATGTATAACTGAATCACTTTGCTGTACAGCAGAAATTAATAAAACACTGTAAATCAACTACACTTCGATAAAAAAAATTTTAAGGCACCCAAACAAGAAAAAAAAAAAAATCACAGACCGTGGGTGATGCCCCAACTGTGTTCACAGGGGAACGGAGTTACCCAGAAGAAGCCCCCCACCCCCTGGCTGTGCCCCTCCCCGCCTCCCAGCCCCAGCTCCCCTCCTGCACAGTGGCCATGGCCTCCCTGGAGAGCTGGCGCTGGGGCTCAAGGGCAAGGTGTCTGACCCTGAAGGAGCCCGAGCCCCAGCTCCAGGGAGAGGCTCAAAGGAGGGGGAGGGCCAGCTAGGGGTGCGTCCACATCCCTTCTCATGCTTCTTCCAGAACCCCCTTCTCCCCACGCCTGCCGACCCCCCTGTGCAAACTGCCCAGGGGAGTGGCGGGGGGCATTTCTGACTGCTTTGCTCACACCCTGTACCTCACTCAACACAGTTCTGTCCCCGTGTAGGCACCTCAGTCACCTGGCCCCCTTTCTCCATGTGAGTCACGGCGGTCTGTTACAAGCCACTCTGGTCAGGACACCTTCCTTGCTGCCTGTCTACGGCTCTGCTGGGCGGGTCTCGCCAGCCAGCACGTAGTAGGTCTTCATTAGGTGTCAGCTGGATGAACTGACTAAATGAAACCAGGAAATGAAAAGAAGGGGTGCGGCCAGGGTCTGGGGAGAGGAAAGGGTGCACGTTGCACGTGCCTCTGTTCTGAACAGGCCCGGGGTCCTGGGCCACCAGGGAGAGCCCGGCAGCCCAGTCTGGAGCCCACCCCTGCGGGGGCTCTGACCAAATCCTGCCTGGGTGGGGAGGGGGGGCAAGGGGGAGCAGGGAGAGGGGCCAAGACGAGCAGAGGGCCATCCAGAGCCCCTTTCCAGGACACACGGAGGTGAGGGCTCCTCTCACGCACGGCCAGGATTCCACCAGCAGATCCAGGATCCGAGGCTGACGAAACCCCGGCGCCCAAGGATGCCGCCTGCCGCCCGGGGCCCGAGCCTCCCACACCATGCCCTCCATGGCTGAGGCCTGGTGGCCTTCGAGGGCAGAGGGATGTCTCCAGAGCACCACCCCCCTGGATGACTGCCTTCGTGGGAGGCAATGGTTCTGGAAGAAAAACAAACAGGCGCTGGGGGAGGGAGGAAGCAGGCAGCAGATGCTGGTGGGAGAGACGCGGCGTCTGGGGGAGGTCAGGGCAGGCTGGCGGGTGGCTGGGCTGGAGGGTGGCCCCCCGGGTGCCCTATGGCGCCAGGCCAGCGTCGGGCCCTCAGGCTCTTCTGACTGGGCCTGGCAGGGAACTCGGGCAGAGAAAGTGTCCCTGGCAGGATGCCACCACCCGGGGGTCCTCCTGTGCCCACGGCCAATGCTCCCCCGCCTTGGGTCTGACAGCACCATTGGCTGGGTGGCCCAAGCCAGGACCCCGGGCGCTACTGTCCCCTCTTCCCCACTGCCCCGTCTGCGGCCAAGCCCTTGGCTTTGCTCCCCGCCTCCATCCTTTCTTCATTCCCTCAAGCAGTAATTAGGGGGCTCCTAGGATGTCCCGGGTCCACTCAGGGCACTGGGGTTGGAGCAGCAAACAGACCCATCCTGCCCCAAGGGGCTTCACTCGCCCACCTTCGAAGGCAAACCCCCAAGCGTGCACCCAACGCTGTCAACTGCGAGCCTGAACTCCCCTCTCGGGACGCCTGCCCTGCCCTGACTGTGGACCTGCTGGAGCTCACCCCCTCCTCCAAGCCTCTGTCCACGCCAGCCACTCTGCCCGTGGCCCCTGTCCACCAGCCCTTCAGGAAGTCTCCCTCACCCCCTCCACAAGAGACTAGCTTCAAACTGAAGACCCCTGGGGCGAGGGGGAAGTGACAAACGCGCTCAGGGTGGACATGATTCACAGGAGGCCTTGCAGGAGGAGAAGGGTGCGGGGCCTGAGGAAGGGGTAGCAGAGGCAGCTGGGCAGAGGTCCCGGGGGGCCTGGTGGGAGCCGGGGTGTCCCCTCAGAGTTCCTGGGGCGCTCCACCCAAAGTGGAGAAGGAACTGCTGGCCAGGGATCCAGGCCACTCTCCTGCTCATGAACCTTCAAGGGCTCCCCACGGCCTGGCCACAAAGTCCAAGAGATGCTGGGTGTTGGCACCCAAGAGCAGACGTGCCTAGCCTTCACACTGGCCCCAACGTACCCAGCCACCTCTACTCCAGACTCAGGCACTCACACCTGCTGTTCCCTCTCCAAAACACACCCTTCTCTCTTTTCTACATCTGACTGTGTTTTCACAGCCCCCCTCTTCCTCTCAGGGAAGCCCTCGGTTCCATCCCTTCCCTCCCTGTTCTCAGGCCCTGAGCTATTTGCGTTACCCACTGCGTCACACTCCTTGAACCAGGAACGCGGAGCAGCCCATGTTACAGCCAAGGGTGAGGCACAGAGAAGTTAAGTCACACGCCCAGGTCAAACAGCTCGGAAGTGATGAGGCTGGGCTGGGAGCCAGGCTGGGCTCCCGGGTGCATTACGCAGCTTGGACTGTCCCCAGCCTTGGCCTTGGGGCGCTCGCTTCGCCGTTCATTCGTTACTGTGCCCCCAGCCGGGCCCTAGGCCCTAGAGCTTCTAGCCCAGCCGGCCAGAGGTGAAGACCCAGCCAGGACGATGCCACAGGGGGTGTGATAATGAACCGCCGTGGGCTCCATCAGACTCAGACCTGAACGATGGGAGGTTAACGCCGAACTCACCATCTGCCCTACAACCGCGGCACCACGGGGGAGGCGCGCGGCCCTGGCCTCGGTTTCCCCCTCTCTGCAATGGGGGCCAAGCAGCTGGTCCCTAGGTCTCCCGCCCCAGGGGAGAAAGCCACATCCCACGGCCCTTTCCATCCCGCGGCCCAACGGGGGGCCTGCCCGGGAGCCACACCGGCAGCCGGAGGAGGGAGGAGCCAGGAAATCCGGGCAGGGCGGCGCCCACCCCCAGCCCCGGGCCAGGCGCCGGAGGGGACGCCGGCTGCCCCCAGAAACACGCTGCAGATGCGCGAGGCACTGCCAGCATTCCTGGAAGGTAACGCCAGGCCAGGCGGGGGGCGGGGGTACAGCCCCAGCCCGCTGCCAGATGTGCATCGCGAACAGCTGCCCCCGGCTAATAAGGTCAGCTCCTGGCTCCGGCGAGCCGCGCACTCACCCGCCGCCTCCGCCAGCCTGGCACCCGCGCCGCCGCGCTTCCCGGGGCGGGAGGTGCGCCACCTCCCCGTGGAGGGGCCAGAGCCAACCCCAGCCCTGCTGCGGTGGACGGGGGGAGCCCACCCCCGGCCCCCGCCCCCCGTGGATGGGGAGGGGCCAGAACACCTCTCCATCCCCTAGCGGTCGGGCGCGGGGAGAGGTAAGAAGCCGCCCCTCTGGGAGGCAGAACTCCCTTGAGGGGCAGGGGGCTGGAGTGCGGCAGAAACACCCAGCGCCCCCTCCCACCAAAGCCAACACTTCCCTGCTGCTGAAGGAGGGCTGGGGGGTTCGGGCGGGCTCTGATTTTCTATTTTACGGGCTGTTTCCCTTCTGTGACCGAAAGCGGAGACCTGGTGGTGAGCCTGGGGCCGTGGCTTGAGGGGGAAGTACTCGCATTCCACGTGCCCCCAGGTTGGGGATCCCCACCGCGGCCCGGGCAGGTTGCCTGGGAAGGGCAGCTGCGGGGACCCTGGGGTTCCTAGGATTCCCTGCCCCCTCCCCCAGCCTCACCCCCCCCAGCCTACCCCCTCCACCTCGCCCCACCCCAGGAACACCCTGTCCTCCATCCAGAGAAGTGAGGTCACCTCCCTGCGGGTCGAGGGGCGGGTAGGGGAGCCAGTTTCGGGATCGGGGCCCAGATTCCGCTCCTCCCTTCCCCCCAGGTCCCCCACAGGGCTGAGGGCAGCCCCCCTCCTGCCCCGTCCCAACCCTCCCACCAGATAAAGGCGCCGGCAGCCGCCTTTGTTTCTCTGGCGTAAACCGAGCCAGATGCGGTCTAATCCCCCAGCTGGGCTGGATCTGCTGGCGGCTGTGGCTCCGGCGCCTCCCAACCCCTCCGGCCCCTCCCGTCCCCGCTGTGTCCGCTGCCTGGCGTTCCCAGGGTTGCTGGGGGCTGGGGGAGGGGGCGGAGGGGAGCAGGGGCCTGGCAGCCTCAACCTCACCTATGTCCCGCCCGAAGGCCAAGGGCAGACAGAGTAAGATCACGGGCTTTGGGATCAAGCCCTCCTGGGCCCAGCCACCTTAGGTGAGTCATGTGACTTCTCTGAGCCTTGGTTTTCTTGTCTGTAAACTGGGAATGATGAGGTCACAGGTTGTAGAAGGCTTGGTAAGCTCAGATGCTATTATTAGGATCTAGAGTGAAACTCACCTCCCTGACCACCCACTGTGCACCACATGACCCCATCTAACCACACATCCCATGTCCAGGGCATGGAACAGCAGTGACAGTCATTTAGGTGCCCATGGGCCTCCTCAGGCATGACGCATTCCCTCCTCCCAAGGACCTGAGAACCCGAGGAGGCCGGTGCTAGTATTAACCCCACTGCACAGACGAAGAAGCTGAGGCCCAGAAAGCCCCCAAAGCTACTAAGAGGCAGGATTGTTATTAAAAATGAGCAAGTGGCCCAGAGAGGTAAAGTGACTTGCCTAGGGTCACACAGCAAGTGAGAGGCAGAGAGAATGGCTGCCCTAGGGGCAAATATAGGATGGGGCAGGGGAGGGCACCTTCCCAGCCTTTGCTTCTCTTGTAGCACTAGGTGGGTTCTTCAAAGTGTAGGCTGAAGCCCTCCAGAAGCAGACCCCTGCAATACTTTTTAAAAATGCAGATCCTGGGGCCTTGGTCTGGTCCTACCGGTGGGGGTCGCCCTGGACTCTGCATTTATTACAAGTGTGGTGGGGGATGTGAGGCGCTGCAGTCCGTGCTGCCGCCCAGGTGGTCCATGCCATGTATGAGGGGCAAGGCAGAAAGGGCCTGGGGCAGGTCAAGCCGAAAGCAGCTCTGAAGGGGGCTCTCTGTCCCCTCTGGGACCGGCCTGCCGGCCCTGGGCCACCGGGCTGGGAACACAGCCTCACCTGGGCTGCTTCAGTCCGGAGGCAGGCGGGCTGCCAAGCACAGAACGGGCCAGGAGTGTCTGATGGACACGGCGCCTCCTTCCAAAGGCCATTAATCATCCAGAGAAACTCCCTGTCAGTCTGTCTGTTCCCAATGCCTCCACCCATGCACAGCACGCACACATGCACCACTCGTGCCAACACACGTACCACGCATGCAGGAAACCCCCCCCCACGTTCACAAGCCACTCATGTAAGAACACACACTAGGCACACAGGCTCTGCATGGGCACACACCACACACCCACACGACACACTGCACACTCATGCCACGTGCACGCACATGGGAACACACCCAGACATGTACGCGCACGAGTCTGTCAGAGCGATTCCCACCCGATGAAAGGAGACAAACGCGGCCCCTGGAGCTGTTCTAAACACCCCAAAAGGAGAAGCAGCCCCCTGCAGCCCCCCCCGGGGGGCCCCAGCCGGGTTCCAGCTCCCCATTCCTTTGCTTGGGGCAGCAATTCTGTCAACCTGGTACCTCCCCAGTGCTTTTCATCCCCATCCGAAGCTCTGGCTGGTCGGCAGACTGATTAATAAAAAATGAGGGAATGAATTAATGATTGGCTGATAAATGTGGTTTGGCAGACGCCTCGTCTTTGCAAGCAGAGAGGGAGGTAACTACCCGGGTTCTTGGAGCGAGAAGGCTGGTACCCAACTTCCCCATGCATTTCACTGATGAGCACAGGCCGGGGGCGGGGTGCCCGGCCACAGACAGCAGCCCCCAAGAGGCCCCTGAGCGCAGGTGCCCTGCCCACCGCCCCCTATGACCCATGGCCGCACACCCAGAAGCCCAGCCACGGGTGTCCTGCTCGTGTGCGTCACACGCTGGAACCTGGTGCCATTCATTCATTCAGATCGGAAAGGACACAAACACAAGGTTGAGATCTGAAGATGCAACCCGGGTGGAGAGAAGCTTTCTTCAGCTGGAGTAGTCAGGGAGGCCTCCTGGAGGAGGTGACATTTGAGCATTCAATGAAAAGAAGCTGGTACTCTGGGCAGGAGGGCAGGTACCATGCTGTATCTGAGGGCAGGGGGCTGCTGTTTCGACAGGACCCCCCACCACCACTCCGAGAGCCTAAGAAGGAGCACAAAGTGAGGGTGCGGAGAGGGGGCTGCCTTCTCTCTGCCTGACACCTCACACAGAAACTCAGCCGGACCTCGTTAGGGCCCGCGTGGCAGCAGAGCCGGCCTGAGGGTCTGTCTGTCCTGCTGCCAAGCCCAAATCCTCTAAGCAGGACAAGGCACCGGGGAGCAGTCCTGTCCCTCTTTGCTCCAGACACTCAGAGCCCATCGACACCCTGAGCCCCCATCCGCCCGCCCCTCTGAGGGGATCTGACAGGGTAGTCTGAGCTCCCGCCCGGGGGGCGCAGACTGGTGCTAAAATGGGCAGAACATCCCCATTCAGAGTGTGCCCCCCGGGAAGCACCTCGTGGCTTCTTTGGGATCCACGTGTTCTTCTGGGTTTAGAAGGCAGCTCCCAAGAAAGAAGCCATAAAAACGCTTGGCTTCATGGGGCCTCGTGGCAACAAACGTACCTGTGAAGAGATGTACCAAAAGCCGACAACTTGGTTCTCATCTGCCTGCCAAAAAGGTCACCACTGTTCATCTCCCCAGCTGTGTGGAAGCAGGTCTGGCTGGGCCCAGGCCCCAGCATCCTGGCACTCCCTAAACCAAGGGCACAGGGGCCGCCAGGCACTGGCAGCTGGCAGAGAAGAGCCACAGAGTGACCCCCACCGGCTGGCAGCACCGGGGGTCCCAGAGGCCAGTGCCACGATGACTCTCCTTTTGCTTCTGCAAGTTTTTCTAAATCTTCCAAGTTTTCTAAGATGACCAGGCATCGTTTTGTGCTGAGGACAGAGTAAGTCTTATTAAAGACACTCACAGGAGGAAGGAGCAGAAATGACCTTGATACAGAAGTGAAACTCTGAAGGTTTCAGTGGGCTTTGGGGCCTAAGCACTTCGCTGCCTGAGAGCAAGAGCCAGTGAAGCCATCAGACTGCTCACGCCAGCAGCTCTGCCCAGGGAGCCCCTAGGGACGGGAGGAGGAGGGGCTACAGCCAGCCAGCCACGCCCCATTCCAACCATGCATCCAGCTATTGGTCCATCTATCCATCCATCTAAGCACCCATCTGTCTAACCATCAGCACACTCACCCATGCATCCATTCACCTGTCCATCTTTCCATCCATCTAACCATCCACCCGAACATCCATCCGTCCATCCATCCCCACCATCCCATGCTTCCACCCTCCATCGCTCCACTCATTCATCTGTCCATCTATCCATCCATCCATCCATCCATCCATTCACCATCCATGCATCCTTCACCTTCCCATCATTCTGTCCTTCCACTCACTCATCTGGAGTAAGCAACTTTTTTCATTTTATCTAACCAGCATCCGTCCCGCCCCAGCCTAGTGGGCCTGTCCACCAACACACTCCTTTTCCCTTTACAAAGGCGAGCCAATCACAATCTTCCCTGGGACACTTGCTAGGAACCGCTCTCCCCATCCCTCTTGGGAGTCACTAGATACCAGCCTAGAACTGTTCTTAGCTGTCTCTGACATGTGAGGAGAAGCTGCCCAAGAATGAATTCCACACAGGAGAAGGCGGAGCTGAGGATGGAGACAGGGGGATGAGCCTGGGTCCAAGAGTGCCTGGGGCCAGCTTCACCCTCACCACTTACGTGGGGCAACAAACGCCCTTTTGGAATTGGGTTTGTGGCATTTGCACACAGAAAGGGGCGTGAGTAACACAAGCCCTTCCAATACAGTACAAGGTGATTTAGAACCTTCTAGATGCTCATTCCTGAGTCAGACGAGGATGCCCAAAAGACAAATAAGCCCTGTTCCGGCCTGCCAGAGGCTGACCCCCAGTTGGAGTTGCAGCTCTAAAACACGAACAAGGAGGAAAGCCACCCAGCCCGGCTGCTCAAGGCCAGCATGGGGTCAAAGGCCAGACAAGGCCCCTATCACTAAGCCTCAGTTTCCTTATCTGTAAAATGGAGACAGCATCCCCTACGGTGCAGGGCTGCTTGAAGATCAGGCTGACTGGGCTGCTCCCCCACCAGCCAATCCTACCCCCTTCGTTCTTTTTTTTCTTTTTTGCGGTAAGCGGGCCTCTCACTGTCGTGGCCTCTCCCGCTGCGGAGCACAGGCTCCGGACGCACAGGCCCAGCGGCCACGGCCCACGGGCCCAGCCGCTCCGCGGCACGTGGGATCTTCCCGGACCGGGGCACGAACCCGTGTCCCCTGCGTCGGCAGGCGGACTCTCAACCGCTGCGCCACCAGGGAAGCCCCTCCCCCTTCTTTTTTTCATGGCACAGGCTGCTCCGCATAAAGTCTGAGAAGGTCAGACACCCATGTTCCCAGTACCCCTGCAATTACAGACGGGCATGTGGCCAAGCCTGGAAAAGTGGACCTAAGTTTGCTAAAATCTGGGAAACACCCGTGCCCCAAAGAGAAAAGGGCAAGGGAGCCCCCTACCCTTTCCCATCCTGCTTTTGGATGCTCTCCTGGGGGGACGTAGTGCTTGGAGCTGTGGCAGCCAGCATGCAACCACGAGGCAAGGGCCAAAAGAATTATACTCAGATTTACTTTGATTTAAGGAAAAGGTCATCTCTTGTACACCTGGGGCTGTGGGCTGAGGTCTGCCCTCTCTCTATTGGTTGTAGGAGGTGGTCTCGTGACGAAGTTAAAAGCATGGATTCTGGAGCCAGCACTATCTACTACCTGCTGGCTGTGTGACCTTTGGCAAGTTACTTAACCTCTCTGTGCCTCCGTCTCCTCCATAAAACATGAATGATATTTGTGAGTGTTAAGTGACTTAGGATACATGAAAACATTTTGCACAGTGCTTGGCACGTAGAAAGTGCCCCCGATAAACATTAGCTCTAATTAGCCATCGCTGTCAAGAGAATGTGGGGATGCGGTGGGGGGCCGGGCCAGTGGGAAAGCCAGGCGGGCACAGAGGTCCAGGCCCGCAGGAGCTGAACAGGAGCCACGAGCCTGCTCTCAGCCTTGGCACCGCGGAGGCCGCGCTGACTCGCTCTGTGTTCACCCTGCCAAGGCCAGAGCAGCGGGCTCCAGCCTGCCGGTACCTGCAGGGAGAGATGCCCTGCGACGCAGCCGCCCGCCTCCCTCCACTCCTGCCGGCCCGGAGCCAGCCTGGCAGCCCCGCGAGGTGGGCGCCCTGCTGGCCTGGGGGGACCTCAGCCCGGGCCTGGAGATGCCCCCCCACCCCCACTCTGCAGGCTGCAGTCCTGACTCCCAGCCGTGCGACCCCCCTTCGTGGAGAAGGTGGCATCCCCTCCACCCCTCCCGCCGGAGCCGACCGTGGAAGCGATTCCACTTGGCAGCCACGCTGCGGGGAGTCGAAAACAGTTGTTCCGCTTGTCGGATGCCCAGGCCCTGCACAGCTCGACACAGGCCGCCGGGCTGGGGACCGTATAACTCCTTTGGGCGTGTTCTCTCTCTGCGGAGGGCGGGAGACGCCAGGCCCCTTTGCAACGGGGTAAACTGAGACATCTCTCTGCACACCTCCTCGTCGGACACAGCGGAGCTGCCCTCCTGCCTTCTGCGTCCATCCACGACTCACATACAGTCCTCACGGGGCCTGGGGAGCTGCCAGGATCGACGCGAGGCTCCTACACATGCAGGGACTAGGCTGCTTACACACACCACCACCTGGCATCTCCATGACGACCCCGGAGACAGGCACAACCTTCACGCACATTCTGTAGGTGCGGACCCGAGGCTGTGAGAGAGCACGAGTACCTTGCCTGGGTCACAGCAGTTCACGGCAGGGGAGGGATTCAGCCCCAGGCCTGGCTGACCTTAAAGCCTGGGCATTAACTGCACTGACTCAGCATTCCCAGAAGCTTCTGGCCCCAGGGCTTCGGCCTCCCCCGGCCATCCTGCACGTTGCTGCCCAAGAACAGTGCTTACAAGCCTCCCCCGCTCAACAACCTTCAGTGGCTCCCCAGCGCCCACAGGAACAAAGCCCAAATCCTGGTACAGCCCTCTCCACCTCTGACTTCCTGACATCACCCCGGCAATCTGTTCACCCCTCCCCACAAGTCAAGTGACAGGGGTGCCTGAGAGCCTGGACTAGGCACCACCTCCTCCAGCGGGCCAGGCTCGCACCCACCACAGGGCCTTTGTGTGTGCTGTTCCCTCTGCCTGGAAGCTACTCTCTCCCCACTGCCCCTCTGCTTAAGGGCCCCCTCCTGGGAGAGGCCATCCCCCCCACCCCCCTCTCCTGCACTATTTTCTCCACTGTGCACTTCTCACTACCCAGCAGGGAATTCTCGTGGCACTGACTTAGGTGTAACGTCTGAGGCTGCCGATTAGGCTGTGAGCCTGTGAGGGCAGGACCTTGCCTGTCTTGTTTCCTGCTGTATCCCCTGCGCCAGGCTGGGTGAAAAAGTGAGTGAGTGAGTGAGCGAGTGAGTGAGTGAGTGAGCGAGCGAGTGAGTGAGTCCCCTTCTCCCGGGGCCCACCGCAGAGCTAGCATCCATCTGGAGTCCCAGCTGGCCTGAAAGGACCCCCCTCCCATGTTCTCTGCCTATGCTTATCCTCCCCGACTCCCAAGGTTTCCCTCGAGGGGCCCAACCACCCCTCCCTCTGGCCCCAACCTCCAAGTCCTTCTCCGTGAGTCCCCCAGGCGCTCCTCAACGGTGTAGATGTCCCCACACTTGCCTGTGCAGCTCCCGCCACCTGAATCACCCTTTCTCCCTCCCCTACCCGGGCAACTCCTGCACAGCCCTCAAGAGCCCTTCAGGTATTCCCTCCCTTGCAAGGCAGAACTGATCACGCCCCCTTTTGACACCCTCTGTCCAACAGACACACCCACTGCGAGGTCCTCATGTCTTTGCCCTCACTCATCACGATGCTGCATACAGCAGGTGCTCACGACACCGTTACAGGATAACCCACTGTCTCCTCTCAGGTCCTTCACAACGTACAGGCCTCCTGACTGGACAGGAACTCTCTGATGGCAGGGGCTGTTTTGTTCATTGCTACATCCTCAGTGCAAAATCCAGTGCCTGGACTTCCCTGGTGGCACAGTGGTTAAGAATCCGCCTGCCAATGCAGGGGACACGGGTTCAATCCCTGGTCCGGGAAGATCCCAAATGCCGCGGAGCAACTAAGCCCGTGTGCCACAACTACTGAGCCTGTGAGCCACAATTACTGAGCCCATGTGCCACAACTACTGAAGCCCACACGCCTAGAGCCCGTGCTCCCCAACAAGAGAAGCCACCGCAATGAGAAGCCTGTGCACCACAACGAAGAGCAGCCTCCGCTCGCCACAACTAGAGAAAGCCCGCGTGCAGCAACGAAGACCCAATGCAGCCAAAAATAAATAAATAAGTTTATTTGAAAAAAAAAATCCAGTGCCTGTTGGATGGATGGACAGACCGATGGACAGATGAATTGGGCAGATGGATGGACAGATGGATGGAAAAATGGATGGATGGATGGATGGATGGATGGATGGATGGATGGACAGGAGGATGGATGCCCAGAGGGAAAAAAAGATGAATGGAGAGATGGACGAAGAGAATGAAGGAATCAACTAAAACAGAGATATGAATGGACGGAAGAAGGAAGGAAGGGCAGATGGGTGGATGGAAGGATGGGTGAGGGATGCATGTGTTGATAATGGAAAGAAAAATGGGTGGATGGGTGGGTGAATGGTTGGGTGGATGGATGGCTGGATGGATGGATGGACGGAAGGAAGGAAGGAAGGAAGGAAGGATGGATGGATGGATGGATGCATGGATGGATGGATGGATGGATGGATGGATGGATGGGTGGGTGGATGGATGGATGGATGGATGGATGGATGGATGGATGGATGGATGGATGGATGGATGTGGGTGGGTGGGTGGATGGATGGATGGATGGATGGATGGATGGATGGATGGATGGATGGATGGGTGGATGGGCGGGCAGGCAACTGGATGGGGAGGAAACCACTGCTTACATTACTTATTAGGTTACTTCACGGGTAACCTCAGTTTTCTGACCAGATGAAGAACCCCCCCTAGTCTTCCCCACCCTCACCAACAAGTGCTACCACTGCTCTGAGTGAGCAGAGGGGAGGGGTGGTATCTCCTTGGTCCTCCAGCTACACACACACACAGCGGGGGCGTCACTCAGACCGTGTGGTGAGGCTGAGAGCATGTGTCATCTCCCAGCAGGGGACACTCATTGGGCCCTTACTCCCTGCCCGGCCCCATGCCAAGCCCTTCTGTGGAGACTCTACCTGGGCTGGCAGCAGGCTGCTCCCTCACTTCATCAAGGGGGAAACTGAGGCCCAGAGAGGTTAGATTATTACCCACGGTCACACAGCTCTAGGCAGCTGAGGCAGGATTCGAACCCAGAGCCCGCACTCTCAGCGACTCTGCCGCCCGCAGGCCCCACCCGTGGCCGTCATGTTCCACCTCTCCCTCTTAATTCTACTTAGTTTTTCTTACTTCATAATCTTCCTTCAGTCAACTCACTGTTTAAGCTTAAATAAACTTAAAATGTACATGAGTACCCTAAAAGGAAAGTCAGTATTAAACAACATAAATAGAAAGTAACCCTAAAAATACATACTGTGAAAACGAAGCAATGCTATTCAGTTTTAGCCAAATACTACTCCCAGTGAAGGCTCGGGACCCAAGGCCTATTCTCTCCCTATTAAAAATGGAGATCAGCAAGTGTAGTGGTTTAAAAATATGTCCACAGATGCTTTGACATGCCTCCCTTGAAGAGGTAGAGCCCTTGAGTTTGGGCCAGACTTAGTGATTCACTTCCAATGAATAGAACGTGGCAGATGTGACAGTGTGTGGCTTCTGAGACCAGGTCATCTGAGGCACAGAAGTTCCTTCCTGGTTCTCTCGTGGGTCACTGGCTCTGGGTGAAGCCAGCTGCTCTGTGGAGAGACCCACATGGTAAGGAACTGAGGCCTCCAGCCAACAGCCATGTGAGACGTCGGTCAAACCTTCAGGAAAGACCGCAGCCCCGGCAACATCCTGATTACAGCCTCATCAGAGACCTGGAGCCAGAAACACCCACCTGAGCCACTCCCCACAGAAACGGTGAGAAAACAAATAACTGTTATTCCAAGCTGCAACGTTATGGTGTATTTTGTTACACAGCAGTAGATGACTTATACAGCAAGTGTTCGGGAGGCATCACAGACAGCCTGAGGCTCTCCATGAAGCAGTCAGAATGATCAAAGGGCAACTGAAAGGGGAAGAAGTGGACCCTGACGGGACTCAGTGTATTCTCTGATGCCATGTCCATGCCTGCCCACTGCAGCCTGCTCCCCACTCAGCAGCCAGAGGGAGGGGCGTTACGTGAATCAGGTCACGTTTCCCTGGGGAACTGCCCCCATGGATCCCCTTCCCACTTGAAACTCCCAAGGCTACATGTCCTCCAGTCCCACTGGCCTCTCGGACCTCCCCCTGGGATCTCCTTCCTCCCTATTCATCCACTCCAACCATGCCGGCCTCCTGCTTTACCTACAAAACCTCAAGCTCATTTCCCATCAGGGCCTCTGCACGGAGCGCTTTTCTGTTCCCTCTGCCAGCACCACTCCTCACCTGGCCTGCCCCCTGTACCTCCACAGCATCTGTTAGTCAATCCCCACACAGCCCCTGCTCCCCGACTCCCTCCAGCCCTCACCATCTCCACGATGATAGCTGGTTGCGTATTTGTTCCCTTTCTCCTTCTCCGTCAGGCTCCCGCAGCAGAAGGTACACTGGATGGGGGAGGGATGGGGGAGCGATGGGGGAGCAGAGGCAGGTCTGTCTTGTTCAGAGCTGTCTTCCTTACTCAGAACAGTGCCCCACACGTAGTGGGTACTCAGTAGACCTTCATGGAATGATGGAGCCCACCAAGGGCTGGGCATCCAGGAAACCAGAGAGTCGGAATAGAAATGAACTAAGCTCAACTGGACCTGGACCAGACCCGCGCACAATTTTCTGCCACGATTTTCTGCTCCTTTGTTCTCTCCACTGCGTCCCTACACAGGAACCCTCTGAGCGTGCCCCGTGGGGCCTGGGCAGTGTCTCTGCCTCAGAACGTCTTGAAAATGGTACTGGAAATGGGTATGGAGTTTCTGCTCAGGGTGATGAGAAAGTTCTGGAACTAGACGGTGGTGATGGTTACACAACAGTGTGAACATACTTGACGCCACTAGGCTGGACGCTTAAAAATGGTTAATTTTTAACCATTTTTAAGTTAAAAAAATGGAGCCGGGCTCCATTTTTAAGTTAAAAAAATGGTTTTTAACCATTTTTAAGTTAAAAATTTACCAGTGGTAAATTTTACATGGTGTTTATTTTTTACACAATAAAGAAGTGTAAAAAAAAAATGGTGCTGGCCCCATTTGGCCGTCATCAAGTTTAGCAGTTTGAAGATTTTATAATCTATAACACTGCTAGGTCTAAAGGCATTTTTCTATGGTTTCCTGAGATAGACACATGGGTGTGATCGCTTTGATGCCTGCCTGCCCAGTAAACCAACTTCTCCTTCGTGCAACTCATCAGAAAACGAACAGAAACATCAATCTGCTAAAACCACCTGGAAAATGAAATTCTGAGACACTTCACAAACATGCTTTGGGGCTACACAGTATATAATTTTTAAATTTTTGTTTTCCTCTTTCTTACACAAAAATTAAACTAGAAAGAGGAGAAGAAAAATCAAGGTATGAATGAAGCCCTGTGGTGGATCCAGACCTCTGTGTGGGGAGGGCCAGCGCAGGAGGGGGACCGATGAGACAGAAAATAAACAAACGAGAGCTTCCCCAACTCCCAGGGAGACTTTTCGACGGGAACCACCTCCACGCGCCCCGTCCATGCAGCAAGCCAGGATGCATTTTTTAATTGGGCCACGTTTTCAGCTCCCCGGGCTGCTCCAGGAGGAGCTAAACTCATTACAATTTTCAAACTGATCTGACAGAGATGCTGGTGCGTGGCTAAGCGGGGCAGTGGGAATCGGCTGTTCGGAAAGTAGATGTAAACCTCTTGGGAGAGTTCTTTCAAGGCTTAAAGCTGCTGGTGGGCTCGTTTCCACCGTCCACGATGCCCCAGAGAACTAATGCACTTGCGCCGGGATGTGAAAATATCCCCCGTGGAGGCCACGGACCTGCGACCACTTCACCAACTCGCTGGCGGGCGAGGGACGCAGGAGTCCTGCTCCGGCCCCGAGCCGGGGCTGGGCTCCACACGCTGCCAGTTCTCGACAAGTCTGTCCCCAAGGTCTCCCTGCGCCCGGTTCGGGGCAGAGGCTGAGGGAGGAAGAGGCTGGGGCCTCCACCGGAGAGCACGTGAGGTCGTTCCACTGAGGACCCCAGAGGAGGCCGAGGGGCACTGGGGGCCCGGCCAGGTCCCCTGTCAGCACGGACGCGGCCGAGAGGAGGGGAGATGTGGAACCAGCATCCTGGCCTCTCCTCCAGGTCCCCCCGGCGGACCCTCGGCTGCAATGTGGCCAGCTTGGCGTAGGCCTCTCCTGTCCTCCCTGAGGCGGGCCAGCGAGTCAGGGGTGACCCTGGGGGACAGGGACCGGGAAGGACAGCTGAGTCTGCACCCACCAGATCGACTGCAGCCACCAGAGGCAGAAAAACATCCCAGAACCGCCCAGGGCCTGCCATGAGGCCTGGCCCCCCGCCCAGGCCAGGGGCCGCGTGCCATCGTTGCTCCCCACCCCCGCCGCGGTGCCGGGGGGCCGGGGGGGCCGCGCTCCACCCGCCCGGAGAGCGCTCCTTGGGGACCCGGGGTTATTTACAGGGCTGGCCGCTATTTCAAACCTTGGTTTGTTTAGGAAGCAGGGCAGTGGGTGCTGGGCCCCTTAGGGGATGAGGCCGGGCAGCCCTGGCTGGGGGGTCTGGGGCTGGAGAGCCTGCTGGCCATGTGAACAGGCCCAATTAGTCCCTTAGGGGGAGCGGGGGATGTAACTTGGCCTGTTCGCCTGCCGTTTGGGGGGGGCACATGGCGGGGGGAGCATGAACCCCGCTGGCGGCCCCCAGCTGGCCTCCCCAGCCACACAGCGGGCTCCTCAGAGGTGCCCAGGCCACCCACCGCCCAGCGGGGACAGCTGCGGGCCGCCCGGCCTCCATGCCCCGGGCGGGGGCTGAGCCGCTTGACCTCGGAGGGCTGGTCCCCTCCAGGATTCTACGGTCGGGGCCTGGTGTTCCCAGCCACAGTGTCTCGCACAGGGGGCAGCCCGGAGGACGCTGAGTGGCCACAAAGGTTGGCTGTTCTCCCATGTGCCTGGAGCGGGGGGAGGGAGCCGCCGGAGGAAGCCAGGGAGCCGGGCGGGAGATGTGGGAAGGTTCCCCGCGAAAGGGAGCGGCGAGGACACCCAGAGAGACCCAGAAAGCGGGAGACGCACAGGGCCAGAGCCAGAGCGAGACAGGAGGACAAAGACAGAGGTGGCGGCAGCGAGACAAAGGGAGGACCGGAGAGCCGGGCGCAGCCGGGCCGCGCGGAGAAGGCGCGCGCGGCCGCCGACATGTGTGTGGTGAGGCTCCAGTTAAAGGGAGGGAAGAGGTGGTCTGACGACCGAAGTCATTGAAAAATTTCTGGCGCAGCTGCCCCAAGGCTCCTGGCCACGGGCCCGGCTCGGAGCTGAACCTAAACAAACCCCTGCGGCAGCCATCTGCTTGATTTTAAAATAAATCAAACAGTCTGCTGAGCCGGGATCGAGTTTCCATCTGCGCCGCCGCCCGCTCGCCGGCTTGGAGCCGCGCTTGCCTCTCCCAGCCAAGGCTCCTGGCAACATGTGGGCTGGTAATTCCTCCAGGAGCAGGGAAACTGGGCCCCCGCCGCCCCCAGCTCCTAACTGAAAGCAAGTGCTATTTTTACAGCCACCCACTGGAGCGGGGGCCCCAACAGGGCTCGGGAAACCCAGGCACGGGGTTAACGCTGACTTGCCTCCAGCCCAGAGGGGTGGGGGCCGCGCCATGGGGTGCCCCCCTCTGCCTCCAGGAAAGGGGCGAGGGGCTGAGCGCAGGGGTGCCGGCCCCTCCCGGGCCAGGAGGATACTCCGACATCACGTGAGACCCACAGGCCAGTCCCGACAGCCGTGGACCGCGGCGGCTGGCAGCAGCCCAGGGCCTCCCTGGAGTGGCTGAAAATAGCAGCAGGAATCCCCCTCCCTCAGGCTGGGGCCACCCTGGGGGGTGCCGCCCACCTGTCCCCTGCAGGGCCAGGCAAGCAGGGTAGCCTGCCTTCCCTGACCCAGGCGAGAAACAGAGAAAGGGAAACACCAGCCTGGCAGGGTTCAGTAAGCCCATCTGTGCAATGGGCATAACACGGCCCTTCGGGTGGTCTCGGGGGAACAAGGATGGGGTCCTAGGATCTTGCGGCCGCACCTGGCACACGGGGGCTCTCTATGCCACCTTGGAAAACGCAGGGAGGAAAGAAGTGACAACAGGAAAAGATGCCTTCCTGGAGAGCTGCCCATTCCCACCCCTAGGGATACTCAGCGATAAGACAGGCCCCGGCCCCCAGACAGGCGGCGGGGGGGCGGGGTCTCCACGCCCAGCAGGATGCCTCGCTTCCACAGTGCAGGCCACCCTCTGACCCCTGCCAGACGTTTCCCGACGTGTGTGCCGGGTTCCAGCAGGGAGATGCACGGGTGCAGGGGCGACCCCAGTTTCACTCAAAGCCCTCAGTACACAAACCAGGGCAGGCCAGGGGCAGAGCGCGGGTCTGCTCCAGCGTCACCTCTCCCGCACATCACGTTCCGTCTGAGCCTGGGTCCCCCTACTCAGAAGCACAGAGGGGAGGCCTGGATGGCTCGGGACATTCTGCATGGCCCTTTCAAGGGACGACCGACCTTCAGATGCAAAGGCTTTTGTACCGAGAAGCTGCCTCTGGTTTGCCCGGCCAGCACTTTCCCCCTCAGCCCCGAATGCAGGCCAGAAACGAAGACCAGCCGATTGCACAGGTACGGAACGTCCTGTCCGTATCAGGCACCCTCTCCCGCCCTCTCCCCTCGTCACCTGAGGTGCAGGCTTGGAGAGCCTGTGCAAGGCTCCCTGGCCCCTTCACACCCAGTCACCTGTGAGGTTGGTGCTTTCACTGCCCCCATTTTCCACATGGGGAAACTGAGCCAGAGAGTCAGCTACCCCAGGACAGAAACGGTACAGCCGAGGGCCCACACAGGACCTGCCCTCAACCACTGCGCCCTCCTCCCTTCTCCACGGGCATCCTCCGCCCTCCTTCCTCCCTCGGCTGGCCCGGCTCTCCCCATCCAAACCAGCCTTTGTCCAGATCCACGCAAACGTCCACCACGCTGCCTTCCACAGGCCAACTGGCTTATTTCCCAAGACGACCCAAAGGAGGGGTGCTGCAAACCCGTTTTACACTGGGGGAAACTGGGGTCTGGTAAGTTGCCCAAAGCCAGACGGCCAGCAAGAGGCAGGAGACGGGACAGGAGCAGTGGGCAGTGGCCGGGCCTGAGACCGGCACGGCACCCCTCCCCTCCCCTGAAGCCAAGCCTGGACAAGAAGGACGGCGCAGGCATGGGGAGGGGAGGGGCCGCCCCCCACCCCCTGCCGGCCACAGGGTCATCTCTGAGAGTCACCCCTTCCCTTCTCCTCCTGCCCCAGCCCCTGCCCCTCTCATCCACTCAGAGAACCTTTACTGCGCACCTACTGTGTGCCGGCCCACGGCCCGCCCCACCCAGGAGACAAGGCGTGTGAAAGCCGCTCTCATCTCTTGGGACTCGCAGTCTGTAAGAGGGACGTGCCAGGCCACGGAGGGAGAAAGAAGGGAAGGACCACCGGGCGAGTGCACTGGCGTCCCAGGGCTGCCATAACTAATTATGACAAACCAGGTGGCTTCAACAACAGAAATTCGTTTGCTCGGCTTGGAGAAGTTTGAAATCAAGGTGTCGGCAGGGCCCCACTCTTTCCAAAGGCTCTAGGGGAGGATCCGTCCTGCCTTTTCTAGCTTCTAGTGGCTGCCAGCCATCCTTGCCGGCCCCTGGCTTGTAGCTGCATCCTTCCCATTCTCCTCCATCTTCACGTGGCCTCTGTGTGCGTGTCTGTCTCCGCCTACCATCCTCTCTGCCAGGGTCCAAATTCCCCTCGTCTTATAAGGACACCAGGCAGTGGTTTCAGGGCCACCCTCATCCAGTGACCTCATCCTAACTTGATCACATCTGCAAAGACCTTATTTCCAAATAAGGGCACATTCACAGGTTCGGGTGGACGTGAACCTGGGGCCACACCGGGCCCCAGCACCGTCCCTCGGCGCTGACCCCCCGAGCAGACCTCTCCAGGTGGACAGAAGCCGCTAACGTGGCGGAGGGGCCAGCAGGCACTCCACTCACCGAACCCAACACTTGCGTGATGTCAATCTTTTTTCTGTCTCTGGACAGCCAGAGCCTATTATGGGATACTATGTACCCGGAGGGAGGACGCCGCTGCCAGCTCCCAGCCTGGCAAGAGGCGCCTGGGGATGGCCTCCACCTCGCTTCACAGCTCTCCCTTTCTCTCCCGCTCTCTCTCTCCCAGAACCGGCCACAGAAAATCTTTGTGGGGACGACTGAGGCCTCCGTTCCCACACGACTGGCTCGGCGCAGCTGCCAGCAGGCGGCTGACCTCCGCCCCCGGGGCCTGTGAGCCTGAGCTGCCTGCGGACGCCGGTTTTCCCACCCCCGGCCGAGGGACTCCTCCAACGCTCCCCGCTCCTACAAGGACCTCAGCTCAGAGTCAGAGCCCAGAAGATGACCTCCAGGGTCGTGCGGTCCCCTGGAGGGCACTCCTGCCGGGTGTGAGCCCGGGCTCTGGGCTCCCCCGGCCTGGGGTGTCTTCCTCACACGGAGGGACCAGCCTGGCTGACTAAGGCTGTGAACGCGCAGGAAGATGTTCTTTGCGCTGTTATTTATAATAGTGGGGGAAACCGTCTAAACGTCCACCATAAGGTGCAGTTAATAAAACCCACACAGCCCCCTTCACACACTGCTGAACATACTCAGCTGTCACCCCGCGGGCGCTGGACACCCCTACGGACGTCTGTTGCTCAGGCTGCCGTAACCAAGTACCAGGCCGGCAGGTTCAAACAACAGAGAGATATTTTTCTCACAATTCTGGAGGCTGGAAGTTGGAGACCAAGGCTGTTGGTAGGTTTGGTTCCTTCCAAGGCCTCTCTCCTTGGCTTGCAGAGGACCATCTTCTCCCTGTGTATCTCACGGGGTTTCCCCTCTGTGTGTGTCTGTGTGCTAATCTCTTCTTCTCACAAGGACACCAGTCCTACTGGATCAGGGCCCACCCTAATGACCTCTGTAAAGACCCAAATATAGTCAAATACAGTCACATTCTCAGGTGCTAGGGTTAGCAGTTCAACACAGGAATTTGTGGGGGGGGACACGATTCAGCCCACGACAGGAACCCTCCACCCAACGGAAGCCGTTTGACAGGCCACGTGTCAAGCGACACTGGCAACAACGTGACACAGAAGCTTTCAGCTCCCTGGTCGCATGAGATCCGAGAGTT
Source organism: Lagenorhynchus albirostris (assembly GCF_949774975.1). Lineage (NCBI taxonomy): Eukaryota > Metazoa > Chordata > Mammalia > Artiodactyla > Delphinidae > Lagenorhynchus > Lagenorhynchus albirostris. The sequence continues at coordinate 56,836,785 of NC_083113.1, read as the reverse complement.
CAAAGATCCCATCGGCTCCCAGGAAGGAAGCCCTATCTGAAAGGCTCTACCCCAGGAGACAGCATCAAAGCCAAGTCTCAGGAGCTGGGTGGCCTTGGAGAGGCGACCCCACACCCGCCTCGCAGGTCGTCAATATCGGAGGCCGGGCTCCCTGCTTCACCTGGCAGGGGGGCCTGGTCTACAGCCCCCCACCCTCACTACTGGCCTCCTTGGGCCCCATGGTGACCACCCAGCTCCACACAGGACAACAAGGTGTCACCCACAATCCAGGTCTTGCAAGGCAGGCCCCTCCGGTTCCCATAACCCCACGGGCAGCTGCAGAGGTGCCGCCCCATTTCACAGACGGTGGAAGCGAGGCTGACACAGCCCGCGGCCTGTCCAAGGTCACGGGGCACGGAAATGCCTGCCTCACGTTTAACACTAAGACAACCCGGTGATGGCGTTAACGCGTGTTTCAGTGGGAGGGGGTCCCATCACCTCGTGAACACAGCCATGCCAGCTTTCCAAGCCCTCCTCCAGCCTGGACTTACGTGGACGTATTTCTTTAAGGCTGTAATCGAGACACGGGTACAATGTTGTGCTCTGCTTACGTTCACTCAGCATTAGATCATCAGCTTCTCTGTGTTGAAATGGGCTCCGTGGCTGTCATTTTAAAGCCACAGAATATTCTATCCCCAGGGATACACAAAGTTTGCCTAACTGTATTTTATTGTTGGATGTTCAGAACTTCCCCACTATTATAAATAACAATGCAAAGAACATCTTTTTGTGTCTTATCATTTGCATTCTTGCAAGTTCATTCCTTTGGATGCATTTCTAGAAATGGGATTATTGGGTCAAAGTATGGAGGTTTTTTTTGTTTTGTTTTGTTTTGCGGTACACGGGCCTCTCACGGTTGGGGCCTCTCCCGTTGTGGAGCACAGGCTCCGGACGCTCAGGCCCGGCGGCCATGGCTCACGGGCCCAGCCGCTCCGCGGCCATGTGGGATCTTCCCGGACCGGGGCACGAACCCGCGTCCCCTGCATCGGCAGGCGGACTCTCAACCACTGCACCACCAGGGAAGCCCTGATATTTTAGTAGTTTTTATGTAACTATTTCCCCATATATTATTTGTGTTGTCTCTCATTTGAATCACCTATCCAAAATTCCCAGTCTTTTTGACAGCACCCTGGGAGGCCAGAAAGTTCAGAATCAGCCTCTGGTGGCCCAAAGCTTCAGGACGCCAAGGGATCGCTTTCTGTGCCTGATTAGTGGCAAGGGACAACCTCTCCCAGGGACCCTTCAGCCACAGCTGCCCCTACTGCCAGGACAAGTCCAGCGGGCAATGTCGGGCTGACGGCTTGGGGCTTCTACTCCCTACCTCAGTCACGTGCCGCGGCCAAGCCCACGTGGCTTAGATATAGGGTTGCAGAATGTGGGCCAAGCAGCTGAAGGGACACTGCTCTGCCTTGTGTGACCTGAGGGCTGGCCATGAAGAAGCAGGTGCTGCTGAAGCCATTTCTGGAACTTTGAGTTGCTCCAGAGGGTGTCTCCCTAATGTGGGGCAAGTGAAGGTGATGGGGACAGGTTGGGAGAAGGCAAATGTCAATGGGGACGCAGGCCAGCCGGGAGGCCAAGAGAGACCCAGAAAAAGCCAGGAATAGAATCCGGGCTTCCTTTACATCCAAAATAATCCAGGTAGGGGCAGGCGGCAGAGAAGCTGGGCGCCAAAAGCCACATGGTGAGGCACCGTGGTTGAGACAGACACTGATGGCCTGGGTTCAAATCCCGGTGCTGCCCTGACTCGCTGTGAGACCACAGGCTGGTTTGCTCATCTCCCTGTGCCTCAGTTTCCTCACCTGTGAAATGGGTTCACAGTGCCCGTCACGGGGCTGTTGTCCGAGTTAACAGAGCCAATATATGTGTGCAGCTCAGCAGGTCTGTGCTCAGAAAACAAAAACTTCAGACGCGGGTGACGCACAGCCAGCCCACATCTCACCCGGCTGGTCCGCAGGAGGCCGCGGCGAAACGCAACCCACCAGCCAGCCGAGCTGAGAATGGTTTTTACATTTCACGTTAAAGAATTGTAAAGAATAAATAAATAACAGAGAAGAAAATGCGGCAGAGACCAGAGACGGGCCCGCAAAGCCTAAAATGTTAACGACCTGGTCCTTTAACAAAAAGTCGGCCAAGCCTGGTCTACAGACACCCAAGTTTCTGGTGGTCACAGAGAGGGGACGGGTGGTGTGGGGCAAGGACCTGAGGACTTAGGAGAGGAAGCAGCAGGACATCAGTGTGCGAGCGGAGGGCTGCACGGGAGGACCTGCGGGTCAGAGACAGTGCCGGGCCCAGCCGCGGGCACCCGCTCGCGCGTCCACAGGGGAACCGGGCTGGTGCGCCTCCGTGGGGTAGAGAAGCAGCCGCTGAGACACCTCGGGATGAGGTCCAGCCACGTGGTGTGGCCCCCTCCATCGGAGCTCAGAACCCAGATCTGGAGGGAACCAGAGAGGCCGCAGGGCCAGACCCCAGGGAAACAGCCGGCCCGTCCAGTCACCAGCCAGTCGGTGCTCCACACTACACTTGGGCCCAGGCACCTGGGACCCTCCTGAACACCCTCTGTCCCCAAAGACCCTAGCTGGACCTTCTGCACAGGGCTAACCTGGCCTGGACAGGGTGCTCCTTGAGAGAGGCCCTGGGATGGGGACGCAGGGACACCAATGCCATCCTTGGCTACACTCTAAGGATCACGTCTGCCCTCTCCTGGCCTGGTCCCTTGGGAAAGCGGCCCCTGCTTCATGCGCTGCCCCTAACAGCCACTCCGGTCTTCATCTGCCACTGCATGCCCAGCACAGCACCTGGTGACCCTGAGGGGGCGTTTGAATGCGTAAGTGATCGGCCCCCGAGGTCAGCTGTAAAGGGTCACAGTCCTCCTCCCACTTTCAGACGAGAGAGCAGAGCCCGGGAGAGGTGCAGGGCCTCATCTGAGGTCACCCTGCTGGTCAGCGGCAGAGCTGGGATCTGTCCCAGCACCGTCTGGCCCCAAAGCCCGGCTCTCTCACTGCAGCCAGCCTCGTGGGCGGACGGGGACCTGCAGGCACTGCGGGTGGGAAGGAGCTCTGCGGCTGGGTGGCGAGGAGACCTCCAGAGGAGCCCAGTTACCCCTGCCAGGGGACAGCCGGCCCCGGAAGACGGGCCCCGCGTGTCTTGCTCACTGCCGTCGCCCGAGGTCTGGCACTGGCCGGGTGCCCCGCAGGAATCTGCTGAGGGACCGAGGGGCCCCCAAGACCTTCCCGGTGGGACTCTGGAGCCCTGGCCCTACAGGGTCTCCCGGGAGCCCGAGCAGGGGGCCAGGGTGCAGCTTCTGAAGGTGCTGGGGACAGGGGGCCCCTGGGCCTCAGCTCCACATTTCACCGCCTTGAATGTAAAACAGGAGGGAGCGAGAGAGCAGGCGAGCACAGACACAAACAGCCCCCAGCCGCCAGCCTGTCCCCATCACCAAGAACCCTCCGCTCGGCCCTGCCAAGAGCCGGGGCCAGCAGTGGGCCTGGAGAATAAACATGTCACTGCAAGGCCAGCCCGCCGGACCTCTGGAGCCAAGAACCGCCGGAGGCTGTAAACAGTCTCTCTCTTGGCCGCAGACTCTGGCCCACCTCTCTGCGCTGGGAATTAGCACTTTGCCTGCCATAAAGACAGGGCAGGCGGGGGGGTGGGGGGGGTGGGGGGGCGTCTGGGGAGGGGCAGTGGGCAGGGAAGCTGGGCTGGCCCAGGGCCAGCACCTCCATCCTCGCAGCCTGCAAGCTCCCCCTTTCTCGAGGAGGCAGTGGGAGGCTGTGAATGAATGGGCCGCAGCGAGGCCCAGCTGGGCAGTGCCGGCCGCAGGCTGGAGAAGGGACAGGGGAGGGGTGAGGCCTCCTCTAGGGGCCCTGGACGTGGCCAGGGGCGGCAGATGCCTTTCACAGCACCCCAAACCCCACCTGGGGCTTCCAGCTGGATCTCGAGGAGGCAGGGGGTCCCTGGGCAGCAGAGGCCCAGGCCGCGCTGAGCAACCTCTCAGCCGTCTCGAAAAACCTCTCTCACCAGCCCTGGGGGGCAGCCACCACTCACTCTGCCTCGGACGGTTCCGGTTGCTGGTTCGTATCAGGCCCCAAAACTGCTGCCTTCATTTTGGTTCTACCCTCCAGAGCCACAGATCTTCTCGAAAGGCAACTCTAGCCATGCCACCCCCACTGGTACCCTTCAACGGAACCCTTGCCCTCCACATCATGGTGCTACCGGCCCTGCTTGCCTCCTCAGCCTCCGCCTTAGACAGCCTCCCCGCCATGTGCCTTTCTCCTGCCTCTGGGCCTCTGCACACGCTGTCCCCTCTACGGTGAATACTCTTGCCTCCTCTCTTATGCCTTGTTCACTTCCTCTTATTATTCAGACCTCGGATCAACAGTCACCTCCTCCAGGAAGCCTCCCAGACATCACCCCCCGCCATGAAGACAAAGGCCCCCATGACCTACTTTCCTCGCAGCACGTTCCTCTCCTTCCAAGCCCTTAGCCCGGCCACAACTGCTTGTGTGTCCGGTAACCAGCACCTGTCTCTCTCTCCCACCAGACTGGGAGATGTGCGAAGAAGGGGCTGTGTCTGGTTTCACACATCACGGTTTCTTAGTCACCAGGCACCTGGTCACACTCAGTAAATAAATCATTGTGGAATGAATGAATCAGTGAATGAAGGGGTCATCTGAATGGCAGTGTCACCTAGAAAGGTCACCCAAGCTCAGTTCAAATCCCCTCGCTGGTCTGGGAGGCCTTCACGAGCAGGCTGTGTCCCCCGCTCCTCGGAGCTCCCCATGGCTCCTGGCCCAGAGGGACACCCACACCCCCTGTGGACAAGAGCATCCCCCCACCACAGACTGTCACGACTGCGGGGATGAAAGGGTTTGGGGGAAACCAAAGGAAGGGAGAAAAAGCAAGGCTGTGATGACCGTGGCCTGAGCATGGACTGTCCGGCCAAATGTGGGTTCAAGTCTTGGCTCTGCTGTGCAGCCTTGGGTCAGTGGTCTGACCTCTCTGGGCTTCAGTTTCTTCCCCACAAAAAAGGACATGACGATCACAAGGGCTACGCAGAGGATCAAGCGACCTAAGATGTGCAAGTACGCAACCAGTGAGAGTCTGATGATTCATGATTCGGGAAAAGCACCTGTCCAGAACATTCTGGAGGCTTCAAGGGTTTTCTCCGGAATGTCCCAACCAGGGGCTTCAACGGCCTGGACTCTAGAACTCTGGGCCTGCGGGGTCCCGCCCACCCAGTTCTTACCCCGTAAGGAGCGCTGAGCACAGAGCACCCCTGGCTGCCTGGCAGGGGCAGGGCAGACCTTCATCACAGCAGATCTGGGGCTGCACGACCCTGCCTTCCAGGAGCTCAGCCTGCCTCTGGGGACACTGGGGTCCCAAGGAGGATGGCCCCATGGGGGGGTCAGCTCCCGCTGGGGAGAAGGCACAGCCTCGGGGTGCAAAGACCACAGTTTAAATCCCACTCCTTAACCACAGTGAGACACCACTGCACCCCACCGAGGCAGCTGGAATCAAAGAGACAGACAATAGCAAGTATTGGTGAGCATGTGGGGGGCTCAGAGGCCTCACAGCTGCAGGCGGGAATGGAAAACAGTCTGGCGGTAACCACGTAACCCAGCAATTCCACTCCCAGCTCTCTACCCAAGAGAATGAAAGCATTACACTCACACGGAGCCCCACACGGATGTTCACCGCTGTACTATTGACAACAGCCAAACAGCAGAAACACCCAACTGTCCATCATGTGATGAATGGATACACAAACGGATACATCCAGACAGTGAACACAACTCAGCCACAGAAAGGAAGTCCTGACACAGGCTCCCGCACGGATGAACCTTGAACACAATAGGCAAAGTGAAAGACAGCAGATGCAAAAGACCATGTATGAAATGATTCTATTCATATGAAATGCCCAGAACAGAAAAATCCATACAGACAGACAGATCCGAGCTCACTTTAGGGCTTGCGGGGTGGAGTGGAGACTGAGGAGCGACTGTTCACAGGCACACGGTTCCTCTTCGGGGTGATAAACACGCTCTAAAACAGGCAGCGGTGACGGCTACACGACCCTGCGAATACGCTAACCCTTGTGAATGTGAACTGTACCCGTTAGATGGGTGAACCGTGCGGTGTGTGGATTCTATCTCAACAAAGCTGTTATAAAAAAAAGACGACCGCAGTCCCTAGCCTCGGCTTCCTCATCTGTAAAGTGGGAGTGGCTCCAGGGTCTTGCCCTCCTTGCCCCTGGCTCTGCGTCCCATGAGGCAGGTCTGGGTGGCGCGCATCAGTGGGCCCTGGCCCTCCGGCTTCCGGCGGGAAGGGCCGGCAGACGAGAGGAGAGCAGGGTATTGGCTGCTCCAGCATCCTCCCCGCAGGGACACACGGACCGGCCGTGTCCGGTGTCCAGTGCACGGCCCTGCACACAGACCCCATGGCTCGCCGACAGCTCCCTCCTCCTGCCCTCGGGCCCCGGGGCTGCCCCTGCTGCCCTTACCGGCCCAGGGAGCTGCCCGCTGTGCTCTCGCTACGCCTGCCCATGCCTGGGCACACCGCCCCTGCTTTAAGCTCTCCTCGGCCGTGAACACAGGCGTGCCCCTGGCTGCCAGGACCCGCCCTGAGCAGGCCCGATGCTCACGCCTTGCAGAGGAGCTGCAGGCCTAGAAGGCCCACAGGTCAAGGCCGGCCCTTTAGAGGCTCTGTCTGAGTGGCCATCGGGAACCGGGTGCCAAGAAGGACAGCTGGAGGGAAGAGGACAGGGGTGGGGCCCCGGGGCAGAGGCCCCAGAGCCAGGTGGGAATTCAGAGCTCAGGTGCCCCGAGGTCCGGCTCCCAGAGGAAGGGACTACGGCCCAAAGAGCCACAGCATCTGGGGAGCAATCGTCCGTGGGGCCGCTGGGGCTGGGAGCCTCACTCCCCGTGAGCACAGATGTTCCAGAGGCGGGGCAGGAGGGGAGCGGGAGAGGCCGAGGGCTGGCCGGCCTCCCCGAGGGGCTGGGGCGCAGCCAGGAGGCCTGCAGCCTGTCACCAGGGCGGCGGCGGGGTGAGGCCAGACCCCCGTCCTCCCGTCCCGCCTGGACGCCCGGCCTCACTCCACCCTGGGCCTGGGGAGACCGCATCTAGACTCTGAGGAGGGTCCTCAGGCGAGAGCAGACGGAGGGAACTGGGTGTGATTTCTGTCCAAATGGAGGTTCCCAGGCCGTCAGCAAAGTCATCTCCAGACAGACACGCTCGGCCTCCAGAACCACAGAGGCCTTTCCAAGAGGCACGTGGGTCTCCGGGGCGGCAGGAGGCGGGGGGACGATTTCTTCCGTGGGTCCACCCTGAGGATCACAGCACCCCGTGAAGGCTGACAGCCCCAAGACTGTGAGAACTGGAAACGGGCACCTATTCACGAACGCCGCTACCAGGCAGCAGGCCCCCAGCCTCAGGAAGCCAGGCCGGGCCTTCGGCAGAGGCCCCTGGTGTCCACACCCCGCGCTGATGCCGCAGAGCCTCGCCCGGGCTCCCGCGGGAAGGTGGCTGGGGGGGAAACTCCCTGAGACCCTGGCACTCGGCTCCTTCCTGGGACGCTGCCGGATTCCAGAAGGCAGTGGGGACCCGGCAGGAGAGGGTCTGTGACGAGGACAGCCCACCCCGGCCCTCACCACCCAAGCTGACCGCCGCGGGGCAGGTGGGGCAGCCCTGGACCCCAGCTCTTCCATGTGGACCACAGAGCTGACGGGCCTCCACAGGCCTGGACGGGGGGCATCCTCCCACCCCACCTCCCTGAGCTTGGTTAAGGCCCCAGACCACCCACCAGGCTCTCATTTATCTGAAAATTTCCTTTTCAACTCACTATTTTAACCTTCTGAAGAGTGAAAAAAACAGCGTCATTCACCATCCACAGATGGTAAGGGAAATATATCAGGGATTTCGTTTGAAAGCACTCCTTTCTTCATCCTCAGTTCCAAAATCCAAAAGCCTTTGAGGGAAAAAAAATTCACAAGTTTGTGGCAAATTTTACTTTATGTCCATGTGACCACAATAATATATACATATAATATATATATACATATACACATATATATACAGAGAGAGAGATTTGAGTAAGACTCCGGGCCTGACACGTCTCGCTGCCATAAAATCGGAAGTGGAGCCCGAGGACAGCTTTCCTGCCATGTGATCCACGGCCAGTTCCACCTGCATCTCTGGGTTCCTAATAAGACTTCAGTCGTTTAAAAGCACCAACCACACCAGGAAATGCTGGCCCAGGGCAGAGGGCTTGGGACCCAGAGACCAGGGCCCTGAATTCAGGGCTGGCCCCCGCAGGACAGCTGTGTGACATGGGGGAAGTCAAATGACCTCTCTGAGCGAGGTTTCCTTGTCTCCCTGCTCCCGAAACAGAGCGTCTGTGCAGCCACTGAGACAATGAGACCAAAGTCCCTAGGAAACACTCCACAAATATTAATTATCCCTATGATGACACTGAAGTAGGAGAGATCAGTGATACTGGCCTGGCCGCCCGAGACTGGAGATACGGAAAACATTCAAGGATTCTTCCAAGAGGTCCCTGGCCCAGAGGGAACCTGGAGCCCCGGGAGAGAGAGAAAATTGGCTCACAAGGACAAGCCCCGTTAGTGACAGAAATGAGACGCAAGTGTATCTGAAGGTGGAAGGAAGCGGGAAGAAGAGCGTGACAGGGGACAGGTGAGGGAGAAGGTGATGCTGTCCTCAGACAGCAGAGGGAAGGGCGACAGTCCCAGCTACTTTTATTCAGGGCAAAGTCAGGTAGACATGGGGATCACGTCTTCCAGCCTAAGAAGTCTGTCTCCAGGCCTGGCTTGCCCCATCCCCCAGCTGCCGTCCGCATCGCCCCCTCGTCTGTGCTGGGACCACTGCAGTAGCCTCCCGCCTGCTCTCCCAGTCACTAGGCTCCAGACGGCACCTGGGCCTCCACACGGGAGTTGGCTTTGTCTCTGGTCACATCAGGCCCCCGCTCAAAATCCTTCCCCTGCTGCCCCTGGCTGAGGCACTTCGAGGGGTCAGAGTGTGCCCTCTGGACAGAATGTCCCCATTTAATCCCTTCTGGATCCTGAGCTCCCAAACTTAGATTTCAGAGAAGAAAAATAAAAAAGGGGCAGAGGCGCAAACTCCGAGTTCCCACCCAAAGCACTTTTGACAGACAAGAAAAAACTGCATATTTACACAGAAATAAAGGAGGGGGGATCTTGGTGCAGAAACTTGTCTCTCTTCGCAGCTAAGCCAATATGCCTCTGACAAACTAAACACAGTAGGACCTCTGTTGTGTATTCCTGGAGAAGGTGATTACACTTCAGAATAAACACATCTCCCTCGCCTGAGTTTTTGGTCAAAAGGACTGGTGTCTGTGCCCAGGTCCGTGTGAGCCACACTGGGGGACGGCGGAGTCCCACGCCCCAGCACACACCCGGCCAGCACAGAGGAGGTCTGGCCAGGAGGCAGCGCCGGGACCTGAGGAGCCAGGAGCCCGAGCGTGTGTACTGGGGGCGGGGTCTCTGCACTGCTCGTCAGAATCAGACGGCAGCGTCCAGGGTTGTCTGGGGGAAGTCTGGAGCACCTCTGAAGCCACCAGGGCCTCCCCTGGGGGGAGCTGTCAGCATCCACCCCCAAGTCCAGCCTCCGGCCAGCAGGACTCTGGAGCACCTCCTTCCCACCCTCCCAACTGTCTCACCTCTCCCACCAGCCACCACCGGACATGCTGCGTACTCTACCTGTCCACTCTTTACCGCCCGTCTCCCTGGCTGCAGGGTCAGCTCCGGGCGCGTAGGGACTCTGTGCTGTTCATGGCTTTGCGCCCCCTGCCTGTCCCGGGACAGGGCCTGGCCTGCGGCTGTCACTTAGAAAATGTCTGCCCAGTGAATGCACTGGGCCGGCCTCTCTCATCCATCCATTCATCCGACCAGCAGACGAAGATCCCTTTCTCTTTCACATCTAGGGACATGTGAGCTCCTTCCTCTGTGAGCCCCCGTCCCCATGGCTGGGGGCTGGGGTGACCTGTTCCGTGACCCTGAGAGCCCCCCAGGGTTACGGGACGGCTGGGAGCTGGATGCAACCAGGGTTTCCTGTTTCCTTCCCTCCTCTCACCTCCAAACAGGCACCGGGAGCAAGGACCCCTGAGGACCACAGCTCAGCGTACAGCATCCCCCATGTGGGAGGATTCAACCAATTACATATGTATGTGTAACGGAATCAGTGTGCTGTACGGCAGAAATCAACACAATGTATACCAACTATACTTCAACAAAAATAAATAAATTAAATTAAATTAAAAAAAAAGAAAAGGCATTCTTGGCTGGAAGTAAGAACTGCTGCCTCCTTGGAGAAAAAACGTTCAGTTTGTCATTGACTGAATCTAGAAATTGCCCTGTACGCTCATCACACATTGAAGGTGGAGTAAGTTCATGCTGACTTTGCTCCGATCGGACCAGCTCAGCTCCAGCCACGAGGCTGAGGGTCAGCCCTGGTACAGCTGTGCTGCATGGACGAGCCGCCCTTTTCCAGCTATCAGAGCTCTTAGAATTTTCCCATTTTGCCAACCGGGAGACAGAGGCCCTGGATTAAGGGGCTTCGCTCCAGGGTGACACAGAGCGGGGACGCCAGGACCAGGTTCCCTGACCTGGGTGACACATGGCCTCGATCCTGGGAGAGAACTGCCAAGTGACCGGGGGTACGGAGGTGTCGACTTCAGCCCTGCCGAGGGGCTGATGCTCTCGGGACCGTCGGCAGCTGGAGAAACACAGCCCCTGTTATGTTTCTTCTTGAATTGCAATTTGGTGAGCTGATTTCTTTGGGATTTGAGGCCCTCAGCTGAGATACAGAGTCAAGATTTTAAAGCTGGAAGGGCCCTGGGGGTCAGAAGCCTTCCCCGCCCTTGCCCAGGCGAGTGAGGGCCTCCCTGTGTTTCCAGTCTGTTCCCCTGGGGCTGACCCCCGGCTCGGCCCTTGTCCCACTGGTCCTGGGATCGCCTGCCCATCTGTCCAGCTTCCCCACCAGGCTCTGAGCTGCTCAGGACTGGTGCTCTCCACCGTGCCTGGCACACAAAAGGTGCTCAATAAGTGGTTGCTCAACGAGTGAATCGACCCACCCCCGCTTCTGAGCCCAAGGAAACAGAGAAGTTTACGCTGATGGTCCAAGGTGACCAGATTAGCCAACGGGTCCCCAGCAGAGTCTCGAGACTCCCAAGCACAGAGTGACCTTCAAATTCAGTTAAAAATGGATTATGCTGACCTTAATAAAAGATCCATTTAGCTTCTAGATGAGAGAACACAAATTCCAGCAGGTCCCGCCCCGTCTAAACACGCGGCGCGCGGGGCTTCCTCCCAGTGCTGCTGGGGAGCATGGGCACAGGATGATAGCACGTCACTGGAGGAATTTATGGAGCTGCCCAAGGTCTGGGCAGGCCTGGCTGCCAGCAAGGGTGGGGAGAGCAGCCTGGGTCCCACTCGCGGTGGAGACAAGCTGACCTTTTAAAAGCCTCAGATCAAACTCTATCTAATACTCTGTAATGGGGACTTCCCGGGTGGTAAAGAATCCGCCTTCCAACGCAGGGGACGCGGGTTCGAACCCTGGTCTGGGAACTAAGATCCCACATGCCGCGGGGCAACTAAGCCCGAGTACCACAGCTATTGAGCTCCCGTGCCCCCAACGAGAGAGCCCGCGGGCCGCAAACTACAGAGCCCATACGCTCTGGAGCCCGCACGCCACAACTAGAGGGAAGCCTGAGAGCTGCAACTAGAGAGAAACCCAAGCAGACCGCGCGCCGTAATGAAAAGATGCCGCACGCCTCGACAAAGATCCCGTGTGCGGCAACTAAGGCCCGACGCAGCCAAAAAAAAAAAGGAAAATAAATAAATAAAATTTAACAATATTTAAAAAAATACTCTGTAATGGCCTATATGGGAAAAGAATCTAAAAGAGTGGATATATATGTATATGTGTAACTGATTCACTTTGCTGTACACCTGAAACTCACACAACATTGTAAACCAACTGTACTCCAAAAAAAGTTAAAAATAAAATGACATAAAAACCTCAGATTGAATAAAAAAAAATCCCCAATGCCCCCAACACAAGGGGAGTCCTGGGCACACAAGGGGGTCATTTTTTCCTTTTCTCCTGAAATTGAAAAACGTTAACACACACTCATTGCATGAGTCAAACAGTGCAGGAGCATGTGGGTAGAAAGCCGGCCATTCCCCTTGCTCTCTCCGTACAATCAGACGCAGCTCCTTCCCCACTTTTCTCCGTCTTCACATGAACACAAAAGTCCAGAGAGGAGAGCGGCTTTCTCTCCCATCACCTAGACTCTCCTAGAGCCAGGAATCGACATCACACGGGCATCGCTCCAGTGGCGGCACTCATCACGGATCCCCAAACCCTTACAAGCCCCCAGTCCAGAAGTTCTGGAGACCAAAACTGCTCTGCACCCGTTTGTCAGCAAAACCTGCCCTGCCTGAAGGCTATATATAGTCCCCGCTTCTCTCCCACCGGGTATTCACATTGTGCCACAGGGACAGGACGGGGTTTGATTCCACGGTGCTGCCCCTGGCCCTGCTGAGGCGTTAAGTAAAATGCAGCATCAGCACTAAAGAATCTTACTAAGAGGCTGAAAAAATTCAGCAACGTTTCTGGCCTGAAAGGCATCCGGCAAGGGATGTGGACCAGAAGTGACATGAACGGCAGCTGCTAACGTTCACGGCAACAAGCTCTCCTCCTTTCTAACCTTTTCACGGTATTCACGGTAGCACAGTGCCCGGGACGTCCTGAATCTTCTCTGTCACAGAGAAATTCACGGGGTATTTTCTGCTACCACATGCGATGCTGCAGCAGACACCCGGATACACACACACAGACACACAGACACACACACACACAGACACACACACAGACACACACACAGACACACACACACACACAGACACAGACACACACACACACACACAGACACACACACACACACACACACACACACACACACACACACACACACACACACACACACACACACACACACACACACACACACACACACACACACACACACACACTGGAGTCCTGTTTTCTACAGGGTTCATCAGCAGTGCATACCCCAAATGGTGGTGGAAACACACTGCAGATGAAGACAGCTAGGTGCCACGTGGCAGTGTTCCAAGACGCTGAAATCAGAGAGCTGAATCCAAGTCCTGGGTCTGCAGACTGGCAGCTGTATGACTCAGGGCAAGTGACTTAATCTCTCTGGGCCACGGGGAAAATGAGAAGCTCTGAGGCTACATCCAGCTCCCACTGCGGCCCAGGCCTGGGTTATAGCAGCCACCTCCCAAGGGGGTTATACCTGTTTCCTTTTCTTCTCCCAACCTGCCTGCCTAACGCCACTCAGAAAAATCCTTCTTTTAAAAAAGAGACATGCACCCCAGTGTTCACTGCAGCACTATTTACAACAGCCAGGACGTGGACGCAAGTTAAGTGTCCATCGAGAGAGGAATGGATAAAGAAGGTGTGGTACATATATACAATGGAATATTACTCAGCCATAAAAAGGAATGAAATTAAGTTATTTGTAGTGAGGTGGATGAACCTAGAGTCTGTCATACAGATTGAAGCAAGTCAAAAAGAGAAAAACAAATACCATATGCTAACGCATATATATGGAATCTAAAACAAAAGGTACTGATGAATCTAGTGGTCGGGCAGGAATAAAGATATAAATGTAGAGAATGGACTTGAGGACACGGGGTAGGAGGGGGAAGCTGGGGCACAGTGAGAGAGTGGCATGGACATATATACACTACCGAGTGTAAAATGGATAGCTAGTGGGAAGCAGCCGCATAGCACAGGGAGATCAGCTCGGTGCTCTGCGACAACCTAGAGGGGTGGGATAGGGAGGGTGGGAAGGGGGGAGACGCAAGAGGGAGGGGATATGGGGATACTTGTATACGTATAGCTGATTCACTTTGTTGTATAACAGAAACGAACATAGAATTGTGAAGCAATTATACGCCAATAAAGATGTATTAAAAAATAAAATAAAAATGTGCTACTTCAAAAATAAAATAAAATAAAGCCACTTCTGTTACGTTGCTCTCAACCCTCACTCCAAACACAATGGCTTTTCATTGCCCCAGTGAATGGAGTCCAATCTCCTCTGTTGGTTTAAGAAAAAACAAACAAACAAAAACCTTATATTAAAAATAATAAACCACCTGAAATTCTGTCAACCTGGCTGGCTTCATCTGTGCCTGTTTCTCCCCCATCTGAGCACATCCACACACAAGGGCACGTGGCTTGATCACGGTGGGTGGACAGCCCTGCATCCCAGTGTCTGCCCTTTACATTATCTCTTAAGTGTTTTCTATGCTGAGAAGGAGACTTCACGTTGATCTGAGAGCCACTGACCCTACGACCGTCCCCAGCAGAGCTACACCCGCCTTGCATGCTTGCTTGTAGCCACATCAGCCTCCTCTTTAAAAAAAATACAAAGACTTCGGCCGCTTGTATCCTGCCCCCCTGGGCACTTCTGCCCACCTCAGCCCTGGCATCAGAACCTCAACATCTCACACTGGAGAGTGTCTTGTTAAGTACTTCCTGAAATACATTGTGCAGAACAGAAGTCCTTCCCCTGCCTAGAGGGTCACAGTGCATGTCAGTGCATTAAAGGCACTGATAAGTCCTGCAGCACACGACCCCGTTTAGCTTTCTTTAATCCCCTGTTTCCCAAATGTACGTGAATGAGGAAAAAAATCATGCCAACACCCGAGTCCTTAGTGTTCCTTGGCACACACTTGGGGGCATGCTAAGTGTCTGAGGTCACCTCGCACACTTCCGGAGCCATCTCCTGCTCAGAAACCTTCCCGAAGGCCCCCACCATCTCCCTAGTAACCGATCTGGATCCTGAGCCTGGTGTTTGTGATCAACAGTGTCTTCTGTCCTTTTACCTCTTGAAAAAAGCAGCTCATTGTGGTCACTGCCACGTGCAGACCCGGAAGAAGCAGACCCAGACCAGTCCCTGACCAGCTGGGTGATGTTAGGCAAACCCATTAACTTCTCTGAGCCTCAGTTTTCTCGTCTGTGAAATGGAGGAGCCAGCACCTCAGCACCAACGTCTTAGGATTCTAGCCTCCCTAGGGGTCTCAGCTCCCAGCTCCAGCAGAGACCAGTGGGGTTACCAGGTTCAAGAACAGCAGCACAGAGTCAACGTGATTTTTTTCCCACAGCAGTTCAGGAATGTGGAGTCAGGATGTCCAGATGTGAGACCCAACTCTCTGCGACCTGGCTGCGTGGTTCTGAGTAAGGCCTTAGCCCCTGAGCATCACTTCCTCTCTGTAAAATGAAACAGGTCTCACAGACACACAGACACAAACATACACAGAGACCACGCACACACAGAGACAGACACACACAAACACACACAGAGACACAGACACAAACACACACGTGGACACACACACAGGTGCGTGTAAAACTGGTGAAATCTGAATAAGATGGGCGGGTTGTGTCAATCTCGCGGGTGTGACGTTGCACTACAGTCACGTAAGATGCTACCACTGGGGAAAACTGGGTGATTTCTCACAACTATATGTGAAATCACAATTATCTCAAAATAACACGTTTTTCAACAAATAAGGCTAACACCTACATCATGGGGACAATGCGAGTGTTCAAGAAGATCATTCTCTCCTCGATGCCTAACCACACAGTGCGTGTTCAGTAAACAGACACTGAAGAACTGAATGAATGTAGGAACACGAGAAGCACACAGTAGGTGCTCAATATTTTCCCTTATTCTTTCAATAAGGTCTTATCAGCCCAGAAAAGTAAACTCATTTGAAGCCTGCTTGCTGGGGATGCTGTCACCAGAGGGCCCCCTGTGGTCTCCCCAAAGCAGAGGCTTTATCAAGACTTGCGAGTGGGGCTTCCCTGGCGGCGCAGTGGTTAAGAACCCTCCTGCCAACGCAGGGGACACGGGTTCGAGCCCTGGTCTGCGAAGATCCCACGTACCGCGGAGCCACTAAGCCCGTGCACCACAACTACTGAGCCTGTGCTCTAGAGCCCATGAGCCACAACTACTGAGCCCATGTGCCACAACTACTGAAGGCCACGCGCCACAACTACTGAAGCCCACGCACCCTAGAGCCCGTGCTCCACAACAAGAGAAGCCACCACACTGAGCAGCCTGCACACCGCAACGGAGAGTAGCCCCCGCTCGCCGCAGCTAGAGAAAGCCCGCGCGCAGCAACGAAGACCCAACGCAGCCAACAATAAATAAATTTATTAAAAAAAAAAAAAAAAGACTCGCCAGCTGCCTGGGGGTGGGGAGGAGGACAGGCGTTGTCAGCAGAACCAAGAACAGGGTTCACTCTTGCTTGGGAAGGTGTGTATTCAAATCCCACCTCTCTCCCAAAAGGGCTGAGGCGGTTTCCAGCAGAGGTCCAGGTGTGAGACAGGCCGCCCGCACCCCCATGCCTGCTCCCCTCCTGCCCGGGTCCCTGCCCACAGCCGGTCCAGAGAAGCTGCTCAGAGGCTGCCCAAGAGAACTTCCCCCTCCTGGTCTCCCAGCCCTCTGGCAACTTGCTGCATGGCTAGCAATGAGGCCAGGAGGTCCCCAGGCTCCCCACTGCCTGACGAGTCCATGCTAGGGCAGCCCCTGAGGTCACCCAGTAAAGGCCAAGGTGGGAGAGTGGGGGACAGGCTCAGGGTGGAGGGAGCTGAGGTTCAAGAAGGCTTACTGCAGAGCTGCCACATCTGTGCAAACCCAGAAACAAGCTGGGTGTCCAGCAACAGGTGACCCAGGGTCACCCATAAAATTCCTATTCTCAAAGGATACTAATCGACATGGGAACCAGAGGATAACAGCCAGCCTGCTGCTCTCACCTGTTATAGCTCGTCCAACCTGCAAAACAACCTTAGATAAAGACTGCTACTCCTCCACTTTACAGATGGGGAAATCATAGCACAAAGACGTTCAGTAACTGGCCTAAGGACATACAGCTAGTAAGGGGTGAAGCCCCAAGCAGAACCCAGGCATCCTGGTCCACAGTCCGCAGTCCTAGCCCCTCTGAAACACATTCATGATGTCCTAGGTGGAAAAGACTAGAAGACACATCATGCATTATGATCCCACCTACAGCAGTGTGTGCGTGCGTGTGTATGCACATACGTGCATTTAAAAAGGCCGGAAGCTCTGAGTGGCAGAATTCTGGGTAATTGTTATGACTTCCCTTGTATCTCTACCGTCTACCTTTTCAACATAGACCATGTCAGACTTCAGGAAAAGATCTGAAACTGTTAAGTCAGCTGCCCTTGGTCCCTCCTTTCTCTTTCCAGGTGCCCTTCCTCTGCATGTTCCCACCCAGGCCCACAAGCTCTGGAAACTTCGCTCAGGGCCTGAGTCCTTCCTGGCCACCATACCATACCCGCCCCCGAGGCCTGTCACGAGGTCAGGGAAATCTTCTCTAGCCAAAAAGCTTACACAGCCTTGCCTGAAATATGCTTTACAGTGGCATAAACGGCTCTGTGCTCCCTAAATTTTCACTCTTGGGCGGAGGGAGGGAGTGGGGGGTAAATGATAGCCCTTGTATTTGGGAGTCTATCTCACTGACATTAACACTGTGTTTACAACACCGGGAAATGTTTACGCTGGGACATTAAGTGATTAAGAGCAAGCCGCACGACTGCACATCGAGTTTCATTTCAACTTTGAAAAAAGAATGCATTGAAAATGCCCAGGAGAAAACAAGTAACAATGTTAACAGCAGCTGTCTCAGAGCTACGTGTAGAGCAGGTACTGCCGTTGGGCTGGGGGAGTAGTTCTCCTTTACTCCTTCTTGTACTTCCCCAAATCCCTACAGTAATAATGGAATCATAATGAAAATAATAGCTGGCCCTTCTATGGGGTTTACTAGCTGCCAGATACCAAGCACTTTACATGCATTAATTTACTTAACACCCTCTTTGAGGCAGGTACAATCACAAATGTTTCACAGAAGAAGGAACCAGGGCACAGAGAGGTTAACTTACTTGCCCAAGACCACACAGCTGGGATTGGTCACCTTTAAAATTAAAAAAAAATTTTTTTTTAAGTATTAAAACCATCTTTTGATACGAAGCCTCAAGGATGGAAAAGAATTTTACTATTTATTGAATGTGTACTGTTACTGATGTACAAATAAACGTAACCTGCCCACCTGCTTTTGCTCTTCTTTTAAAAAACAAATCGCACGTGCTGGTGGGCATAAACCCCTGTACAGCCTCTCTGAAAACAATCTGACAGTTCCTCAAATGGTTAAACCTAGGGTTATGATACGACCCAGCAATTCCACTCCACATATACCCTCCAGAGAAAAAAAATACATTCACACAAAAACCTGTACATGAATGTTCAAAGCAGCACTATTCACAATAGCTGAAAGATGAAAACAACTCAAAATACCCATCAGCCACTGAGCGGATAAACAAAACGTAGCCTGTGCACACAAAGGACTATTACTCAGCCACGAAAAGCAGCGAAGTACTGACACACGCTACAATGTGGATGAACCTTGACAACATTACGCTGAGTGAAAGAAGAAAGGAGATGAGGGGTTGCCAGGGGCTGGGGGGTGGGGAGAATAGGGTTTCTTTTAGGGGTGATGAAAAATGTTCTAAAATTAGACAGTGATCATGGTCACACAATTTTGTGAATGTAATAAAAACCACTGAATCGTACACTTTAAAAGGGTACATTTTATGGTTTGCGAATTTATCTCAATAAACCTGCTACTGGGAAAAAAAATATTTTTAAAGAATTCCACTCACCCAGAAATAATTCCCATGGTTCTGAGAGGACACAAGGTAGCCGTGAAGATGGAGGGGCAGGGGATTCACAGAAGGATACTGCTCACCACGCAGCCTCACCCTCGTGAGCCCCACATTTGTGCTTAAGGCTGGGGATTCCCCATGGCTTAGCAGCTGGGACTGGCCTTCCACAGGCCCTCAAATTGCTAATGTAAAAATATCAAGATATCTGTGACGGGAGGGATAGCCTTAGCTGATGAATTGCAAATATCCCAGGACACTGGCACTCTGCCTCAGCCTCTAACATTCTCTGTGTTCATGGGCAAGTCCCTTCCCCTCGCTACGCCTTCTTTGATAAAGTGAGGGAGGCTGGACTCAAGGATCAGTAAGCTTCCTCCCAGGACTAAAGAGACACTCTGAGACTTGTCATAAACGCAAAGACAAGAGAAACAAAAGTTGCAATCAGGTTATAGATGAAATATACTTTGTAGCAAAAGCATGGATGGACACCACCGTTTTCAACAGTGGATCCTTTGTTGAATAAAAAGTGAAACTTAACATTATTGAATATGTATGTTCTAAATAACAGAGCCACCCATGTATTAAAAAGCCAGAGGCATCAAAATCTGCAGTTCTGATATCATGTCTTTTTCTCTCCTGCATAAAAAAAATTAAGTCTAGCATCTTTCTGACTTACCTGAGGTTTGATAAAACCTCCTCAAGCAAAGAACGTACCATCTTGACGTCACCTGTGGCAGCTGACAGAAATCATTTTAACACCCACTGGCTCAACACAGGGAGAAAAGGTCAGGCTTGGAAAATGTTCCCTTAAGCATAAATAACTTGGAAGCGGCCTGGTGGTTTCACAACATTTTGTCTACAATTTCAAAAATAGAACAAGAGAGGATGCAAGTACAAGAGAAATTACATTTCAAGCCCAAAAGGACTCGTTCAAAACATTAAAGAGGCAGAGTCTCTAAATATAAACCTTTTGGGAGATCAATAATATTGATAAACCTCTAGCTAGACTGATCCACGGAAAAAAGAGAGAAGGAACCCGTGACCAACATCCGGAATGCAAAAGGGGACATCACTACAGAACCTACAGACATTCAAAGGATAACAAGGGAATATCATGAAGGAGTTGTGCCAATTAACTTGACTACCTAGATGAAATGGACACGTTCCCTGAAAAACATAAATTACCAAAACTGACTCAAGAAGAAATAAACCTTACGGGAGACGTCTCCTTCAGCGCCTCAGGTCACCCACCCAGTGAAAAAGGAAACTCAGGAAAAGGCTACCTACTGGAACAGGTTTTTACTTTTATTTATTTTTTTATTTTATTTTTTGGCCACATGGCATGTGGGATCTTAGTTCCCCAACCAAGGATCGAACCCATGCCCCCTGCGTTGGAAGGGCAGAGTCCCAACCACTAAACCACCAGGAAAGTCCCTGGAACAGGTTTTCTTTGGCAGTACGCGGGCCTCTCACTGCTGTGGCCTCTCCGGTTGCAGAGCACAGGCTCCGGACGCGCAGGCTCAGCGGCCATGGCTCACGGGCCCAGCCGCTCCGCGGCGTGTGGGATCTTCCCGGACCGGGGCACGAACCCACGTCCCCTGCATCGGCAGGCGGACTCTCAACCACTGCGCCACCAGGGAAGCCCCCTGGAACAGGTTTTTAAACGTGGATGAAACTCGTGTGTTTTGCCTCGATGTCTCCTAGAAAGTTTATTTACTGTGATTTTTAAAGACATATACTTAATACCATCTTTATTGGTTTTTTCCCTATTTTTTCTGAGACTTGGATTTTGCCAACCATGGAGCTCTTGAGGAATGCCATTCCCACGGCTGGTAAGGAATTGCCGTGTACAATGCACAAAAGAAAAACCAATGGAGGGTCCGAGGATAAAAATGTCAATGTTAGCTATTTTCATCTAGTTGGAGAGACAGGGCTTACAGATATGAAGCAACCAGAAGACAATGGGAAACCACACATAATAAAGTGATTAATTATTACCAACTGGGAAAAAGCTGCAGACAGACAAGGGCCTAGGCCCTTGCGGGGAGCCGGGGAGGAGACTTCAGCCGGTAGGAGTTAACAAAGGAGGTTTCCAGGAGTGGGAAAATAGGCAGAAAAGTAGAAGAAAGAGCACGTGTCAAGATATGATGGTGGGAACAAGTCAGATGGTTTCAAGGAATATCGAGGAGTCAGCCCACGTGCATTGCGCTATGACTGTGTGCAGACGGGTGCAGATGTTAGCAGTGGCTCTCTACCTTGGGGGGGTCACACACCCCTCTGAGAGCCTAATAAAAGACACTGAGGTCCTATCCCCCGAAAACTGCGGATACACCCCAGATTTTGCATGGAGTTTTGAGGTTAAGAAATCTGTATGTAAGAAAGGGGACACAGTGTTGAGAACGATGGGTCTCTGTAACTCCCCTAACTCCTGACTCTAGCGTATCCCTCTTCCTCATGGCCTGAGCCAAAAGGTGCTCCCTCCTCCTGGTTCATCTCATCTCACTCATGGGGTCCAGATCCCTGTGTTTCTGCGGTCTATGGGTCAGCTCTCGAGAATGATGAGGACCGCAGAGGAAACTAAATGACAGATAGCAAAAGTGATCAGAGCCTGGGCATACATCCAGACAAAACTATAATTTGAAAAGATACCTGCACCCCTATGTTCACAGCAGCACTACTCACAGTAGCCAACGGATGGAAACAACTTAGATGTCCGTCGACACATGAATGGATAGAGAAGACGTGGTACATATATACAACGGAATACTACTCAGCCATAGAAAAGAATGAAATAATGCCATTTGCAGCAACACGGATGCAACCAGAGAGTATCATACTAAGGGAAATAAGTCAGAAAGAGAAAGAAATACCGTACAATATCACCTATATGTGGAATCTAAACTACGACACAAAGAAACAGCTCTATGAAACAAAAACAGACTCACAGACATAGAGAACAGACTTGTGGTTGCCAGGGAAGGGGGGTGGGGTGGGGGAGGGATGGAGTGGGAGTTTGGGATGAGCAGATGCAAACTATTATATACAGGATGGATAAACAACAAGGTCCTACTGTACAGCACAGGGAACCGTATTCAAAATCCTGTGATAAACCCCAGTGGAAAAGAATACGAAAAAGAATATATGTATGTATAACTGAATCACTTTGCTGTAGAGCAGAAATGAACACAACGCTGTAAATCAACTATACTTCAACAAAATTTTTTAAAAATGATAATAAGAGCCAACCTTTATTGAGCCATGTACTATGTACCAAGCCCTATAACACACACACACTACAGTAATTCCCATGTACAGATGAGGAAACAGGCCCACAGACCGACAAGCAGTCAGGTGGCACACACCTGCTGACTGCCACCAAATACCAACGTGGCTCTTGTCAGGGCCAGAGGTCACGTGAGGGTCGACCACCTGAATGCCCGCTTCATCTCTCCCATGTGCACTGGGAGCCCAGGGAGAGGACAAGGGCAGCTCAGATCCCAGGTGCCTCAGGCTACTTCCAGGTTTCCCATCCCCCTCTGAGTGGGGCCTCAGATTCCTCACACACCCCTCCTTCCTCTGCCCCCAGTAACCACAGCAAACATTGCTGGGGTCTTCACAGCTTGCCAGGCTCTCACTGGGGGCTTCAGCTGCCGCCCGTTCCCCTGAGGGAGGACATCAGATCGTCCCTGTGTATGGGCGAGAAGCCTGGGGCTCAGAGCCGTGAAGCGAAGCGGAGGACCACGTGGGTGGCAGGGGTGGGTGGCGAGGTCTGACTTCAGAATACCCTTGGCCAAAGCACACCATCCGTCCGTGGAGCGCAGAGCAGCACGGCCTCACCTGCAGCCACGGTTCCAGCCCCGCTTTTGTATGGACGGCTGGGAGAGCAGCGTGACCCTAAGCGGAGGAGTGAGGGCTTCCTTCCAGGAAAAGTCTGGGAAGTGAGTTGGTGACGTCCTTGCGTATCTCTCCCCGGAGCAGAAAGGCTCCTGTGTTTGCAGGGTCCTGGCAGGGACCCTGAAGCCTCCCTAGGACCCTGGTCTGGCCTGAAGCTGCCCCCAGGAGGGTGGTGGGGAAGGGGGGGGCACTGGCAGCCCTGCTTCTACCTCTCCCACCAGCCAGGCCCCCCGAGCCACGCGGCTGCCAGTTTCTGCTGATGCCGTGTTCCGCCTGATTAAGGCCGCAGCGCCAATGCAGTCGGAATCACAGGGGAGCCCGGCACCAGGGCACCACAGAGTCAGCCCGTCAGCTGGGTCACTCCCCGCTGCCCAGAGCCAGACCTGGAGGTGACAGAGGCAAGAGGCCGCTCAAGGCCGACTGCTCCCCCGTGGAGCCCCGTGCAGCTGCGTTGCTGTGTCAACCTCAACCGTGGCCCTACCCAGGCTCAGCGGGACCTCGCCCAGCCACTGCAGTCACCCCAAAGGGCCCAGCAGGAAAGACAGGTACCAGCTCCCCTCGTTCACCCACCAGATTCCTATCCACAGGCCCAGCGACGATCCACAGGCCCAGCGACGATCCACAGGCCCAGCGACGATCCACAGGCCCAGCGACGATCCACAGGCCCAGCGACGATCCACAGGCCCAGCGACGATCCACAGGCCCAGATGACGGCTTGTAAGCATCTAACGTGGCAGCTGCCCCTGCTGTGTCCTCATCACCACCACCGTCATCATCCCATCACCCCACCTCGCTGATCTGAGGACCCACTCTCTCTCTCTTACGTGTTAAGCTCTCTGAAATCAGGATGAATCTTACAACGGGTGAAGTGTCGGTTTCATGAGCGGCATTTTTGCTTGCCTAGTGGCATATAAAACAATCATGTGTTTTACAGTGGACAGACCCCGTCTAGGATTAGGTAACAGCATTCATCCCCTGCACCTGGCGCAATCATGGTCCTTAACTCTGAGCACAGCATGTAGGGCAGTGAAAACTCTGCTGAGTGAACCAACCCATCCCTTTGCTTATAATCCCTTATTTACAGCTTAAGGCAAATATGGCCCCTCACTGTGTCAATTCTCCCCACAAACGTCTCCTAGGCAACACCCCTCCCAGGCCCCCTGCAGGTCCCAGAGTTTCCCAGCATGCCCCAGGGAGGTGGAGGTGGCTCTCCTCCGGGACCCGGGAGCAGGGCTGGCTGGGATGACTTGGACCACGGGCAGGCAGCCTGCCTCCAGCAAGGAGCCCCCGAGGATCTCCAGGCGTGGGCCTGGCTGGGGCGAAGCCTCCGGAAAGTGTGGATTTAGCATGAGCTCCAAAAGGCCCACACGGACCAGAGAAGCCAGCGAGGGGGGACATTTCTGTTGCCCCCCACCCCCGGGAGAAATTCTACATGTGAGTCCTAGGAAGCTCCACTCAACATGTTCAGAACAATCTCACCAAATGGGGTGGGGGGCCAGGAGCTGCAGAGCAGAGTTTGGCCAGAAATCTCCGGAAGATGTTCCAAGCATGCTCAGCTGAGCTCCGCAGGCTGTAGGCCAGATGCTCGGCTCTGGGGCTCCTGGGGGGGTCCTCTGCTGAGGGTGGGCAGGGACACAGCTCTGGCCACCTGACAATCATGACATTAAAATGCAGACACCCAGAAAGTACCAGGAAGGGGCTTCTTTCAGACCCGCTGCCCCAAAGCAGCCAGTGGGGTGGAGAAACCTTTTGAGCTGCACGGAGAGACATGAATCCCACCCCGGACACTGAGAGCTGTGTGACCTTAGGCAAATCACTTTCCCTCTCTGAACCTCAGAGGCCTTGATCTTCAGATGGGGATGATTCCGATCAAATAGACTTCGAGACACAGACATTGCCAGAGATAGAAGGATACGTCTTTGTGACGACAGGGCCAACTCATCAGAAAGACGAAACGATCATAAACGTGCAGGAGCCTTGAAATTCACGAAGCAAAAGTTGACAAAATTCAAGAGAGAAAAACACAAATCCAAAATTGTGACAGATATGAACACCCCTCTCTCAGAGAATGTGATGGGGGGGGTGTATGAGTGTGTCCGTGCAAGACAGCACGCACCCGTGTGAGTGTGCGTGTGACTGCATGTGCAACGAGGGAGTGGGTGTCACAGTAAAGGCTTGTGAGCCTGGGTATGAGAGGTGTGTCGGGGTGTCTGTGCGTAAGTCGGCGGGGCAGGGGACATGGGGGAAAGACGCCATCCTCTCATGCCCGCACAACTGGCCATCCCAGGGCCACCAGGGCCCCCTCCTCGGGACCCGCCCTGAAGCCAGCGCTCACCCCAGAGAAGGCCCGGTGCCTCCCCATCACGTGGTGAGTGACAGGTGAGTAAGGTCCAGGTTTCACGCACTAACGAGAGGGACTCCGGCCACCCCACCCCACGGGATGGGAGCTCCAAAAACCGGTTCCCGCTCCCCCTACACAGTTTTGAAGAGCAAAGAAAATGCAGTTTGCCAAGAGAAGGAGGGCGAGGGGCAAGAGAAGCGATCCTCCCCTTGGCGGGAGGGGCGGCTGGGTGACTCTGCAGCCAGGCCAGGCTGCACGCAGGCCGGGGGCCAGGGCCACCCTGCTCTGGACCGGGATGTGCAGGTCCCCAAGGAGTCCTGGCTCCTGCACAGACAGGACAGAGGCCTTGTTTCCAGGACGGCACTGCCCCCACCCCCCGGGCCCCAGCAGGACGCAGCGGACGGCGCACAGGGAGGCTGCCTGACCTCCGCTTTCCCCGTGCTGGGGGCCCCGTGGCAGCCAAGGTGCTTGGTGCAGAGGGCCCTGCCTGGACAGCCCCGCTCTCAACGTTCCGGGCCTCCCCGTCCAACGGCCCCAGGGCATCGCACAATCACACAAAAGAAAGAACAGCATACAACTGAGCGAGACCCTCGGGAAGGGAAAGGGCAAGCGGAGAGATCCCGCCGTCAAAGGAGAGGTCCCGCCATCAAAGGAATCAGGATTAAAAGAGCTGGCGCCCAAGCCCATCGAAGCCCACCCTCTCGGGCCATCTGAGCCTCAAAGGCTGAAAGGCTCCTCCAGGCCGCCCTTGTCTTGCACCGACGGTCGTGGACACCAGGACCTCTGATCCCCCGTCCCGGGGCTGCTGCATTTGGGAGTCTACAAAGCCCACGCCTGTCTCCCACCTGTCTCCATCCCTCCCCGGCGGCAGAACCCTCACAAGCCTCTTAATCCCCGTCTGTGAACCCCCGTCTGGAAGCCGGGCGAGGTTTACGGGTCTGGGAAGGCTTATAAAACAGCGCTGCAGTGCGCCGATGCTCGGACCCCTCCCCACGCCAGCCCCCTAGGGGAGCTGGGGCAGGAGCCCAAGGGCAGCCTCCTTGTGTGGCTACACCAGGGCGGGCCCCTGACAGCCCCACATCCTCTCCTCCCATGGGTGCCACTCAAGCCCGGGCAGGGGGAGAGGCCAAGGCCGGGCGTTCGACCACTGGCTCTCGCACAACCCAGCTCTGCCACGTAACCCAAAACTCTCAGGGTCGTGAGCCTTGGCCTCCTCATCGGAGATTTGAGACTGATGCCACCTTCCCACAGGACAGTTCACGCCACCCTCCGCGGCCAGAGGAGGAACGGGCAGTCTGGGGAAGAGGGTCATCTGCTACAGCCAGCATCTGCATCATAACCACCACCATCTCCTCAGACCTCACTGTGTCTGCATCAGGACCAGGGGGGTGGACAGAACCTCAATCACCTTCCTTTTCACCGGCTCTGCCAACAATTGATACTAAAACGTGGGCAGGACAACGTGGTGGGCTCTGACCTTTGAGGGGTCTTCCTTGGACCCTGGACCGCTTGCTCTCCCCACTTCACTCTCACCTGCCAGGTAGAAACAGCTCTAAGAGGTGGTGCTCCTGGCCAGGGCCCCGGCATGCCTGCCTGGCTCCGCCGGACCAAATACCACCTGTGACTTTTGTTCCCTCCGTTCGAGGCTGCTGACACCTCTGGAAGGAAACCCAGCCCAGCAATCAATTTCACACAGGGTTCCACACCAAGCAGGTCGGGCGGCAGGAGGCTGGGCGGCCAGTGACGGGGCAGAGAACTTCAGAGCCATTGGACTCACGGAGCCAAGCTAGGCCTTGACCCCAGGGGTCTTCTCTCTCCACCCCGCAATCCCACTCCTGCCAAAAGGTGCAGAAAGGTGACAGCTTGACAGCTGCGTAGGAGCCAAGGGGCTCGGCTACGAGTACACCATCTGCTCCCATTTTACAGAGGGGAAAACTGAGACCCAGACAGGCGGAGGGTCTTGCCCAAGGCAACTGAGTGCTGGGGCCAGAATCTGGGTCCTCTGATTTCTAGGGGTGCAGCTACAGCAAGTCAAAATCCCCAAGAGCTCAATTCTTAATAAAGCTTCTCTTATCCCAGGGAGAAGACGACTAACTCCCAGCTTCAAACAAATCCAGCGACGGAGACCAGCCACAGAAGGAGCAACGGTGGCCAGTGAGTTGACGGAACACAGCTTCAAGGAGTCACAGATGTGACTTTTTCAAACCCAAGTCATGGGCTTCCCTGGTGGCGCAGTGGTTGAGAGTCCGCCTGCCGACGCAGGGGACGCGGGTTCGTGCCCCGGTCTGGGAGGATCCCACATGCCGCAGAGCAGCTGGGCCCGTGAGCCATGGCCGCTGAGCCTGCGCGTCCGGAGCCTGTGCTCCGCGACGGGAGAGGTCACGACAGTGAGAGGCCCGCGTACCGCAAAAGAAAAAAAACAACAAAAAAAACCAAACTCAAGTCATATCATGTTATTTGCCTGCCTAAAACCCCCAGTGGGAAAGTGGAACTCAAAGGGTCAACATGGAATTACCAGATGACCCAGCAATTCCACTCCTGGGTATCTATCCAGGAGAAAACACAGATACACACAAAAACCTGTAAACATTCCCAGCAGCGTTATTCACAACAGTCAAAAGGTGGAAACAGCCCAAATGTCCATCCACTGATGGACGGATAAATCCAATGTGCTCTATCCACGCAGTGGAATGGTATTCAGCCATGAAAAGGCCTGAAGGACTGATTCATGCTACAACGTGGATGGACCTCAAACACATAAATGGACCACAAACACATAAAAACACATAAACACAAAAGTCAGACATAAAACACCACCATTGGATGGTTCCATTCCTACGAAATGTAGAATAGGTACTTCCGTAGAGACAGGAGATTCACGGTTGCCAGGGGCTGGGGGAGGGGGTGATAGGAATGTTCTGGACTAGACAGTGGTGATGCGCGCACAGCCCTGTGAATACACTACAAACCACTGCACCGTACACTTTAATCCACACTGTAGGGTGCGAATTGTACCTCAGTTTAAAAACAAAACAAAAACAATGCCTTCTCAGGGCCAGCCCACAGTCCCGGCTCCCCAGTGAGGGCCCCCTGACTGGCCCCTGCCCGCCTCTGAGAGGAACCCCGCCTTGCCCTCAGGCACCCCGGCTTCCTCACTGTTCCTCAGGCCCCTGCCAGACCCCCCTCGCTGCTCAGGTGACAGCCCCCAACCCTCCCCTCTCCCCTCTCCCGGCCACTCTGTCACCACCATCACAGCCCCTCCCACTGCAAAGGCCTGGTTTGCTCCCTGCTGGGTCCTGATGCCCAGATAGTGCCTGGGATACAGCAGGCGCTTGGTAAAGACAGACTGAACAAACGAGTAGAATCCTTCTGGTGACTGCCAAGCCACAGCTTCAAGATAAAAGCCCCGAACTCCTGGGCTGTGCTTCCAAAACCTCTATCAGCAGTTCTCAGCCCAACTCTGGAATCTTCCAGAAGCTTTAAAATACCAGGGCCACCAGGGCCACCCCTCACAGATTCTGCTTTAACAGGTTGGGGCAGTTGATTCAAATGTGCATCCAGGGATTCCAAACACTACCAACCCTTCCCACCGCATCCCCTCCTCCCACTTCAACAGGAACTATTTAAGGTTCTCCAGCAAATCCCACTCCCCACATCCAGGCTTTTCTTCATGCTCCTCTGCCAGGAGCACATGACCCCCTTGTAGACCTGGCTGATTCCTTTTCAGTCTTTGGGTCAGCTTAGGTGCCACCTCCTCCAGGAAGCCTTCCCTGAACATACCCGTTTTCCATCATCCTATGGGCTCCCAGAAGACCCCAGCACAGAACTCAACACAGTACACGATCACAGCCGGATCCCTACACCCCCCATCCCCCATCCCCCCAAGGGCAGGGCCTGCCTGATTCCACATCACATCCTCAGAGCACCAAGTGCTCACAGAGCACCTGGTGCACTACAGGCATGCAAACGTTTGTTGAGCTCATGCGTAGAATGGGTACAAACGTTTCTGCAGGGCAGCCCTGGTCAAGGGCTGAGCTGGGCCAGGAGGAAGAACTGCTCCAGCATCCCTGGCACAGGACTGGCAGAACTTCTTTCAAAACTTATACATCTAACTACCTTGTATTACTGAAAGATCAAACCAGCAAAAGTGGCCTTAGGCTGTGGGCTTGTTGGTCCTCCTGGTATAAAGTTGCCTGAAAAATGATGATCCGTGAGGGTTTTGTGACCGTAATACTCTATCCTCCCCAGGACAGAACATCATGGTGTTTCGGGGCCCCGGCATCACATACCAATTTTAAAACCTAGACCCCATGAAATGGGGAGATATTGAACCAAGGGGCCAAATGTACATTAGGGGCATGACAGCGCACAACCCTGTATCACATACTTGAAAGCTGATAAGAGAGTAGATCTTAAATGTTCTCACCACAAAAAAGAAATGGTAACTTTGGGGCAGAGGGGATGGAGGTCATTTCGCAATAGACACATGTATCTAATCAACACTCTGCACACCTTAAAACTACATCCTGCTGTATGTCATTTATATCTCAAAAAGCTGGGGAAAAAAATAACTGTTAATAAATTGCTAGATATTTTCCCAGCAAGTCCACACACAGCCTCAGCATCCTTCTCAACACAGTACCACCAGTCAGATTTCACGTGTGGCAGGCAAACCGCCTGTGACCCCTGAGGACCACACCTTTCATTTGGACAGATGGGGAAATGAACAAAGGTCACATGGCCAGTAGAAACTCCTTCCATAACTGCCCTGGTGAGGCTCCCTCTGGGGACGGCATGGCAAACAGAAGCTAAGGTCCTAAACGCTCTTGACAGAGGGCAGAAGCATCACCCCTCGCCACCGTCCCCGCCAGGATATGGACCTAGGACAGAAGATGGACCTGAATTCCAGACGTCCAGACGCGGCCTCTTCCTCAGCCCAAAGAATGTGCCCATGAGGCAAACCTGCCCAGAACCTTCAACCCGTCTGAAGAGTCACGGCAGAGTTAACCTCCCAAGGGCTGGACCCAGAGAGATCTAAGCAGAGAAGGAGCCAGAAAGCTCTGGGCGAATTCCCCTTCCCTGCTTCCAGGGAGGCTGAGTTTTGAAGACCTCTTGCCATCCCAGTTGTCTCTAATCACCTCCAGGGTTAAGACAAGGCGCATCTGGAAAGTTTACTCCGCGAGCAGATGGCCCCCACCCCGCCAAGAAAAGCAGAGACCTCCCCTCGGAGGAGGTGGTCAGAGCGTGGGGAAGGCCAAAGCCCAGTCACTTCCCGGCAGCTGCCAGGAAGAGGGTGCCGGTGTCAGCCCAGCCGGGCAGCCTCTCCTGGCACCTTCCGGAAGCTTCCCCTGCCCTATCGCCTTGCCCGAGTGCCCCTGGATCCTGGATCCGAGGAGGAGGGGCTGGCAGGCCCTCCCTCAAGAGCAGGCAGCCGAGTGGGCGCAGAGAGCCGGGAACACGGGAAACAGATGTGCATGTGGCCCTGACAGGCGAGTGATGACAGACCCTCTCTGCAGGCCTCAGATGTCAGCGCGGAGAAAAGAAAGGCGGCCCAGCGGCAACACCTGTTCCAGGCCGGGAGGCCAGGCTCGGGGGGGCTGGGCGGGCAGCCCCTAGCGAGGGCCGGGGTGCGGTTAGGTAAACAGCTGCACGCTCCACTGCCCGGAACGCTCCCCGGACGGAGGGAAGAGTCAAGGGAGGCCGGGCGGCCAACTGGCTCGCGAGGGAAGCAGCTCGATCATGCGGCAAACCCATCCTTGACGGAGGGCCCGGCTGAAATCTGAACACCTGGGCAGTGCTGGGGGAAGCAAAAGACAAAGGGCGCCACTTCTCAGCAGGTGGAGAAACTGGGGGGGGGGGGGGGCGGGTAGGCAGCAGAGGCAGCCGGTGGGGGGTTTCTCGGGGCCTCTGGCCCCGTCAAGCTGACCCCTGCCTCCCAGCTGCTCTGCCGGCTGAAATGCGGAGTGGGCAGGCTCACGCAGGGGCTATCAGGACCCCCCCCAGGGCACTGCCACCTTTACAGCTGGGGCCTCCGAGGGGACAGAAAGTCAAGAGCACAGACTCCAAAGCCGGGCTCCTGGGTCCAACGTTGGCCTTGATGTCATGAGCTGAGTGACCCTGGGCAAACTCCTTGACCTCTCTGGACTTGCTTCTTCCTCTATGACGGGGGAGAGCGGCACCTCCCTAAATGGGGTTGTTGTGAGGACAGGTGAAGCCTGGCACAGCCTGGAACTCGGGAAGCATTCTGTACCTTCCTCATTATTACGTCCCCAGATGCCATCTCTGAGCCTGGCCAGCCGTGCCTCCTAGCTCTGAAGGGAGGGACCACCTTTCCCCACCCCCAGCAAGAAAGTGGGG
Organism: Lagenorhynchus albirostris; assembly: GCF_949774975.1. NCBI lineage: Eukaryota > Metazoa > Chordata > Mammalia > Artiodactyla > Delphinidae > Lagenorhynchus > Lagenorhynchus albirostris. Next base: position 56,805,342 of record NC_083113.1, on the reverse strand, counting down.
GGGCAGAGGCTGCGATGCTGGAGACTGTGGGTGCCAGTGAGAGACCCAGCCTGAGTTACAAGTACCTCAGGGAGAAGAAAGGAATGAATGGGGCCCGTACCCCTGGTGCCCGCTAGCAGCTCTCACATCACAAACCTTCCAGAGGAACGAGCACCTCCACTTCTCAGGGGCAGCAACTGAGGCTCAGAGAGGGCAAGAGTCTTTCCCAAGGTCACACAGCCAGCTCCCAGCAGAATGAAGATTGAAGCCGGGTCTGTCTTAAGGCCAAGCCAGGGTCTTTCCGTGGCTTCACAGAGCTTCCCGGCGCTGGGGCTCCTCCTCGGGGAAGCACCCCCAAAAAGGGTGGGTGGGCTACAGCCTCCACAGCCCACCCCCGACACAGCCCTACCCAAGCAGCCAGCTCAGAGATATGGTGGCTACAGGGCAGGGTGCTCTCCAGGGGCCAGGAGTCCAGCTGGTGAGAAAAGCCACAGTCTAAAGGGAGGGCACCAGTGACAGACACCCTTCCTCACTTCCTTCTTCCACGTTTGCTTTCTTAGCGGTTAAAGGTGATTCCCTTGTAAATGAACCCTTAACAGGAAACAACTGAGGCATCACAGGAGGCGGTACAGACGAGGTTCTGGAACACACTGTCCCAGCTAAATGGTTCCCCACAGCCACCTTCCGATGTCCCTAGCCACTCCCCCCCAAATTCTCAAACCACGCACCGAACGCAGACACGGAATATGGACACGAGAACCAAGGACTCCGGAGCTGGCTTCGGGAAAGGAGCATGGGGGCCTCTGCACGTTCCTTGGTGGTGTCACCCGTGTCTTCACCCCTGACAGCCCTGCCAGGAGTCCCTTGGGTTGGTCTGCAGCTCCTGTGACCCCGCGCTCTCATCCCCAAGCCCACCCTGGCACCTGGCCTAGCTTCATCCTGCCCCGCTCACAGCTCTGCAGGAAGTATTCTTTCCGGGCTCTTCGTGCCCCTCCCCCTGACACCACCAGCACCGCAGGGTCTGGAACAGTGCCTGGCTCAGAGGAGGCGCTCCACGAATATCTGTTGAATGAATGGGGGAGGGGGGAGAGGCTGTATTCCCGGCACTCTACTGACCATCAGTCAGGCTCTCCTGGAGGCAGGAGTTGAGGTTTCTCTTTCCCTCTGTTTAAATGGGCCTGAGCCACGCACTGCTGCCCCACCACCCAGAGGCCTGATGGCCTCACCAACCACCTGGGATGCTGCCATGGTCCGGCCCCGGGCGTAGCTCTTCCCAGCCCATTCCAAGGCTTCGTTCACTTTTCATTGCTACCCCGTATCTTCAACTCTAAACCCGACCTCCTTTTTCTGATTTCAAGGCCTCTAGTTCACTCCAACCTTATTTCCCTTCCTCCTGAATCCTCTCCCACCGACAAATCCCGCCCATCTTCCAAGGTTCCACCTCTGCCAGGCGGTCCAACGGCGGAGGACTTTGGGGTTCAAGACCCACCTCAGCGACCTACTGGCTGTGTGACAGTCAACTAGGTCATCTGACTTCTCTGGGCCTCCATTTACTCATCTCTAAGATGGGAATGATAACGCCTCATAGGGACGCGGTAAGGAGCAAAGGAAATAGGTTGCTCTAGAAACGGTGCAGAAGTTAGCGTGACGTTCAGCCCCCCAAACTCATGCTGACCCCCCCCTGGGCGGACACCAGCTTGCGTTTTCGTCCACACCTGGCCACCCTCCGCACCCCGCTTCGCAGCTGGACTGGGAGCTGCAGCTTCTCATTTCCTCACGTTCCTATCATTGAGGGCCCCAGTCGGCATCTCATCAACTCCCGATGAGTGAGCACATCAACGTGGGAAAACACCACAGTGTGGACGTTGTGCAGAAGACAATCTGAGAGGCCTCACGGGGGGTGCTTTGATGACCTCACGCCCACCACCGCCAAGCTGAAAATCTGTACCCACCCTGCAGAATCCACCTGCATCCTGGAACAATGTGCCCCAACACGTGGGGAGGACACAAGGGCGCCACTCTATGCCAAGCACCTGACTTGCCGGAAGCATTCAAATGCCCCGATTCATTTAATTCTCGTGATGGCCCCTCGAGGCAGGTGATACTTATTTCCACTCCCCAGCTTAAAGAAATGAACTCAGGGAGGCTGAGACGCATCCTCCCTGGCGCTCAGTTAACAAGAGAAAGGGCAGGATTGGAACCCGGCTCTGTGCTGCTCAGCCAGGCTCTTCTCCCAGGCCCGGCCCTTCCGGGAACCGTAGGTCAGATTCGCAGCAGCAGACGTGCGGGTTGCGCTGCCACACACCGCGAACAAGAGGTTTAGCATCCACGGTGCGGGGGTGGCAGGCTTGTCCGTTTAAAACGAGAGGCCCTCCAAAAACAGCTCTAAAGACAAAAGCCCCCAAACCAGACCAAAGCCCCCCAAAGACAGCACTAAGTCCAAAGGGGCCGTTGACATCCAAAGAACCCTGGGCAGAGCGTGAAGGCGTCGGGGCCGGACATCTACTTTATAGACGCAACCACCGTGAGTGAACACGTAACCCAGAACCCCACACGTGTGCACACGCGTGGATGCCTGGGAGGCAGGATCAGAAGCCTCTCAGGCAGACGCGACACCCACTCCTGGACGGGCGGAGACACCCTTCCCTGTTCACAGGTCCTTCCTCCAGCCCCACGCCAGCGGCTACCACTCCAGGTGTCTGATTAAGACAAGCCAGTGTCACCAGCTTTGGTGGAAACTAGGATTTCTGGCTCCGGTGGCCATGACGGTGATGACAACTCAGAGACGTCTGCTTCCCCAGACCCACCGGGGGCAGGTCCTGCTTCGGCCTTTCCAAAGCCAGATAGAAAATTAACTGCGCCCCGTCCGGCTCCTCCCGGGCAGGCAGCGTGAAGGCAGGCGCCTTATAAACAGGGCGCACGCCAGGCCTCCCACCCTCCGCCTGCACAGCTGACTTGCAGAAAAGAAAGACTCTCTTCCCACCGGGAGAAATGTCTGTTTGGGCCACTGTCCCCTGGGTCCCAAAGCCCCATGTCTGGAAATCCATCTCCAGCTGCTATTGAGCAACCAGAGAGCCTCAAAGGAAAGGTGTGAACTTGGGTGGGAAATTCTGGAAAAGCTAAGCTGAGTGGGAACAAGAGGAGAGAGGAACTTCGGATGTGTTTAAACCGGGTAAGTACGGAGACCTCTCGGTGACCTGCATGGCTGGACTAATTACCAATGTTATCAGGCGGATGACAGACGTGCCCCGAACTTCCTCTGTTTGATAGATTCCGCTGCAAACACACTCAAGTTCAGGCCCATGCCTGCTGTTCCCAGCAGTGCCCTATTCTTCCACAGGACCACTCTCGGCCCCCAGCTCCCCCGACCTGCCACATGCCTCCAGGCCAACGCACCCACCAAGCACTAGCGGGGTGACCCCGGAGGGCACCTCCTGCTGGAACACACCACACAGAATCGGTGCAAACTCCTCCCTGGCAGAAGACAAAACAACATCTCTTCCTTCCCTGCTGGGACTTCAGAGAATGACACGAGAACTGCTTACCTTCCTCGCAGCTGCCACTGGGGAGCTCCAGCCCATGGGTCCCTGGCGGGTGAGCCCTTGGCCAGCACACACCAGGGTCCCGCACTCTGTGCAGGCGCCGATTATCAGCTGCCGGCCATCGTCCACTAAGAGGCTGTGGCTCGCTCGCAGGGTGTAGAGAAACAAGGGCAGCCGGGCGACCCGCACGGCCTTCAGCCCGAGACACCGCTTCTTCTCCTGCCGGCAGAAGAAGCACACGAACGTCTCCACTTGGTACTGCCGAGACCAGGGGCTGACGGCGTGCTGGGTGCCGCGGGCCTCGTGCTGCAGCCACTGGCCCAGCAGGTCGTGGTAGCAAAGCACGCAGGTGGCCACCAGGCCGGTGGAGTCGGCAGGCCTGGCGCGCGGGGCGGGCGGATAGACGGTGAGGAAGGGAAAGAAGGGCTCTTTCTCGCCCAAGCGGCTGGAAGGGTTCACGTTGAGCTGGAACTCCTTCCCAGGGCCCAGCTCAGCCCCGCAGATGTAGCAGATGGACGCCGGGCTGCCCTGGGCCGACGCGGGCGGCTCGGAGAGAGCAGGGTCTGAGGCCGAGAAAGCCTGGTGGTACCTGCCCAGGAAGCCCTGCACGGAGGTGATGAGCTCCTCGTTCTGGCAGGCCCGGTACAGGGCCCAGACGTCCTCCAGGACGCTGAAGCACTTGGGGCAGCTGCGGACCTCACAGCGCTTGTTGGGGCCCTGGGCATTGGGGGGGCAGGGCAGGAGGCTGAGGAAGGGGAAATGCATGGAGCCCCTGGTGTTGCCATTGAGCACCCTGGAGGCTACTGCCCGGGCATCCTGGGTACAGTCCTCCCCGCAGAGGTAGCACGCCTCTGGCAGGGCCCCGGCGGGTGGGCCCTCTTCCCTCGGGAGCCTCCTGCCCTTGGAGGCCATGCCGGGGGCGTGGCTGTTCAGGGGCACCACGTAGAGCCTCTGCAGGACGGGCACATCGGCCAGCTCGAAGCTCTGCCACTGCTGCATGAGGGACGAGAAGCAGCAGGGGCACACCAGGGTGCTGCCGCCCTCGCTGATGGGCTGTGCTCCCGGGGGTGGGCTGTGCAGCCACAGGAAGGGGAAGAAAGGGGCCTGGGCCAGCTTCTCCTGCTTCTGCACGTGGATCTGGTGCTGCGAGGCCGGGGACAGCGCCGACCCGCAGATGTAGCAGCAAAGGCCCTCTGGTGGTGCGGCCCGGCTCTCCAGGGGAGCTCGGGGCACGCGGCCGCCACCGTTTTCTGTGTCTCCGGGGCCACGGGGGCCTGAGGAAGGCTCTTCCTGGTGGCCCTCCTCCTCACTGGTGATGTTGACGTCACTGTCCTCAGACACGCAGCAGCCCCCGCGGGTCTCCCCCAGCGGCCTGCTCTCAGGAGTCTTGGCGGCCCTGCCGGAAGGGGCTCCTCTCATGCTCTCTGCAGGGGCCACCTGGACTGCAGGCCCTTGCCAAGGGTCCTGAATGCCCCTCAGGACGCTGGCCCGGGCCTCCGGGACCCAGTGCCTCCCATGGCCCTTCCGCCGGCGCCGGATGCCCGCCTTGGGCTCCCCGTCCACTCGGAGCTTCGAGGGGACCTCCTCCTTTTCCACGTCCCCCGCTGCGGTGGTCTCTGCGCCCTGTCCGGGAGAAGGGCCCGGCGCCAGCCTCCACTCCGGGCAGCGGCCCCCGCGAGGCCCGGGCCCCGGGGCAGCCCAAGCCGCCGGCGCCCCGTGCTGGTGGGGACTGGCGGCGTCGCGCGCGGCAGGGTCGGGCTCGGAGAGGGGGTCGGTGTCCGACAGCTCCGACAGCTCTGAGTCTCGAGGCTCCTCAGCGGCCGCGCGGGGCCCGGGGCCACCGCCGCTGCCACCGTCGTCGTCGTCTTCGTCGCCGGCCGCAGCGCCCAGCGCGTAGGCGACGTTCCACTCGCGGGGGGCCCCGGCACCCCCGCGGCGTCCGCCCGCACCCGCGTCGCACTGGTGGGGCCGCTTGAGCCAGTACATGCGCTTGTCCACGGGCGTGCGGGCGCGCTCGAAGGCGGCCCACTGCTCGCCCAGGAAGCATCGGCACACGGCGCACACCAGCACGCAGCCGTCGGCCGGGGACAGCTCGCGCGCGCCGGGCGCCGGCTCCTGCTGCTGCAGGAACGGGAAGAAGGGCTGCGCCGGGGCCCCCACGCCCGCCGCCGGCTGCTTCACCTGCAGCTTCAGCTCCTTGCCGCGCCCGATGCCGCCGCCGCAGATGAAGCAGGAGAGAGGCGCGCCGCCGCCGCCGCCGCCGCCCGCCGCCCGCTCGCCCACCGCTGCCATGAGCCGCTGCTTGCGGGAGACCGGCGCCGGCCGCCCGCTCATGGCCGCGCCGCGCCGCCCGCCCGGGGCCCCGCGCGCCCCGAGCCGCCCTCACCGCCCACCGCCGCCGCCGCCGCCGCCGCCGGGCCCAACTTGGAGCATGTGTGCGCGCTGCAAAGTTTGGCGGCGGGCGGCCGGCGCGGGCGCGGGCGCTCGGCCGCTCGCAGAGGCGCTCCCCCCGGCCGGCCGAGCCCCCGGCGGCGCCGCGGCGAGCGCGCCCGGAACGCGGCGGCGGCGGCGGCGGCGGCGGCGGCGGCGGCGGCAGCGGCGGCGGCAGCGGCGGGCCCGGGGCGGCTGGAGCGGCAGCCGCATGTGCGAGCTCCGGCGCCTGCCAAAGCGTTGGGTCATTTAATTGGGGAGGAGGGAGGCGGGGCGGCGGGCGGCGCGGAGGGAGGAGGGGAGGAGAAGGGCGGGAGGGCGGGAGCACGGCGGGCGGGGGGGGGGGGAATCCCTCCCTTACGCTTCCTCCCCTCCCTTTCCCTCCCCTCTGCCCGCCCCCCTCCTCGTCCTCCTCCTTCTCAGCCCTGCCTCCCCCTCTCTTCCCCCCCCCCACCCCCGCGTCCCAAACTGCGCACAATAGCTCGCCGGCTCCTCTATCTATTTTGTGTCCGGCCGGGAGCCGCGCTCGATGATTCATTGCCCCAATTAGGGGTGCTCTCCTGCAAGCCCGGCGCGAGCCCTCTGAAGGGTCTCCTCGGGGACCCGCGGAAACCCATCAGCCGCTAGAGCTGGTCTTTAAGTAAAGGTCAAGCAGGACGCGGGAGGAGCCAGGTAAGGACGCGCCTGGCGTCCCCCGGAGACCGAGGAGCCCGGCGAGGAAGGGCAGCTCTCCGGAGGGGCAGCCTCCGCCCCCAAGTAGGGACGCCGCCAAATGAGCTGGGGCGACCCCGGCCCCCTCCCCATTCTAAAGGGCCTTTTACAGCCCTGAAGAACCCTGGTTTGGGGGCACCTCTCAGGGCCCAGGGTTCTAATCTTGGTGACAGAGGGAACAGGAGCTGTCCCCTATCCCCCAGAACACATTAACGAATGCACCATCCTGGCCCTCCCCACCTCCGGCCAGGGGCAGAAAGGGTCCTGTATGTCTGAGCTGTGTGTTCCAGGGCAAATGACTTGACAACTCTGGGCCCTTTCTTCCTCTTCTTAAGCAGGAGCTCTGGCAGGGGATTAACTGTTTCCATGTATTTACTGTACCTATGTATAGATACATGTATTTATTAAACAGAGAGAGAGAGAGAGACCTTAGTACATGCCAGGGGCAGAATCTAAGCACTTTATACACATCTGCTCAGTCGCTCCTCCCAATCACTCTGGGTTAAGTGCCGTGATCGGCCCATTCTACAGATGAGAAAGAAGAGACACTGAGCATTAAGGTAGTCTTCAGGAGTGGCGGAGCTGGGATTCAGGCGCCGGCAGCCGGCTCCAGGGCCCTGTTCTCAACTCCCCGGCTGTGCAGCGTCACTAAGCAAACGTCTGGTCCCCGTCATCCGTCTGCTGATGGAGACTGTCCACGGCAGGAGACACAGCCAGGACCTCTCCATCCTCCCTGCCGCTCTGGCTCCAGCTGGGAGGCCTTGTGCAAATCCAGGCCTCTCTGGGCCTCACATTTCCCATCTGCAAAATGCCCACCCCTTCCAGCTTCAAAAATCTATGAGTCTCTGATTTCTGAGCAGTGAACAGTCGTCCCAACCTGCCAGCTGGACCCCAGAGTCAGCCCGGCGACAAAGGTGCCAGGTGAGCCCCTCTGCCCTCTGGGGCACTGATGTGTAAGTAAAACTAGGCTTCCTCTTGGCACGGAGGAGGGCCATGCATTATAAATAAATGGAACAAGAGAAAAGGGCCACCTCTTTGGAATCCCTGGTGGATATTCCAGGGATCGCAGTCCAGGGGTCAACAGGAAAGTCACCATCATCATCATGGCCAGAAATGCAGGACTGCGGGTCCTCACGCTGGCCAGAGAAAAGGCTGTGTCAGCAAAACTGTCCCGAAGGAATGTTGGGGGCAGGGCGAAGGGGCTTCCCCGCTTCTGGCATTTTTTTTTTTTTTTTTTTAATACCTGCTGAGAGAAGGGGGACTGATTAGGAAGACTTTAAAGGGTGAGGCCTGTTTAATTGTGTCCTAGCACATCTCTCAAGCTCCACGCAGACCGAGAGCTTGCTGGGAAAACAATCCCTGGCTCAGGAAAGGCAGGTCCTCTATGGAGTTGCACGTGGGTCGCCTAAGGCTTGGCACATGCCGCTCCTTGTTTCAAATGCTTTTCCAGGCTGTCTTTGTGAAGCCAGCTCCTCTCCTCTTTAAGGTCTTGGCTGCAGTATCTTCTCCCAGAGGACTCCATGCTTTGTTCATCTAAAGCTGCTTCCCCTGGCATTCTCGGTCTCAGCTCATTGGCATGGGAGTTTGCCATTGATTTTATTGTTCTCTTGTCTATTCTGTCTGGTTTCCCCAGGAGCCTGGTTGCTCCCTCCTGTGGGAAGCAGGTCTGTCTTGCTCACTGTGTAGATTCCAGGGCCTGGCTCACTGCCTGGGTGCCACACACCTGGGTTCCAATCCTGTCCCATCCCTCTCGAGCTGTGTGAGCCTTGGGCAAACCTGTTAGCTCCCTGAGCCTCAGTTTTCTGCTCTGTGCAGTGGGATCGTAATCCTCACCCAACTTTTTTGCGAGAATCACAGGGGCCTGGCACGTTGTAGGTGACTCTGTACGTGTGTGTGTTGATCCTTCCTGGCTCTGTCCAGTGGCTGACGAGGTTCTGCTACTGCCTGTCTGCACTCCGAGGTGAGGGGGGCGCTGTGGTGAGGTCACACACACGGTCTGAGGGAGGAGGGCCACAGGGGTCAACAGGACCAAGAGGGAGGTGGATTTTGGCTAAGCTGGAATCATCCAGAGAGTGTCCTGAGTATGTGCCACATGTGTGAAAGTTCGTGTATACATGTGTTGGTGTGTGCAGATGTTGTGTGCATGTGTATGCGTGTGTACAGGCACACAGGCCTGCCTTCACATGAGTGTGCATGCGTTAGTGTGTGCATTCCTGTGCGTGTGAATGCATGTGTTCACGCGTGTGCCTGTGTGTGTGTATAAGCAGGCCGGGAGTGGGAGGAGAGAGACATCCACTCCATGTTTCTGTTTCGTTCACTGACCCGGTGACTCAGGAAAGCCCCTGGGCACAGGTCTCGGGAGCCGGGGAGCAGGTGAGCACAGATCAGAGGAGGAGAAAGGCAGGTGATGACGGCTGGTCATTTGTGGACGGGTGACCGGGCTGGGGACACAGGCGCAGCCCGACACACCACAAGGACATCACAGCTCTGCCGTTTACGAGCTGCGTGCCCTTGGCCCGCTGCTTAATCTCTCTGAGCCTCGGCTGCCCCATCTACAAAACAAGGATAACGAAACGATGCACCCCACGGGGCTGGGAGAAAGGTGAAGTGAGACGGTCCAGGCAGAGCACACCCTCCGGACGCAGACCCATGTGCTTGTGCACATGGGTCGATGGTGAAACATACACAGTCCCTGGTGAATTTCTGCGGCGAGCCAGAGAGGTAGATTCTGTTACGTCCTCAGTTTCCAGGTGAGGAGACAGAGAAAGGAAGTAGAGGCCCAAGGTCACGCAGCAGGTAGAGCTGGGGCTGGAGCCCAGGCGGTGTGTCTCTGTCACTCCCTGGCTTTGTTGTCCCTTAGCTTTGCCCCGAGCCCCGCGATGCCAGCCTGTCCTCACACATGTCCCCACTTTCACACCTAAAGCGACTGAGACACAAAACAGGCTGTGTCTGTACCAGAGACACGGGGCAATCTCAAGGTTCATGCGTATCAACTTCATATCAGAGCCACGGCCTCCAGACCCCAGCAGAGCCAGCTCCTGGCTTCCCTCTGAGCCCCGCAGCCCTCCCTGCAGCTGGGGAGAGGGTGCCAGGCTCCCCCTAGACCACACGGATTGCCATCCAGCCCTCTCCATCCTCATTCCTAGGACTCAAGCGCGATGGACTTGAAGAGCAGCGACAGATGCTCCCAGGCGGCCCCGGCACTGGGAATGGGGAGAAAACGCCCACCTCGGGTCTATAGGAGACCAGGAGGCCGTGAGCCTGGAATATCCGGGCACCTCTCAAATTTGCGGCTTCCTGTAGGGTCGTCTTGGCCCAGGAACTGCGGGAATCTGCCCTCGCCCTGCGGGGGAGAGCAAAGCTTCCAGGCTCCGAGCACTCATCACACGTTGGATTATGTGTCTGTCTCTGGGTGACTTCCCTCGCTGTGTCCCACAGCGTTACAAGGCCGGGGACATAGCTGGGGCCCAATCCATGCTGAAACATGGGATACCAGACTCTATCCAAAACCTCACAGTGCCTTCCAAGTTCCAGGATCTCCTGCCAGCTTCCAGTCTTTCATTCTTTTGAGTGCCAGCAATCCAGACTAAAGCCTTCCATGTGCCCCCAGCTCCCCGCACCAACCCTGCGGTACCTCACCGGTACCCTTCTCCGTTTCCTCCTCTCTCTACACTGCGAAAGGTCCTCTGGCTCCTCTCCCAGGACCCATTCACCTTCGGAGGCTGGTCCATCGTTCCTCTTTCAGAGGCTACGTGTGCTGTGTGTTGGCCTCTGGTTCACTGGGGACCAGAAAAACAAAATTTATCATCTGACTGTCGTATTTTTTTTTCTTTCCATTTTTTTTTTTCCCGTAAGAATGAAGCAAGCACTTCTCCTCTGTGCTCAGAAAGAGCTTCGAACATGGCAGGCCACAGGCAAAAGCATATCCTCCTCCTCAGAGGGAAGGAATGCAACCGTTAACAATAAAAAAAAAAAAAAAATCCCTGGGATTTATGGAGGCCTTGGGCTTAGGAGCTGCCTCACATCCGTTAGCTTGTAATGACACAGAGATCCAGGGGGGGGCGAAGCAGGATTCACCAGCTCCATCTAAGAGACGGAGAAGCTGAGGCTGCAGAGCGCGGTTCTGGGGGACCAGGAGAAGCTCCCAGCTGCCGAGGCTGGTGAGATATCCTTGCCTTTGTATGTGGAAACTGGGCTGATTTGTTCACTGTAAACATTAAAAATATACGGAGTGTTCGGTGACCCTGGCTTCGCATCCCTTCTGCTTTCAGATGCAGGAGTGTCAGAGGGTGGAAGTAGGAGGCCCACTTCCCATCTCTGGGGTCTGAGACGGCCAATGCAGAAGCATTTTGTAAGCTGCAAAGGGCTTTGTTTAAAAAAAATCACTGCTTGCATGACACAATTAAGGATCGGAGCACAGGGTACAGAGTCTAAGAGCAGATTTCAGGTGCCCCTGAAATCTTGCCTTGCTCCCGTGAACCTGAAAAAGAATCCGGAGGCAAACAGCCCAGGTTCCCCCTCCGGCGACACCCTCGGCCCCGCCTCCTCCATCTCGAAACCTGAGGCCACTGCCGTGAACTTCAGGGCCTCGTAAAACTCCTTTGATAAATGATCACCAGGGTGGACCTGCCACTGGGGATGATGGGACAAACACGCCACATAAATCTTGAGTGTACTCAGAGACTCCCCGGCTGCTGGTTTCTCAACAGACCCCTGATTCGCAGCGCAAAATCCACAGTAATCATTCATGTGGTTAGCTCCTCGCCTTCCAAGCTGGGGAGGTTTTGGAGAAGGTAGGAAATAGGTGGGTGGGGGAGGGGTGGGGGAAAAAGTAGACAGTAGCAACCCCATATTGTCTTAAGAGTCCCCAGCATGCAACGGGCGCTCAGCATGGCCCAGTTCATGTCCTCCAGTGTGCACTGACAGCAGCTCAGGTATACTGTGTGCTGACGAACTGCCAGGCGCTATGTCCAGCATTTACATCATCACCTAGTTTAGATCTCACGACAGCCCGAAAAACAGGCGTTATTGTTGACTCGATTGTACCGACGGGGACCCTGAGGCTCTGAACGGTGAACACACGTCCCCGAGGTCCCAGAGCTCAGCTGGTAGGGCTGGATGCAAACCCAGGCAGTCTGGCCCAAGAGCCTTGCTCTAATCCACGCTGCTAACTGTGTGCCCAGCTCCTGGCCTGCCGGGCCAGCCTCCCCTGATTCTTGTCCTTGGCTGGGTCCGGCCAGGGAGGCTAAGGGTAGGGTTTGCCAGACGCCTTCAAGCCCTGCCTGTGGCTCCACCAGCGGCCACAGCCCAGCCCAGCTTCCCCTGACCCTCAGCAGCCCAGGCTCTCAGGCCCCGGAATACTCGGTGGGCTGCGGCCGGGTCCTCAGCGCTGGCTAATGGCGGGGCGGGGGTGGTGCGGCAGCCACAGATCCCTTCCAGCTGTTCCTCTGAGTCACTGAAGGATGTTCCAAAGCCCACGGCCAGCCCGCCTGCCCTGGTCTTTCATTTCTGCGGTTGGTTGGTACTGGACTCCTTGATGGGGATGCAAAGCAGGACTGAAGCGTGTGTCCAACCCTCAACCAGGGTGCAGTGATTTTTAAAAGCTCTCATGAGGGGACTTCCCTGGTGGTCCAGTGGTTAAGAATCCACCTTCCAATGCAGGGGACGCAGGTTTGATCCCTGGTTGCGGAACTAAGATTCCAACATGCCGTGGGGCAACTAAGCCCGTGCACCACAACTAGGGAGCCCGCGTGCCGCAACTACTGAGCCTGCACACTCTGGTGCCCGCGCCACGAGAGAGCCTGCAGGCCGCAGCAAGTATACCACGTGCCACAACTAAGACCCAATGCAGCCAAATAAATATTTAAAAAAAAAAAAGACTCTAAGACCTATTTCTAAAATAAATAAATAAAAACCCTCGTTAGGTTTTTACATATAGAAAAGTGTGTCCATGTACATATAGAACCGTGGGCATCATGATATGGGTCCAGCTTGCAGAATTTTCACAGACTGAGCACAGCTGTGTCATCAACACCCAGAAGTAAGGCACGTCCAGCCTCCCGGCAGCTGCCCTCGCGTCCTAGTCTAGGCCCTACACCCCTATCAAGGGTAACGACTCACAGCCAGCATGCCAGGCATCCCGGCTTCTAAGGCCGAACTGTTTGGGGTGGTTTTTTTAGCAGCATTATTGAGATATAATTCACATACCACACCATCCACCAATTCAACGGTGGATGGTTCAATGGCTTTCCGTCTACTTAGAGCTGTGCCACCATGACCAGAATCAATTTTAGAACATTTTCGCTGCCCCCAAAAGAAACCCCATGTCCACGAGCTGTCACCTCTAAATCCCTCCAGCCCCTGCACGACCACTCATCCACCTTCCGTCTCTCTGGATTTACCCATCCTGGAGAATTCATGTAAATGGCATCACCCAACACGTGGTCCTTTGTGACTGGCGGCTTTCCCCGAGCACGTTGTTTTCAGTGTTCAGCCACGTTGTAGCCTGTGTCAGTTGTCAGTACAGACCGTCCTTGTCTTTTATATAAACAGAAGTGTATCATATGTAGTCTCTGAGTCTGGTTTGTGGCTCTATGTTGTGTCTGTGAAATTCTCCCGTTTTTGCACCTAGAGGCGCCTGATTCTTTTCCATCGCTATGTAGTATTCCACGGATTCGTTTACCATAATTTATCCATTCCACTGTTGACTGGCTTTGGGGTAGTTCCCATTTTAGGCTAACGGGGACACTGTTTCTCCGAACATTTTCGTCCATGTCTTTTGTGGAAAACACGTGAGGCCGTTTCTGTTGGAGCTGCTGCTAGGGGGTAGGTATATGTTAGATGCCAGTATATACCTAGGATATTCGAAACCACGTTCGCGGTGGCTTGTGGAATTCCCAGGGTTCCCCAGTTCCTGAGCCCGCCTCTGAGCTGCCCACCTATCAGCCTGACCCCGTGGGCCATCTTCCCGCAGGACACCCGCCCCCTGTCTGCCCCAGAAGCCCCCATGCAGCCCACACGGGCCGCAGAGGAAAAGGGCTCGGTGGCTGACATCTTCGCTGGGTTATGGGAGCACGCATGGTTTCTCCACTCTGGCTCTGAAACTGTGTTCCTTTCATAGGCCAGAAATACTTAGGCATGGCTCGCTCTAAAAGGGGAAACACATTTTAAAATTCCAATCTGCCCAGGTCTTAGAATGATTTAGAACATTCCAGCTGTCCAGAGGACAGCACTCACCAGGAACAGTGACTTACAGTCCCCAGTTCCCACTCTGGGTCCCAGCTCCACTCCCTCCTGGGTTCAAAGTGTATTTCTTGAGCTCCTGCCCACCCAGAGGGCTGGGTCAGACGCTGCGCAGGGTCCAAGCAGACAGGCAGCGGGCTGGCTCACCGGGAGGAACATGGGTTTCAGGAGGAGGCGGTCCCAGACCCTCAGCTAGCCAGGCTCTGTTCTAAATCTGTGTACATCCTCTCACTTAATCCTTCCCACGGCCCCATGAGATAGAGGCACAGGTAGTATTTCCACTTTATAGATGAGGACACTGGTGCTGAGAGAGGCTATGCGACTTGCCCAAGGTCACACAGCTTCTAAGTGACAGAGCTGGAATTCGAACCATTCGGCACTACGCTGCCTCTGGCTTTCACGTCTGGACGGAGATCCCAGCCCTGCCACTTATTCTCTGCACGGCCTTGGGCGAGCGGCTGAACTTCTGAGCCATGTTCCCTTAGTCCTTATGAATGCGGAGAATAACCACCCCTGTCGCCCCTCGGTGCCTCGGGGAGATCAAAACACCCCTGAATGTAGAAGTGCTGAGAACTCAGCAGGCGATGCACGGGGGGTCCATCTCTGCACCCCCTCCCCGTAGCTCCCCAAAATGGTTCCCGCCTCCAAGAAGTGTATATTTTTGGAGAGTTGAGGCTGTGGGCCCTGTCCAGCCCACCCCATTTATTTAACAGGTGGAGGGGACGTCCCTGGCGGTCCAGGGGTTAAGCCTCCATACTTCGACTGCAGGGGGCACGGGTTCAATCCCTGGTCGGGGAAATAAGATCCCAAATGCCACGTGGTGCCACCAAAAAATTAAAAAAAAAACAAAACAGGTGGAGAATCCAAGGCCCAGGGTGTAACACATCGTCCGAGGTCACACGCAGAGTTCCAAGGGGAACTCTCAGCCCATCACTCTTTCACCCTTTGGAAAATGGGGATCCATGGTTTTGAGACCAAGGTGCCCTCACCCAGTTGTTCAAGAACTGCTTGCTGGGACTTCCCTGGTGGCGCAATAGCTAAGAATCCGCCTGCCAACGCAGGGGATGCCGGTTCGAGCCCTGGTCGGGGAAGATCCCACATGCCGTGGAGCAACTAAGCCCGTGCACCGCAACTACCGAGCCTGCGCTCTAAAGCTTGCAGGCCACAACGACTGAGCCCGTGAGCCACAACTACTGAGCCCGCGTGCCTGGAGCCCGTGCTCCACAACAAGAGGAGCCACTGCCATGAGAAGCCCGCGCACCGCAATGAAGAGGAGCCCCCGCTCGCCGCAACTAGAGAAAGCCCACGCGCAGCAACGAAGACCCAATGCAGCCAAAAATAAATAAATAAAATGTATTAAAAAAAAACTTCTTGCTGACCCCATCTCTTCCTCGGGACCCCAAAGTTCAGCCCGCGTGGTGAGCAGTTCCAGCCTTCAGAGAGAACAAGAGCAAGTCTGATGCTCTGGGCGGCCTCCCAGGGCTCCAGGCTCACCTCCCCTCCTGGAGTGGGGTGGGGGCAGGCATGGAGGCCAGAAGTCAGGCCCGGGTGTCCCGTTGCGACTCTGGCCGGGCACCCCGACTCGCCTTCCAGAAAGACTATCTCCCAGCAGGGCCACCCGGGACCCTGCTCGGTCATCAATATTTATCAGACCTGAAAACTGAGCCGCGAAAAACAGCTGAGAACAGGTGCCACGGTGGCGGGCACCCCAGCCCAGGCTGCAGGCAGCCGGGGGCGCTTAGAGGAGGGCGCGGGGGTGGACGAGGCCAGCTGAGCGCGGGGCGGGGCCCTCATCTGGGGAAAGATGATCAAGGAAGGGGCCGCCTCATTAGAAGAAGCTGGAGCTCTCCTCCTGCTGTGGGTGTGCAGGGCCGGAGCCGGGGGAAGAGTGGGGGCACTGCCAGGCCTCCTGGGGTGGAAGCTGGGAGTTGAGGTGGGTTTGGCAGGGCAGCGATGGCCCCCTACCTGCTTCCCCTATGCGGGTACCTCATATCTGCTCTCCACCCAAGAGCCGCGCGGTGTGATCTGTTCAAAAGTGCAAATCTGGTCGTGGTCTCCTTCTTGCTGCGAATCCTCAGGCTTCACAACTCTCAGGTGACAGATGGAGCTCCCTGTTCCTGGCCCTGCCCACATCTCCAGGAGACCCCAGGACCTCTGGGCCCCTTGTGCCCCCCCCCGGTGCCTTGGCCTTCCCAAGGGGCCCCACGCACTCTGCATCTCAGGGCCTTTGCACATGCCGTTTGGATTGATTGGAACTGGATTCCCTCCCCTCTGTGGCTATTTAATTCCTGCCTGTGCCAGACATAAGCCATTCTTCACCCTTCTGCTCTGCGGGCCAATCCTGCAAACCACATTGCTCAGGTCCCCCGGCCTCTGCCTTCCCCGGGTTTCAGCCAGTGGAGGCACTGGAGGGACACCCAAGTGTGAGAGGAGGGAGAAGCCGGGGCATCCGTCCTCCCTCTTCCTCTCCCCCCTCCATCTCCCCCCCTCCCCCTCTCCATCCCCCCCCCCCCCCCCCCCCCCGCTTCAGGCAGTGTCTCTAGAAATGGCTCTGTTTGCTCTGTGGCTCCCCTGGCAGCCCCAGTAACTGTGTCCTCTGTGTCCATCCAGCCCGGGGTTGGGGGACAACAGCTTCCTGCAGTTCCGAATCTCCTCTATTTGCTCTTGCAACTACGTTACCACTTTTGTAACCAGGTCCCTTTATTTAATTCCCTCTCCGGAGCCACCTGACGCAGGGGCTCCTTCCTGGCTACCATGAGCTCATCCTGCATGAGGATCCAGGTCCCACAGGGCCCTCCCTGGCCCCCCAGGCCTGGCGCAGGAAATTCTGGGATATGCTGGGTGATTTCTTTTCCTTCTGGGCACCTAGTGCTGTTCGCAATTATGAATTCATGAGTGTGGTTATTCGATTAACATCTCTCTCCTCCCAAATTTGCAAGTTCCATGAGGGTAAGGGCCAGACATCTGTTTCTGCTCCCCACTGTATCTCCAGCACCAGAACCTGGTCTCGTGACCGGCGCCTAGGCACAGGCAGCAAACATTTGCTGAATGAATGAATGAACAAACGAACAAGGAGACGTGTGAGGAACTCATTCAGTCAGAACCGCTTACTCTAGATGAATCTTTTTTCTGTCTTTCGTAAGGTTGCTGGATAGACTGCTTGGAGAAACTCTTCGTTCATTCATTCTACTACGATTTACTGGGGACTCACTGGGTGCCTGGATGGATGGATGGATGGATGGATGGATACGTGGATAGATGGATGGCAGGAGAGAGGAAGAAAGGATGGGTGGATAAGTACATGAGCGGGAGGGAAGAAGGATTTACTCCTGGGAAAGAGGCAGGCAGGGAGGGGAGACAGACAGGCTGAATTAAGACAAAAGACACAACCATCTTTTGAGAAGCAGCGAGGGGCGGGAAACGCGGCACTCACACGGGAACCTTGTGCTGAGTCCCTGAAAGATGCAGGGAGGTCAGGCTCTGAGAAGGCAGCGGGCTGGGAAAGCAGTTTCTCAATGGAGCAGCAACTCCCTCGTGGTCACCAATATTAATGACTTTGGGTTGCAGAGCCCACTTCCTGCCACGGCTTTGAGGCCAACAGGGCACGCCCGGTAGGGTAGCTCTTGGGCTGCCCTGGAGACACACGACTCCTGAGTTGGCAGCTCAGGCTGACATGCCCCTGGCAGCAGGGACAGAGGCAACACTGAGCCCCCGAACACAGGTCCAGTAGGAGCTGGACAGCATTTCTCTTCACTCCCGTCCCTGGGACCCAGACAAGCTCAAACTTGACGAGCCCCCGAATCGCCCTGACCCGTCGGGCAAGCTGCTGCCCGCGGCACTCCCGGGACCTGGGTCCCGAGGCTGGTGGGAGGCCTGGAAGTCTGCACTGCTTTAATGACCATCCAGGGATTCTGATGCAGGTGGTTCACGAACCACAGCTTGGAAAACACCGATACTGGTGCCGTCTCAAATCGTATCAGGAGAGCACAGGGCGGGAGGCGGGGACGCAGCGTGTGCTTGAACTTGGCCGCCAAGGATGCGGGTTCCATCCTGACCCGTCCCGGGGGACCCCCTGAGCCTCCGCATCTCCATCTGCCAACCGCATACAAAACCAGTGTTCTCCCTCTCCCTGTCGGCGTAAGCATTACGCACCACACACCCTCAGGGAGTGTTACATCCAGTGAACGTAAGCGCGGAACGCATCCACTCAGGAAAAACCGAGTTCATCTCCGCGCCGCAGAGGGATTCCAGAATTCAGAATTCTGTGCGTTTTAGAAACATGAAATGCTACCCAGGCCCAACGTTACCTTATACCTCAGTGGGGTCGGGGGCAGCCCCCTTAACCAAACCCACCGATATTTCTGTACCAAAATATATGAATCTTCACGCTAAGGGGGAGCAACGGAGGCTATAAACAGCCTCATGTCAGTTCAAGGCAGATTTCTGCAGCCAAATGAGTTACAGACGAACTTGGCTTTTCCAGCCTTTATGATTTTGCAACTGCGGATAAGGCATGGATCACGGTACAAAGATGCGGCCATCCAGAATGATGCTATGAACAAAAATCACACACTGGCCACCTCAGTATGGGCTGAGAAGGAAATTCACACCGTATTCTGAGCGTAAAAGAAGAATTTTTTAAAAGTTATTCAGGTGTTCATGGAAAAGAGACCAGAACAGTAGGTATGCCTGACACCTGGGGCTACAGACGGTGGGGTTTTTTGCTTATGGGTACTTTCAAAAGTTTCTACCTTGAACCATGTATATATATTGCTTTGTGATTTTTGTTTGTTTGTTTAATAATAGGAGTTTCGAAATCTTTGCGAAGATTTGGTGAAATGACGCCTTCGGGGGGCAGCAGTCGGCCAAGGGAGCTGGAGACTTCGGGGCAGCATGACCATGGCTCGTCTCGGGGTCTTCTCGGAGGGTGGATAAAGCCCCTTGCCCGTCTGCTCAGGGCCTCCCCGCCCCCAGCCGGAGAGGCAGGCTCTAAAGGGAACCAGCCTCAGCGGTTCCCCTCTCTGTGAGACTCCCAGGCCCCCGGGGGCCCAACACGGAGCGGGGGGGGGGGTGGGTGAGAGGCAAAGGCAGGTGGAGGGAGGGAGGGGCATGGGCGGCAGAGGGGCCGCTGGGCGGGAGCCGCTGATTCAGAACCACCCCTCAACAGGTGGCCTGCCATCTGCTCCGGCTCCCTGCCCAGGCCACGTGTCAGGCTCTCTTGAGTTTAACTTTGGCTGCGCACGCGGCCTGAGTTCATACAGCCAGAAAAAGAACTCACGGAGAGCTGGCCAGGCCGAGGACAGAGCGTGGGTCACTTGTCGCCTGAGAGCAAGGCTAAAAATGACCAGGGACCTTGGAAAGTCCCTGTGCTCAGGCCCTGCCCTGCATTTCTATTCACTGGGTTCCTGGAGTTTGGCCTAAAAGCTCTTGAGAGCGCCCATCCTTTGCTTGACAAATATCGAAATGCAGGCCCAGAGACGCGACGGAGGTGGCCTGGGGTCACTCAGCTTGACGCCCATCGAGTCACTCACTGATTCCCTAACTGTTTATTGCACGGGCTCCCTCCCCGCCAGCTGCAGAGAGAAGGCCTTGGGGGTCTGTAAACCCAGCAAGGAGAGGCCAAAACTTAAAAACGCAAGCGCTTCCCAGCTCTGCAGCTGACAACCTGCGAGAATTCTTGAAGCTCCCCGAGCCTCAGCTTCCTCATCTGTGAAATGGGAGTAGCAGTAACAGCGCCGAACTCCTAGAGCCGAGGGTTGGATCCTTTTCTTCGACCCGAGCCTCGCACACTTTTATTCTCACAATGACCTTGTGTGGTCAGTACCATCAGCCTTTTGCAGATGAGGGAAGGGACGTGTCAAGTCATCTGCCACCACGCCCAGGGCAGGCCCGGACTTGGGCCAGGTCACCCGGATCCCCAGCTGCACCCCCGCGCTGGTCCTCCTAGGCCCCCCTCCTTCCTCCTTCCTGAATCCGCCTCTACCCTGAAAGGGAACATGTTGAAACCTGCCCCCCGGGCGGGGCCCAGCTGTCACCCTCCCAACAGCTGGGACTCTGGTGTGTGGTGGCCACTGCCAGCCTGCAGGCTGAGGCTAGGAGACACGGCTTCTGACCCCTCGGGGGCGGGGAAGGGGGCCCTGGGGCCAGACAGGAGCCACCGTTGCAGCGTGTTCTTCCCTGCGCTAGCCTCTGCTCCCTAACAGGCCCCTTCCTCCGGGCAGCCAGCCCTGCCTGATGCCTTGTCTCCCCTTAGAACCCCAGGGCACGCAGGCCAGGAGTGCTTGCATGGGGGGCAGGAGGCAGGTCCCTCCCCGCGGTGCTCAGGGCCCCAGAGTTGATCCTAAAGGCGTGAAAAAGAAAGCCAGCCAGCTGCAGGGGGCGGGCAGTGGGCGGTCCTGTCCCCGGAAAGGCCTGCCTGCCAGGCCCTGGCCTCCCTGGGCTGCAGGCCTCTTCCCGCCGGCCCAGAGGCGCCAGAGCCGGCCTGGGAAGGAGCCGCGCCAGGTCAGGGCGGGCCTGTCCCCTCCCTCAAGTCCCCGCCCTGAGAAGGGTTTTCTTGCCACTGGAGCCAGAAGCAGGAGAGGACACGGTGATTCTGACCATGCAGAGATGGAAACACCAGAGAGAAAAGACAGAAACAGAGAGACACAGAGAGAGGGAGAAACAGACTCAGAGACAGAGACACAGAGAGGGAGAGAGAGGTGGAGGTACAGAGACAGAGAGTCAGAAAGAGACAGACAGTCAGGGAGAGAGAGACAAAGTCAGAGACAGAAACAGACAGGGAGACACAGCGATACATAGACAGTCAGAGAAAGACAGAGACAGAGTCAGAGAGAGAGCCATACACAAAGAGACAGAGACAGAAACAGGGAGAGACAGAGACACCGAGATACAGAGACAGAGATACAAAGACAGAGAGACACACATACCAAGACAGACAGATACAGAGACGGAGGGAGACAGAGACACAGAGAGCGACACACACACACAGACACAAGACCACAGGTGTGGAGAAACACAAAATCGGAGTCAGAGATAGAGACAGAAACAGACACAGAGAGACAGAGGCCCACCCCCGCCCCAGCCGGAGCAGGCCCTCTCCAGCCCGCTGCCGTCATCACCCCCGAATCCGCCGCTTCCTGGGGGAGCAGCTGGAGTGCAGCCTGGGGCCATCCTTCAGCCTCAGAAGCTGACAGTGTCCTACACCCTGACCCAGCCTCGCTCAGGGCCGCTGCGTCGCACAATGGGGGCGCCTGAGCTGTGGACGCGCGCCGGGACCAGCCCCCTGCAGCCCACGTTTGAGTGCCGGGTCTGCCCCCGACCCGCCTCGAGACACGGGTCCAGGGACGGCACCTCTCTGAGCCTCAGTTCCCTCACCTGCAGCGTACAGAGAGGGTGGCTGCAGGGTCTGAAGGAGACCTGGCCTCCAGCCCCAGGGAGCGGGTAATGAGACCTGCGGCCCTAGGCTTGGGCCCCAAGCGGAGTTGTCTCAGACCTGGGCCCCGCCTCCATTCAGGGGGAGTCAGGGCAACCCGGTGGGGAGGCCACAGACCTCAGTCAGCCCGCAGCCAGGCTTTCCAGCGGGTCCACTGTGTGCCGTGCACCGGCGGGCTCAAAGGTGCTGCAAACTCAGGGACCACGCGAGTCAAGGGACCCAGGCTGTGTGGTCCAGAGAACAGGGGCTGGGGCACAGAGGTCGAGGAGAGCAGTGGGCACGTGAGGCCAGGACACACAGCTTCTTTTCTCAAACTGCCTGGTTGGAGGCACAATTCACATAGTGAAATGCATCCATTTAAGTAAGTGCGGCACATATATACCCCTGACTGGCCGCCACCCAGACCAAGATGACCAACATTTCCATCGCCCCCAAAATCTTCCCTCCTGCCCCTTCCCAGGCGACCCTCCACCCCACCCCTTGAAAACAGCTGATGTGTTCTCTGTGGCAGTAGAGCTGCCTTTTCTAGAATGTTCTAGACTTTTCTAGAATTTCATAGGAACAGAGTCACACAGTGTGCCTGGCAGCTCTCAGCAGCTTTCTGAGGGCCTTCCAAGCAGCGTGCAGGGATCACTCCTCCCTTTCTGCTGATACGTGGTGCTCCACTGTACGAAGACACCAGCTTGTGTGTCCGTCCCCTGTTGATGGACATGTGGGTGGTTTCCAGTGTGGGGTTACTATGAGCAAGCTGCTGTGGATGTCCGTGCAGCTCCCGGTGTGCATGTGGGTTCTTCTTCCTCTTGGATACACTCTTTGCTGGGTCATAGTCAGGTGCTGACCTGGAGCCAGTAGCTGGTTTGGCCCCGCTTCCCTTGTCTTTAAAATGGAGATTTTAAAAAGTGGAAATAACCCATATGTCCATCAACAGATGACTGAATAAATAAAATGGGGTCCATCCACACAGTGGAGGATTATTCAACCATAGAAAAAGTGAGTTGCTTCCCTGGTGGCGCAGTGGTTAG
This sequence comes from Lagenorhynchus albirostris, assembly GCF_949774975.1. Taxonomy (NCBI): domain Eukaryota; kingdom Metazoa; phylum Chordata; class Mammalia; order Artiodactyla; family Delphinidae; genus Lagenorhynchus; species Lagenorhynchus albirostris. The sequence continues at coordinate 56,782,984 of NC_083113.1, read as the reverse complement.
GAATCCGCCTGCCAATGCAGGGGACACGGGTTCGAGCCCTGGTCCAGGAAGATCCCACATGCCGCGGAGCAACTAAGCCCATGCGCCACAACTACTGAGCCCATGTGCCACAACTACTGAGCCCGCACGCCTAGAGCCCGTGCTCCACGAGAGAAGCCACCGCAATGAGAAGCCCGCGCACCGCAACGAACAGTAGCCCCCGCTCGTCGCAACTACAGAAAGCCCGCGCGCAGCAACGATGACCCAACGCAGCCCAAAATAAATTAAAATAAAATAAATAAATTTTAAAAAAAAAGGAATGAGGTCCTGGCACAGGCTACCACGTGGATGAAAACGCCATGCAGAGGGAAAGAAGCCAGACACAGATGAAACCGAGCAGGACCCTGTGCGGCTCCGGGGCACAGAAGCCTTCCTGTGGCCCCTATTTCTTGTTTGTAGGAAACAGCCTCCAACCTCCGTGACTCTCTCTGAGTCCCAGAGGACACATTCGAAGAGTGGCTGGTCAGGGAAGGGAGGGGGCGCAGAGACAAGGGAGGAGCAGCCCTGGGGCAGGGTCCTGGTTCCCCCTCAAGGGATACACATCCCAGGATCTTTGAACTCTTCTGCAGAACTAAAACCCCCCAACAAGTGGAAGAGGTCAGCACCCTTCATTCCGGAGAAGGTCACAGTTTGATAACTTCAAGAAGCTCATCAGGAAACCACCTGAGGCCCTGCACGTACCCCGATCCTTATCGGCAACCCTGCCCTTGAACCACCGCTATACAACCCCTCACCAAATCCCACCCCGGGTTTGAGACACACAGCGTTCGAGGCACGAGCCCTGCTGTGTCCCGCTTTGCCTGGCAAAGCGATAAAGCTTTTGTTTTGTACTTCACCCAAAACCCTGATTCGGCACTGGCGCACAGAGGGCGAATTTTTGGCATCGCAAAGGGCCACAAAATGTAGGGTTACATTTCTATGAGATGTCCAGAACAAGTAACTCCAGGGACACAAAGGAGATTAATGGTTGCTTAGGGCTGGGGAGGGGGAATCAGGAGTGATAGCTAATGGGCAAGGATCTCCTTTTGGGGGTAATGAAAATGTTCCAAAATTAGGTAGAGGCGAGGATTGCACAACCTTGTGAATGTACTAACTACCACTGAATTATACGCTCCAACACAGTTAAATTGGTGAATTTTATGGGATGCGAATTCTGCCTCAATTTTTAAAAGTTGGGTTTAACCTGATAATAATAGCGCATCTTTGTTAGATTTCTATGCAGGCTGAGGAGATGAGACACAGCAGCACTTAGCGCGGGGCTGGAACACTGCCTGGCGCAGAGTAGGTGCTCAACGCACATTCGTCAGGCTCCCCAGTCCCTCAGGCAAAGCCCTGCCAGGAAAAACGATAATGAGCATGTTTGCAGCTATCCTGTCCTTCACCTGCATTATCTCCAAGAAATCTTTAAAACAATCCCACCAGATGGGAATCCTTTAACATTTATGATTATTATTAATCTCCCCATGTTTACAGAGAAGGAAATCAAGAGAGGTTAAGGAACCCGCCCAAGGTCAGCCACCAGCCTGGCCCAAGGTCAGCCACCAGCCCGGGCTGGCCGACATCCGAGCCCACGGGGCCAGGTGAGCACACGGCATGGTCAGCCAGCCCCGCGCCCCAGGACGCGTGTCATGGGGTCTGGATGCAGGGGCAGATGTGCCCTTGGCCATCTTTGCAGAGTGAGGGCTTCTCCCCGACTCTCAGGCTGGATTTTAACAGATCTGAGGGGAAGGGAGGCCAGCTGTATCCCTGTGAACCTGCCCTGAGAGCCTGGGCTCTATATCTCGGCCTCGCTGATCCCTCCCCCTGGCCATCACACCACTTCCTGCCTGACTGTGGGACAGTCTCTCCTAGAGGCCTCCCCTACCCTTCTCCCCACCCCACTTGGCTCACGTCACTCCCCTGCCCGCAAACCATCTGTGGCTCCCTAGTGCCCCAGAGAGGCAGTTTGGAAATTGGCAAATAGGAGGGACTCCGTAGCCACGGTATGTGGGTTCATATCATGGCTCCACCACAGACAAATGGAGTGACATCACCAAGTCCCTCCACCTTGCCGTGCCTCACTTTCTCCATCTGTAAAATGGAGCAGGGATGGTGCCTCCTACACCAAGTCGCGGGCAGAGTCCATGTGCTGACACCACATGGAGAGTGTCTGGGGCAGTGCCAACTGGTCATTCTGACTATTACAAATACTGGGGAGAGAAGCAGTCCATCTTCTTCGTCCGGCCGAGGCCGTGGTGTCCTGGGTCCACCCCGGCCAACATGCACAGCCCCCATCTCGCTGTTCCCACCCGGCCCCGAGGACGGCTGTCCCCATCACTACAATGTCACCTCCCGCCTTCTGCTCCGTGCTCTGCACATCGCAGTGGGGACCACCAAGTTGTGTCAATGGGACAGGAACAGTGGACGCTCACAAAGACCTTGCCAGGGCCCCTTTGAAGGGCATCCCGTGTGTAGACCCATTTCATCATCATCACAACCCTACGAGGTCGGTACTGTTCTGTTCCCAGTTGGCAGATGGGGAAACCAAGGCACGAAGAGGTCAAGGGTCACCCAGCTGGCACAAGAAGAGGCGGGACTCAAACCCAGGCACCGGCTCTGGGGCCTGCGGCCTTAGCCACCAGACTCCGCGGCCTCTCTGCAGCCTCAACATAGGCCCGGCACACAGCAGGTGCTCTGTCAACGCACACGTCCCTCGGGTATGAGTCACGGCTTGTGCAGGTGCACAGGTGCACGTGGCAGGAGTCGGGCCGGTGGCAACTCTGGGTGGCTGGTGAGTGTCCCTCGGGGGCCACCCTGCACGGGCTCCGGGGTCCCGAGCGGAAGGGCGGCACCCTCTCCACTCACCAGCTCTCACTGTAGCCACTGTCCTGCACTCGATCTCCGGCACAGTGTCACCGTCCTGCACATCGTCTCCTGGTGGTTCAGGGCTTTGGTGGCCCTGGTGTGTGGCTCCCGCCAGGAGCACCAGCCCGGCCACACCCTGGGGCTGTCCCCGGTCAGTGACCTCTGGGTCACTGCCCAGGTCTGTCCCTCCCCAGAGCAGGGCCAGGCCGGTTCACAGCCATCCCGGGCCATTCATCAGATGAAGGGACCTTGACAGTGAAAGGGCACTTCTGGCAGAGCAGGGCCTCAGCTGAGCTGCAGGCCTCTGCCCAACCCAAACCCATCACTGGGCAGAGCTCAGCGGCCCGCACTTCTCCCCTCTGAGGCCCCCTCCCCTGCACGGGACCCCGGTCCCTGCACTGATTCCCCCTACCTCACTTGTTCATTCATTCTACACACACCCCTTAGGCACCTACTCCGTGCCACTATGAGGCCCCCGGTGTCTTTGCTGCCATCAGAGTTCTTTCTGGGACATCCTTTACTTTCTCAGCTTATGAGATGGTCCTGGGACGGATCGTTTCAACCCCGGTGCTGCCTGGTAAGCACACACGCCCGTGGCGCCGTCTCCCCGGGCCCAGTGCAGGATGCCCGCGTGGTCAGCTGCCACTGCAGGTAAATCATCTCCTGTGTGCCAGGCACTGTGTCACGCAATTTTTAAAAAAATCTCATTAATAGCTTATTAATATATTTTTTAAATTAATTAATTAATTTTATTTATTTATTTTTGGCCGTGTTGGGTCTTCATTGCTGCGTGCGGGCTTTCTCTAGTTGCAGCGAGCGAGGGCTACTCTTCGCTGCAGTGCGCGGTCTTCTCATGGCGGTGGCTTCTCTTGTTGCGGAGCGCGGGCTCTAGGCGCGTGGGCTTCCGTAGTTGGGGTTCATGGGCTCTAGAGCGCAGGCTCAGTAGTTGTGGTGCACGGTTTCATTGCTCCGCGGCATGTGGGAACTTCCTGGACCAGGGCTTGAACCCGTGTCCCCTGCATTGGCAGGCGGATTCTTAACCACTGTGCAACCAGGGAAGCCCTGTGTCACACAATTTATAAATGCTTCTCATACCCCTCACCCTTCACCTGCAGAGAGTGAAGCTCAGAGAGGTAGAGTGACCTGTCCCAGGTCACACAGCTTGACTGGCAACTTGATTTTGGCCCAGGGAGACCCGTACCAGACTTCTGACTTGCAGAACACTAACCGAATAAATCTGTGATGTTTTAAGCCAACATGTTTGTGGTCACTTGTAACAGCGGCCACAGGAAACTCCTACAACACCCTGGACGTCCCCTATTGTTGTCAGGGTCCCAGCCACGTCTGTCCTCCCTTTCCCACTCCGACCCAGCCCACGCGGGCCTCGCCTGTCTCTGGGCCGCTGCACCCTCACCTCTGCTTCTGCTCACTTTCTTCCCAGGCCTGCCATTGTTAGTCACTTATCACGCCTCTGCATCTCACCTAGCGTCTAATTGGAATTTCCTCAAAGGCAGGAAACCTGATTTAGGCGTCTTTGTCTGTCCCATGGCACCCAGCGTGGTGTGGGCTCAGCCAGAGCACACGTGGCCTAACCATGTTTGCAGGTCCAGGGGTCTTCCCTCCCCCGCCTCGCTGCACTCCAGGCAGGCAGCCCAGTTCAGCCTGTCAGCTGAGCCTTTGTCCAAGCAGCTGCTGACTGCTTGTCCCCTCTCGATGCAAAGCTGTCTGTTCTCAGGGCTCAGCAAGGTGTGAGAATGTCCCCTCTTCCGAGAAGTGCTCCCTGATTTCCTATCAGAGATCTCCCATGTGGCATGCCTTGCAACTGGAAATCGTTTCATTTATTGCTTAGCTTTTTTTCCTAGAATCTTCTTGAGGGCAGCACCGTGCCTACACTGAGGAGGCGGATGCACAGAGCCCTCACAGACAGTGAAGACAGACGTCCCTGCTTCCAGCCCAGGCCCTCCTGACCAGCTGGGTGCCCTCTGGTGAGCCGCAACCCCTCTCTAAGTCTGGGTTTTTCACCTGTAATGTGACAAGAATAGCATTTGCCTCCCAGGATGGCGATGGCCGAACAAGACGCCCAGGGTGGGGGCCCAGCACAGGCTGGCACATAGTAAGTGCTCAGCTAACATCAGCTCTCATTTCCCTCCACTGTCCCATGGTGACCCGTGACCCACAGGCCGGGGAGGTAGTTAACTTCCCTGGCAATGGAAATCACGGCCCGCAGAAGCCCCGTCCTCCTCCCAGCCTGACCAAGGGCGAGGGGAGACCCACAGCTGTGCGGTGTCACCTCTGGGGGGAGAGCCACTTTCTAGGTGAAGCCACCTAACTCAGGATCACGCAGCCAGACTTCCAGCCGGCTCTGTCGGGTTTCCCCCATGGCATTTCACTGTGGTCTGCGGGAAGACAGTAGGGTTCAGAAGCATTCTGTAGGTGGAGAGAAACAACCGCATCTGTGCTCAGCTCCACAGTCTCCCGGGAGCAGCTCATGTCAGTTTCCCGGTCGGGCTGCGTGCGGATGGGCACAGCGGGGACAAGGTGTTCTAGGTGGGGGGACGGAGGGACCAAAGAGACTTGAGGGCTCCGAGGACGAATCCTCCAGCCACCCTGGGGCAGAGATCAGGTCCTTGACACCCAGCCCAGCCCAGGCCTCACCCCAACCCCCAGGCCAGCTTCTCACGGGAACAGTCAGAGGCTGGATCCAGGCCGCAGGGACACACGCTGGCCTCGGAAGTTTGGCGACAGGAAGTGCAGTGTGGCCTCGGCTGGGTTTGGAGGCTGCAGTGGGCCAGGCTGTGCCGCGGACACCGCGGCCTCGAGCCATAGGTCTCGCCTCCCAGGAGGTGGCAGGTCAGGGTGCAGGTGGGAGTCCCCTCACCCCGGCCCGGCAGGGCGGCAGGGTGTCCTCCCACCCCCACTGTCTTCCCTGGACCCCGACACCCATTCACTGAGCCCCTTCTGTCTGGTCAGCGCTGGGTGGACACCGCGCATGAATAAAATTCCGCTGTGGCCAGTGTGTGTCCCCACCTCAGCCAACAGCCAGTTGGAGGCCGCGAGCAACAAGATCTGGCCGTCCCGGGGGGGGGGGGGAGGGGAGTCAAGGGTGACCTTTCACATCTCACCCCTCCACGTCCTCAGAGCAGCGGGTCGTGCCCCGTGCCTGTGGGAGGTGGGCGTGGGGCTGAGGACGGGGACACAGCCCCCCGTAAGGTACCCGACAACCCAGATGTCATTTCTGCTGAGTGCAAAGAGCCGGGGAGCCCATGACGGCCAGCCGGGGTCAGGAGCTGACAGCCATTCCCACCGTGGCCACTGCAGAGGATGCCGGGAGGCGACCCCCACCCAGAGCCAGGAGGCTGGTGGACGGAGCTCCAGAGGCCCCCTCGGCCCCATAAGCAGAGAGGAGCCACTTCCGGTAAGGCCCTCTCCCCAAAGTCCCATAGCAAACATCCCTCCTGGGTCTGACCCTGGCCAGGCAGCCCAGGGCTCTCTGGGGAGGGTTTTCACAAAGACTTATCCAGCCCCTGGGCCGCTACAGGAAATCCTGGAGGCCAGCATTACAATGCATTCCTTCCGGCCACCCAGGGGTCCCCGGGCACAGGAAAGAGGTGCTGGTAGTCCTGGTGCTTTCCAAAGGGACTGGGCCAGGTAGCCCCCGGGAATGCCACGGCCCTGCTTGGGGAGGGGTGGGGATAGAAAGGCTGCCCCGGGTGAGGGTGACAGGCATTTAAGCCTGTGAGGGACAGCCTTCCTCACGCCCCCTTTCTCATGCTTCTCCTCTGCTCACACAACTTCGGTGGCTCCCCACCGCCTACGGGATCAAGGCTCCACACTGAAGCTCGGCATTCAAGGCTCCCTCAGGCCTGTCCACCAATGGGAGCTTCCTCCCCATCCAGGCTCTGCTCTGACTCCAAACGTCCCAGGCCTGAGTGAGGCCTCCGTCTGGGAGACTGTCATTCCTTGCACTGTCTCAGCTCCAATGGTCAGCCCACTTTATTTAGTGCTAATCGTGATCGACTCTGACAGCTCCTCCGACTCTAACCTCCTGGGTCCTGGACGCTGCCCCAGACTCTGCCTCACCTGCTCCCAAGGAAGATGAGCCCGGCGTGGTCAAGACAGCCAGACCTGCCTGATGCTGGTCCTGCCTCTGCTGTCCTCTGGTACCCCATGGCTGAGACGGGAACACCACCTCCCCAAGGGGGGCCCTGTGGCTGGTACCAAAGCCCAGTGCCCGGCGGGTCAGAAGGGATCGACACATGTTAACCACTGTCACTGTGGTTAGAATAATGGTTCCAAAGATGTCCACGCCCTCATCCCCGAAACCCGAGAATATGCGACCTTAACATAGAAAGATGTAATCAAAGTGGGATCTTGAGATGGGAGACGACCCGGGGTTCTCCAGGGGCCCAATGTCATCTCAAGGGTCCTTATAAGAGGGAGGTGGGGGGGGTCAGAGTCAGAGCAGGAGATGTGACAACAGAAGCAGAGTCAGAGAGAGAGAGAGATTGTAAGATGACATTGCTGGCTGCCAAGACAGAGGAAGAGGCCATGAGCCAAGGAATGGGGGCGGCTCTGGAAAGCTGGAAAGGCAGAGAAAGCACCTCCTCTAGAGCCTCCAGAACGAATGCAGCCCCGCCCGTACCTTCACATTAGGGGTCTGCCCTCCGGAACTGCAAGATGAATAAACCTGTGTTGTCTCAAGCCACTAAATTTGTGGGAATTTGTGACAGCAGCCACAGGAAACTAACACAGTCATCATCCCCACGGGAGACCTCATTAGTCCTCAGGGCAATCCCGGGACGAGGCTCAAGTGGTTGGCTCCACAGCCGGGGTCTCTCTGTGCTGTCCGCGCCCCTCCCCCAGCTCCGGGCGGGTGGGGGTGGGGGGCTCGCTTTGTTCCTGAACTTTTACTGATAAGGCTGTTTGCACTTCATTTCACGTGGTCACCAGCGAAGCTGGCAACTCCTTGAGGGAGGGATGTGTCCTCCCTGGAAAGTGCCCGGGGGTGGGAGTGGGCCCGACAAACGGGTGTTTCACCGGCCAAGTGGAGATGACTGTATGCAGTCTCACGACTGTCCTTAGCCCACTTCCCTTTAAAATTACCTGGGAGTTTAAAAACAACTGCTTCCCAGGCTGCACCCGGAATGTATCCAATCAGAATTTCTGGGGAGGGGGGCCCTGGTAAGAGAACCTTTTAAGGTCCCCAAGAGCGTCCTGTGTGCTGGCAGGGCGGAGAACCCCTGCCCCCTGGGGCTGGTGCAAGGCTTAAAAGAAGTAACATGAGCTCATAATAGCAGCTAATATTTATTGAGCATTTACTATACACAATGAAGTCCTGCACCTGCGTTTGCTTATTTCATCCTCACAGCAACCCCAGGAGGTAGGTACAGTCATCACCCACATTGAACCCCTGAGATGGACGACGCACAGAGAGGTCCAATACCTTGCCCGAGGTCCCACAGCGAGTAAGCAGTGGGGCCTGGGCTTCAACCCAGGCCCTTCAGCACTTCAGTCCACACCCTTAACCAGAGGTAGCCCCGTGGGGTATGGAGATAGGAGAAGGAAGGTTTTATCATTGATACTGTTTAGAATAAAAGGCCGCTCAAAAACTGACAAGCTTATCCTAAATGTCACGCGGAAATGCAAAATTCATCTGGAAAATTCCAAAACAATCTTGAAAAAGAAGAACAAAGTTGGAGGACTGACACTTTCCTGATTTCAAAGCTTTCTACAAACCTATAGTCCTCAAGACCGCGGTTTTGGCATGAGGTCAGACACAGAGATCAACGGAAGAGAACAGGGAGTTCAGAAATAAACCCTCACGTTTATTGTCCACTGATGTTCGACAAGAGCGCCAAGATCACTCAATGGGGGAATACTGTCTTTTCAACAAATGGGGCTTGACGTCCACATGCAAAAGAACGAAGTTGGACCCTTACCTCACACTGTATACTTAAAATGAATCCAAGGACTATACGTAAGAGCTAAAATTATAAAACTCTTAGAAGAAAACATAGGGGAAAATCTTCATAACCTTGGACTAGGTAGTGGTTCTTAGAAACGACACCAAAAGGACAAGCAACAAAAACAACAGGGAAATTGGACTTCATCAAAATTAAAACCTTTTGCACTCCACAGGAGACCATCCAGAAAGTGAAAAGAGAACTCACAGAATGGAAGAAATTATGTGCAAATCACATACCTGAGAAGGGATCTGTATCCAGAATGTATAAAGAACGCTTACAGTTGAACCGTAAAAAGACACATCACCAAATTTTTAAACGGGCAAAGGATCTGAATAGACATTTCTCCAAAGAAGATGCACAAATGGCCAACAAGCACGTGAAGAGCTGCTCAGCATCATTAGTCATCAGGGGAATGTAAACCAAAACCACAGAGAGGTACCACCTCCCACCCCCGAGGATGGCTAGAATCAGCAAGAGAGAAAGAAGCATTGGTAAGAATGTAGAGCGATTGCAGCCCTCACACACGCCGATGGGAATGTAGAACGGGGCAGCCGCTTTGGGAGACAGTTTGGCAGCTCCTCAAACTGTGAAACATAGAGTCACCACAGGACCCGGCAATTCCGCTCCCAGAGAGAATTGAAAACACCCATCCACACAAAAATCTCATCTACAGATGTTCAGAGCAGCGTTATTCATAATAGCCCAAGGTGGAAACAGCCCAAATGTCCATCAGTGGGTGAACGGATCAATAGATATGGTCTATCCATACGCTGGAATATTATTCAGCCTTAAAAAAGAATGAAATACAACACAGACGAACCTTGACCACATGACAAAGAGTGAAAGAAGCCAGCCACAAAAGACCAGATAGTGTAGCATTCTATCTCCAGGAAAGGTCCAGAACAGGTAAATCGCTTGAGACAGAAAGAAGATCAGTGGTGGGGCTTCCCTGGTGACGCAGTGGTTAAGAATCCGCCTGCCAATGCAGGGGACACGGGTTCGAGCCCTGGTCCGGGAAGATCCCACGTGCCGCGGAGCAGCTAAGCCCGTGCGCCACAACTACTGAGCCTGTGCTCTAAGGGCTGTAAGGCCACAACTACTGAGCCCACGTGCCACAACTACTGAAGCCCACGCGCCTAGAGCCCGTGCTCCACAACGAGAGAAGCCACCGCAATGAGAAGCCCGCGCACCGCAATGAAGAGTAGCCCCCGCTCGCCGCAACTAGAGAAAGCCCGCGGGCAGCAACGAAGACCCAGCGCAGCCAAAAATAATTAAAATAAAATAAATTTATTTAAAAACAAAAAGAAAGAGAGAAGATCAGTGGTAGCTTAGGGCTGGGGTTGGTGGGAATGGAGTTTCTTTTGGGGTTGATAAAAGCGTTCTGGAATTAGGTAGTCGTGATGGTTGCAGAATCTATGAACGTACTAAAAACCACCAAATCGTACACTTTACAGGGTACACTTTACAGGGTACACTTTACAGGGTACGCTTTACAGGGTACGCTTTACAGGGGTCAGCTGGGTGGTATGTGGATTATAGTGATACGTCAGTGACGCGGTTACACGTTAAAAAGCAGGCGGACTTTTAGCTGCTTTGCTGTCAAGTTCTCTGCAGACCGCCCCCCACCCGCCCCATCGCGTGCACTGCTCCCACGGCCCCGCTCTCAGTCACTACATGCTGTCACCTGTGTGTGATGCCCGGCACACAGTAGGTGCTCACAGAGAGAGAACCGGCCTCCTCTCCCCGCTGCTACTCCCCGGGCAGCACTCACGGCCCTGCCGTCTGCCCCACTGACGCCCCTGACACACACCTGTCATTCACACGCGTGTCCTTTCACTCCGGTGACCTGTGGGGCCACCCAGATCCCTCCAAGGGGACGCGTCCCAACCACTGGCAGTGCTGTCAGCCACACCCAAGGTCAGGCCCTTCCCAGGCGGCCTGGGCTCAGTGACCCCACGACGCTGGTGCATAAAGGCTCGGCCACCTCGGCCCAGCTGGGGACAGCTCCAAGGGCCACCCCAGCTCTGCAGCTCCTGGTGGGGCGGGCCGAGCTGCCCCCCTCCCCCACGGTGCTGACCCAGGGCCTCCCCCCAAACGCTTGCACACTGGCTCCCTCCCAGAATGGGCCTCATGCTACTGGTGTCTACAGGTGGACATCAGGGATGGTGCCCACCATCCTGCAGGGCACAGGGCAGCCCCGCCAAAGAGGACGAGCCAGCCCTAACGTCCGCCTTCCTGAGCCTGAGAACTTGAGAAGCCCTGACAGCGCAGGGGGGTTAAACTTTCACGTACATATGTGTTTACGTATATATATGTTTACATATAGAGATTCTACTTTGCAGCAGACTCCCAGGACTGTGGGAACCTCTCCAAGACAAACAACCCTGTTTCTTAAATAAATACACCGTAACAAAACAGAGAGAGAGGGGGAGAGACAGAGACAAAGAGATCGGGAGGAGGGAGAGGGAGACAGAGGCAGAGAGAAAGAAATGGAGGAGAAACCTATATATTAAATTAGGAGTTTGGGATTAACTATACACGCTACTATATATAAAAGAGATAATCAACAAGGACTACTGTATAGCACAGGGAACTCCACTCAGTATTCTGTAATAACCTATATGGGAAAAGAATCTGAAAAAGGATGGATATATGGTATGTGTATAACCGAATCACTGTGCTGTCCACCTGAAACTAACACAACATGGTAAATCAACTGTACTCAGATACAAAATTAAAGTATTTTTACAAAGAGTCTATATATTAACTCCTCACAGTGTGGACCTTATTTGCATTCTGATACAAACCCACCCAGGGGTCAGGCAGTGGGTGTTGAGGGGACAGTGTTAAGAGTGGAAATAAACGGGGCACATCTTTGCCCGCAAATGGCGAGTCTGAAGAGCGCTTGTTTTCCCCAGGAAAGGCCCACGAGGATGACAGGCCCACACTGAGTTAAATGGGCTCGTTAATGCTGACGTTACAGTTATGGGGTGACAGCGATGAGCCTCGTCAGTCCTGGTGGGCCTAATTCCCGCCATCAGTGTTTCTCCTTCCATTCCATCCACTGCCCCAAACACGGCCTTTTATGGCCAGGGGGCAGCCACATCACAGGCCAGCCTCAGCTGCTGCTCCGAAAGCCCCCCACAGGGAAGCACTCAATTGCTTTAAATATTTTAGTTTTTTTGTTTTTCCACTAGGTTATTATGCAATAGCTTTAATGGTCAAACATATTCTACACTTTCCTCTTTTAATTAAAAAAGACCCTGTTCTGAGTATACCCCAAAACAGAATGTGATGCCAACACCTGGATCTGGGCAATGCTCCTTCCAGAGGTCAGAGATGGGGCCAGGTGAGTAGGCAGGCCAACCCCAGGCCACCATAAAGCACCAGACCCAGGAGGAAACATTTAGCCATCAGAACTCTGGGACCCATAAAATGGAAATATCCCCCAAAGCCTAATCTCACCCCTCTGTCGACTCATCTGTCACACGGCCAGACAAGAGCGGGGCTGGGACTTGAACTCGGATCTCCCTAACTCCTGAGCCCACTGCGCCACGTGTGCCACCTTCCCCCTGAGGCCTGCTGGAGCTCAGCTGCTCGGTGGCTGATTCTCATAGAAAGAAGCAGGAAGAAGCCGCGAGTTAGAACTGCCTCTTCTGGACCTGTCTCCCCTCCCCCAACACCAATGCCACCAGTAGCCACCCGGATGGCTCAAAACCACAAAACTGATGATGACACTGAGGCTTAAACCCTCCCGTGGCCCCAGGGCCCACAGAACAAAGTCTTCCGCCCTCCATGACCTCAGGCCGGTCACAGCCCAGCCCTGCCTGGCTCCCCAGCCTCACCTCCTCACCTGAGAACACTGACCTGCTGGAGTCCTCAAACCTGCATGCTTCCTCTTGTCTCTAGCCCTTTGCACAGGGTGCTCCCACTGCCCAGAACAGCGCTCTCCTGCTGCCCCAACCCCCTTTCTCCTGGCTGTTACTCATCTTTCCATTTTCAGCTGAAATGTCTCCTCCTCCAGGAAGCCCTCCTGATTCTTCCAAGATGGGGCTGGATGCCCGTCATGAACTCCTGCAGCCCTCAGAGCTGCCTCTATATTTTATGTTTTTTACTCTGTTTTGTAAGTGATCGTTAAATTGTTCCGCTCACTAACTAGGCCCTTACAGGGTGGGGACCCTCTGACTTCCCCAGGTTTACTCTGCTGTTCTCCACCTCCAGGGCACCATCACCTCTGCCCAAATGATTACAATTGACTCCTCCCCGCTCTCTCCACTCTCTGCCTGCCCCCATGCTCTCCTCCACCTGGTAAGTGGTCTTCCCTTCCTAAAAGGTAAGCGAGACCATGACGCTCCCCTGCTTAAGCCCATGCAGTGACTTCCTTCCTGCTCTTAGAACAAAGCCCGAAGTCCTGGCCTCAGCTCACAGTGGCCCAGTTACCAGGCCCCGTCCCCCCAACATCCTCTTGTCCCTCTCCCCTTCCTTCCCCCTCTGTTCAAGCCCTGCTGGTTTCCATTCAGATCCTAGAAGCCACCAAGCTGTTCCTGCCCCAGGGCCTTTGCACGTGCTGCTCCCACTGCCTGGAGCATTCCTCCCACTCCTCACAAGACGGGGCCCTCTCTTCCTGCCCAGCCCAGGTCGAAGGAGCCCCCGCTCTGAAGCAGGTCAACCAGGGACCTATGGGTTTCGGTGCCTCTATAGGCCCACCTTCCTAATTGTAATTATTTGCATTTACTCACTTGGTTTTGTCTTATTTCCAACATTTCACTAAAATGAAAGAGGCGGGGACCTTCTGTCTTGCACACTCTTATAATGCAGACACCTGGCACACGCCTTGACACCCAGGAGGACTTGGTCAATATTCACGAAACAAATGAATGAACAATAAAAGGGACACAGTGAACGTTCCTGGCCAAGCCTTGGGTCTGGTGAGAGCCTTAGCGACCCTTCAGGGCTTCTCTGAGCTTTGAGGAGACCAGGGACTAGCAGCCTCTGGCCCCTGCCCCGCTAAGGCCACCCAGCCTCCCCCGGTGAGGTTTTTCATTTGAGAAGAGTTGACACTTTCAAACAAAATAAACATGTCATAATAAATCTGAAAAACGGCGTAATGTTGGTGGGGGTCTGAGAGGCGGCTGTTGGAGGGAGCCACAGACAGACACACGGACGGATGGATGGATGGATAGATGTATGCACACAGGGTCAGGTAAGCAAGGGGCTGCCTGATGCCCAGCCAGCCAGGCTGGTGGGTTTGTGGATGCAGCGGGAAGGGCTCCTTAGCACCTCGGTCTAGTTCACGGCTCCGCCGAGGTCTACGCAGCCCTTTCTGTACCTGTGTTCACCTCAGAAGCAAGTGTCCGCGACCCACGGACACCAGGAAATCTCTGGACCTGCGGCTGGAGGCTGAAGGGTCATTTCTCTCCTTGAAAGGCTGGAGGGGAAGAAGGCACAGCACATGATGGAGAGGGGCAGGCAGGGGCACAGCCAGCTCCTCCCCTGACCCCGTTATCTTTAAGCAGAAAGACTAGGTTTGTCTAAAATAATGTTACTTGTTCAGGCTCTTGCTTCCTGCTGTTTCAAAGGTGGTTCTTAAAGATGTGCTCTTTGAGTGGGAAGATTCAAAAGTCATTCCAAGGGGAGGAGAGAGGAGGGGAAAGGAAGGAGAAAAGAAATAAAGAAAGAGAGGAAGGAAGGGAGGGAGGAAGGGGGAGGGAGGGAGGAAGGAAGAGAAAGAGAAAGAAAGAAAGAAAAAAAGAAAGAAAGGAAGGAAGGAAGGAAGGAAGGAAGAGAAAGAGGAAGAAAGAAAGAAAGGCTAAGGAAGAAAAGCAAAGAGGGGAAAAATAAGAAAAGAAAAAAAAGAAGGGGGAGAATTAACACCTCAACCCCTAATCAGAGAAGCCCCACCGCCCAGGCCCGAAGCCGCCCCAGGGGCCCCTTTCTGGACTTGGCAGGCCAGGCTGGCTGGTGGGACCCCACCCTGGGCCCAGGCTGTCCCCTCCCTCCTGGACAAGGCTGGTTACACAACCCCTCTGTGGAATCGGCCCAGGAGGCCGGTCACATGCGGCAGCTTCGCGGGAGGGGCGGGGGAGGGAGGCGCTTCCCAGACCCAGGCTGTCGCCACGGCTCCCCACCCTGCCCCCATGAGCTTGGCCTGGGAGTCAGCTCTTCAGCCCACTGGCTCGGCCGGACTGATCCGAGAGTGTTCCCAGATGTGCGCCGAGGGTAATAAAAAGGCAAACGGTTCCTGTCAGCAGCAGGAAACTCCAGGAGGGCGACCCCCAGCAGCCAGCAGGGCAGATGTTTGCAACGTGTGCTCCGGCGGCAGGGAAGGGAGGCCTGAGGCACCAGGACAGCCGCACAAGGACTGCACAGGGGGTGTCACTGCACCCCTTCTCCTTGGACACGTGGCAGAAGGGGTTGGGGGTCTCCATGCATTCCCCTTGCTGGCCCCGCCTACCTAGTTCCGTCCCACCCTGCTTCACCCCACCTTGGACTTAGCCTAAGTGTGGACATCTGGCGTTTGGGCTTTCCTCAAGAACTGCACAACTGCGTCCCTGACTTGGGGGAGTGGCTTCTCCCGCCCCAACCCTGAGGTTCTGGGGGCAGGTGCCAATCACAGTATTTTGCTCTTGTCCCTCTGCAACAGGGGAGAACATGTGACCCAGTCTGGGCCAATCACTGGTTCCCATTCTCCTAGCCACTGTGATTGGTGCTAGGATGGCCATGTGACCTAACCAGGACCAATCAAAGCCCTTCCCTGAGACTTTTCTAGGAAGATGGCAGAGGTGGAGGTAAGTGTCACCCTGAGTGAGGACCTTGTGGGAGGTGGAGCTGGAAGGAGGTTCAGGTCGCCTGAGCTGCTCCATGGACAAGGAAATGGGGTCCAGACTTGCAGGGAGAGGAAGTGAGCTGCATGACCCTGACCTTGAGCCTTAGAGCACCAGGAACTCGGAGTGACTGGAAGGGTCGGGGGTGCCGCAGCTGTGCAGCGTGGGTAGACCGTCCTGGATGGTACCCAGAGAGGTCTACTTTTGCCTTAAAATGCAGGCTGAGGCCAATTAAACCAAATGGGCGAGGTCAGGCCCTGCCCAAATGGCTGAGGTGACTTTGGGCAGGGGAGGGGTTAAATCTGGGCAGGCCTGATTGTCCAGATTGGGACAGGAAGTGGGGCCAAAGCGAGGCCAGGCCCTGGAGGAAATGGAGAATTCTTTCCCTCAGCCCTCAAACTGACCTTTTGGGATGGCCTGAGCCTTCTTCCTTTTCTTCCTAATGTGTATGAGCACTGAGGAGGCCGCTAATTTCGTCTTGCTGGCTTATCTACTCCTCACAACCACCCACGAGGTAGGAACTATGTTCTGCTCACTTTCCAGATGAAGAGACTGAGGGTCAGGGTGGCAGTACATCCACCCAGGAACGCAACTGTTAGCAAGTGTCAGCACTGAGGCTCTCCTGCCCACCCCGGGCCAGGGCTCTCTCCTCCACAGCACAGTGGCTCCCACTGACAGGGCTTCCCTGGGGATCTGGGGGGCAGACACCGTCCCCATGCCCCGGCGACCCCCACCGGAGGAGCCATGCCTTCTCTCTCATAACCACCGCCCCCCCCCCGGCCTTGTGGCTTGAGCGTGTTCCCTGCCTGCCTTCCCCTCTCTTCTCCTTCCAACCCCTCCCACTGTCCGCCCCCTCTTCGCTCTGACAGCCAGGCTCTGAGGAGACATCGGTTCTCCAGGTGAAGGTGGTAACACACACACACACACACACACACACACACCCCGGGGTCTGTCCTGGAGAAACTTCAGAAGGAAGCAACACGACCGCTTCTGGTCTCCCCCATAAGAACACTGTTTGGGCAAAGTTCATCCCACTTCCTGGCCCATTTAGGGTGTTCTGTTGGATGTCACTGGAGCCAGGAGCTGGTGGGGGTGGGGCAAGGGGAACGTTCCCTCTGCTTCCAGCACAGTCCTGGGCATCTCCACCAGGGGTGAGAATCCCAGATGCAGCGTGGGTGCGCGGGCTGAAGCCCTGGGGTTTGCAGGGCAGGAAGGCAGAATGCTTAGACACTCCCAGTTTGGAGGCAGACGTGCTTGGGCTCAAACCTTGACTGCCTCTGATAAACTTACTGTGACCCTGTCAAGTCCCTCAAGCTCTCAGAGCCTCAGTTTCCCCACCTGTGAAGTTGGGATAATGACCCCAGCCTATGCAAGGACCGCCGCGCGAGGCCTGAGGGAGTGAGTGCAGAGGACGTCCACACGGTCCCATCACACAGGGGAGCACTGCTGTCTCAAGACCCACCCTCAGCGAGCGTGACACACGAGTCGGCTGCACAGAGCCAGAGCCGTCACCCCCTCGTGGGGGGCTGAGGCCCCCAGCCCCGTGCCCCAGAGGGACAGCCCAGAAAGGCCGGGGCTGGTGGCAGGCAGAAACTGGAGCAGCAAGGCCAGCAGGGTGGGGGCCGGGAAGAGAAGGGGCGGCCACAGGAAAGCGTGGCCGGAACCCCCGGAGCCAGCAGCTGGAAGGAAGGAGTCGCCAGGTGGGCCCCACCCTCACCAGGCGGCGCTGGGCGGGCAGAAGGCCAGAGCACTTGGCAGGACTGGTCCAGCCTCCGGAGACCCCGGGATGTCCTTCGGGAATGAGGGCCAAGCATTGTCCCTGATTACAAGAGGCTCTGGCCGGCGGCTTTCACACGGCTCACTGTGTCCCGGGGCCTGTGGGAACTGGCTCTCTTCCCTCGGCTCAGTGGGGTTTCAGATTGTGGCCCCTCCATCTGCCACCACCCCTGAGCTCAGGGCCGTGTGGGATGCAGATGAGGGGGTGGGGAGAGGAGTGGACTTAGCTTTCATTCACACAATCATTCATTCAGGCTGCCTTAAGGAGCCCACTGCATGCCAGGCCCTGTGCTAGGACTCGGGAGAGAGTGATAAAAACTGGATCTAATCCCTACACCTCTATTCCTTCCTTTCTGATTCATCAAGTGCTCTTTGTCATTAGCAGTGAGAAGCTGGGATGGGGCCAAATCGCAAGCCAGCTAAGCCATGGGAGGAGCCTGGCAGTACCCAGCCTCTGGAAAGACAGCCCTGGGTTCAAATCTGCTCACTCTTCAGGGCTGCTGTGTTCGGTTGTTTAGGTTGTGCACTGCACAAGGTGCCATATCCGAGGGGATGCTGTTCACACTGCGAACATCTTTATCATTTAAAAACATTTTTGAATTTTTATTACAGCTTCATTGATGTGAAAGGTGGGCTATTTGCGCATCATTTATGCCCATTTTCTGTCAGATGGCAGGAAAGGGACCCGCTATAACAAAATTGGCCTAACACGATTGCCTGAACTATTCCTAATCATGAAAAATTTGAATTCTCCATTATTTTATGTTCAACAGTTTATAGAGAATGCCTTTACAGCTGGCCTCCTGTCGTTAAACAGAGAATAGTGCAACTTAAAATCATCTACTGGGGAAGAGATGGTTCTTTCTACGGAGCCTGCGTCAGCCCGTGTGCCTCTCTGAGCCACGGTTTCCACATCTGTCTTACGGACCTAATGGCCCGTCCCTTGCAGGGATGTGTGCCGAGGATGCAGGGAAGCCTGCGGTACACAGTATGTGCTCGGCCAGCGGTACTTGTGGTCATTCTCCCCCGACATGCAGTCCTCATTTAAACTCTCTCTGCAAAGTGAAGGTACGCTGGTGCCTCAGTTTACAGCCCCCTCCCCCAAGAAGCAGAGGCAGCTCTCCCCAGGACCACCGCTGGGGGAGAGTGTTCTGCCTTACAGAGAGTCCTATTCCTGCCTGGGCTGAAATGCTTGCCCCTGAGTTTCTCCAAATTTGGTCCTGCCCAGACTCCTGAACCTG
This sequence comes from Lagenorhynchus albirostris, assembly GCF_949774975.1. NCBI lineage: Eukaryota > Metazoa > Chordata > Mammalia > Artiodactyla > Delphinidae > Lagenorhynchus > Lagenorhynchus albirostris. The sequence goes on along the minus strand of NC_083113.1, from coordinate 56,764,294 downwards.
TTTCCTGTCCCCCGCCCCCGCCGCCGCCCCTCCGTGCTGGCCGCCAGAGGGGCCGTCACTGATGGGGGGCCCTCCCCAGAGCCCCCAGAAGCCGCCCAAAGAGGAAATCCTCTTCCTCCCCTTACAGGCTGGAAACTACAGAATGTTTCTTTTGGAATTTTTTGGCTTTCACACTGCAGAATGTTCTAGCCTCATCAGCCACAGGTCCCCCTTCCCTGTTGGCCAGCAGTTCTTCGGCCAAAGATGTGCTTGGACCTTCCCTCCCCTTTCCCCACCCCCTTCGCCTATGTTTGTTGCAAGCCAAACAAAATATGCCAAGGAGCCCAGAAGAACCGACCGGAAATGACCCAAACACGCCTACGGCTGATCCCTTCCAAAACTAGAGTGGCCGGGGTAGCAGGAACATGACAGCTGCGGCCCCCAACATGACACAGGGCGGGAGGACGGGGTAAATCTGAAGGGCCAGGTCGGATCCTGCCGTGGCCTTTGAAAAGAAAAATCCAGCTCTTTATTCATTTAGCTCCCAACCCTCCCCTCCTGGCAGCAGAATAATTAAATATTCATGCATTTTCTCCTTTCTCCTAAGAAAGCGATAAGTCAGATTTCTGCACACACATAGAAAAAGTGCCCCAAGGCAAGGAGCTGGGGCCACATTTCAGGGGAAGACAAAGCCTCCACTTCAATTTAGGAATGAAAACACCCTTCACCTTTGCTGCTGTGAATTTCCTAGATACACATGGTCAAGACAATCTGAGAATTATGAGGCTCCAGGACCAATTAGGGCTGTTTGTGTTGACGTAAAGTCTGGGGGAATTTTTTTTCTTCCCCTTGCAAGTATTTATGATACTGACAGATGCAACAGGAAGAAAAAAAAAAAATCCCTTAACAGGAATCAGGCTCCTGGGGCCACATGTGGACGAGGATCCAAGGTGAAGCACAGCCTCTGGGCTTCTTTATTTTTTAATTATTTTTTTGACTTTTATTTTTATACAGCAGGTTCTTTTTTTAAATAGATTTTATTTATTTATTTATTTTTGGCAGCGTTGGGTCTGTGTTGCTGCGCGCGGGCTTTCTCTAGTTGCGGCGAGCGGGGGCTACTCTTTGTTGCGGTGCGAGGGCTTCTCATGTCGGTGGCTTCTCTTGTTGCGGAGCACCGGCTCTAGGAGCACGGGTTTCAGCAGTTGTGGCTCTCGGGCCCTAGAGCGCGGGCTCAGTAGTTGTGGCGCACGGGCTTAGTTGCTCCGCGGCACGTGCGATCTTCCTGGACCAGGGCTCGAATCCCTGTCCCCTGCATTGGCAGGCGGATTCTTAACCACGGCACCGCCAGGGAAGCCCCTCGCCCCTGATTTTGTTTAAGCCACCAGATCTGTGTGTGCTGCCACGTGACGACGGGGACAGAGCTGTCACCACAGGTGCCAACACCCTCGCAGGGACGCTGCACAGAGTAGGTGGTGTCAGCCACACAACAAACCTAGGGCGAGGTGTTCATCCCATTTTGCAGGTGAGGAAACTGAGGGCCAGAGCAGCCAAGTCGTTTTCTCAAGGTGGCAAGGCCAGGGGTGGGGTGTGAACACGGGCTCTCCCAGTGGCAGGGATGACCCCGCTGTTTGGAATTCAGTCCATTTAGGCCCTACTGTGTGCAAAGCACACTGGGGCATGAGGAGGTGCAGGCGGGGAGCCTGCTCCAGAGGGGCCAGTGGGAGGCAAAGGACAGCAACCTTGGGACTCCGTCCTGAAACAAGCTTCTTCTGGGGAAGAGGAAAGTCGGGGAGAGGGGAGCAACTTAAGGGGTAAAGGCCCCCACATCAGCCTCCATGTCTGACCCGGCCTCCCAGGGAAGGCGGACCCCCTCTGCCTCTCACAAAACTTCCTGGAGAGGGACCGGGCACTGGTGCACATTACTGCACCCAACCCTCACTCACACGGGCATATATCCAGCACCTACTGTGCGCAAAGGCACAGTGTGGTGGTGTGATCTGGTATCCTCCATGCTGGGCCTCGAGCCCTGGACAAGGAAGTGACTGATCTCTCTGACCTCCCTGTCCCATCTGGAAAATGGGCACAAGGAGAGAAGCCCCTGGCAGGGGGTTGTGAGGATTCTGTGAGCCGAGCCAGCACAGGATTCCCGTGGGCTGATGCAGCCGGAGGCCTGGGTTTAATCCCGCCTCTGCCATTCACTGTGTGATCTCAGGCCTGCAACTTACCCTCTGCATCTCAGTCTCCTCCTCTGGAAAATGGGATGGTAATGAAGGTTAAATGTGTTTATAGTTTGTTAGACAGTACATAGATGTTTTGTGCAGTTTTCTATATATGTGTTATGCTTGGTAATATAAAGATTGCACGTGATGGGGGAAGAGGCATTGCACACAAAATCCCTTAGCGCAGTCTGGGCATACCGTAAATGATTAGGCAGTGTGAGCGCTATGTTATTATTATCCTAATTTTTATCCTGTAGGTCAGTGGGAACCATGGAGAGTCTGAGTGGGGGTGGGGGTGGTGGAAGCGGAGTCACACTTAGCAAAGTTCTGTTTTAAGCGTCTTAGAAGTAAAGATACAGGACCACTAGCCCAGGTGGTGCCTTTGTGTGTGAGGAAAAGATGCTCCGCTGGGCCCCAGAACCCCACGCCAGGGCACGCGGCTTGCTGGACGGAGCCAGGTCTTCGCGCAGAATGAACGACCTGCCCGACAGTCCCCGGCAGCCCCGGTTGAGAGGGAAGAATGGAACGGTTGGTGGAGGGGTAGGGGGCCTCCACCTCGGAAACTCTTTGCCTCTCGGGCCACTCCCCCCCAGCTCCACAGCTCGGGCAGCCCACACGGCAGATGGAAAGGCTCCCCGGCTGGCATGTGTGCGGGTGGGCGGAAAGGGGGCGGAGCAGCCACTTCCGGTGCCCCAGTCCCAGCTTGCTGGCTCCCTGAGCTCATTTTTCCACCTCGCTTCTTTCCTTTTAATGCGCTCATACGTCTTAAGATCTAGATTGTTTTTTGTGAATGGAATGTAACTGGAGAGCTGGAGATGCAAGTCCCGGGAGGCCCTGCAGATGGAGAAGGTCCCCTCTCCGTGCGAAAGGCTCCCTGGTGGCCCGGGGCAGCCTGCGAGATGGACGGGGCCAGGTGGGGAAGGTCACGGTGCAGGCAAGGCCGCTAAACAGGAGGGGCCGGGACTCCCCCCGCTCCGCCCCCCGCCCCCCCCACCACGCGGGGGCCCTACAGCTGTGTTTTCTGGGCTTTGTTCTGATCACACCCCAGGGTGGGACCACCCATGGAGACTCTGACCTCTGCCAGGATGGGGCACCCGGCGGCTGTGGCCTCTTCTACCAGGGGTTTGGTGACTTCCAGGGGCCCATCCTGCAGTCTCAGCCCAGCCCCCAGCACTGAGCGGGACACATTCATTCATTCATTCACTCATTTGTTCAAAAAAATATTAATTACGTGCTTACTGCGTGCCAGGGAACGCACCAGGCGCTGGGTACTGCTGTGAATGGGACGGCTGGGCCCCTGCCCTCATGGACTGATGGGGAAACACAACCAGCACAGGATTGTGAAGCAGAGAGATTCAACAACTTGCATGAGAACAGAGCCAGCTAGGTTGGACCCAGGTCCTGTTGACCCCTGGTGCGAGCGTCTAACCACTGCACTTCCTCCAGCTAAGTAAGACCAGCTCTAGGCATGGAGAGGCCTGGGGTGGTGGAGAACTCTGGCTCCTCCCAGTGGTCAGACAGGGCCTGCTTTGCAGGAAGGCTCCTGCCGGAGTTGCATCCCTCCCAGCACAGCTGTGAAAGGAGTGGGAATTAGGGAGAATCATGAAATTTCCCAAGGCTCCTGCCTTCATAAACTTAGAGTAACAACTCTCACCCAAGGGTGAATGTGAAGATTAAACAAAGTTCATCGTAGAAAATGAGCTCAGTACAGTTTCTGGTGTATCGCACATGTTCAATCAATGCTGCTTGCACAGTGAACAACCTGCCCAACGGTACCTGGCAGTACCCACTCTGTTCTCTTTCCTTAAAAGGCTATATATACATTTAAGTGGAGAGGGTCCAACAAGGGCTGGCTTTGAAGGACAGAAGGGTTTGAATGGAATTCAGACCTCCGAAGTAAAGCAAAGAGGTGACTGTCTCAGACATCCCTGTGGCTTCTGACACGCGTGCGTTTTCTGAGCCCTTGCTGTGCTCAAAATGCGCTAGCACCATCCCTGGACGGCCCAGGCCACAGAAATAACCGCTAGCAAGAAGATCACGAAGAATGGGCCACAGCTCTGTGGCCTGTGAAAGCCTGGAAAGTTTCAAAGGAATGAATATTTTATACACTTTCCAGGACTTACGTGTGGAGAGATCCTTAAAAGATTGAAAGCGCCCGTTTCCCGGCCCTTCTCTCTGCTTTTTTTAATGTTGAGCTATAATTCATATACTATAAAATTCACAGTTTTAAAGTGTACAATTCAGCAGTCTTTTTAAAAATGTATTCACAAGGGTGTGTAACCATTAGCACTAGGTAATTCCAGAACATTTTCACCGCCCCCCAGAGAAACCCTATATCCTTTAGTGTCAACCCCCATTCTCCCTGCCCCCCAGCTCTGGCAAACACTAATCTACTTTCTGTCTCTATGAATTTTCCTATTCTTGACATTGCGTACAAGTGGAATCACAGTATGTGGGTCTTCTGTAACTGGCTTCTTTCACTTAGTAGGATGTTTTCAAGGTTCATCCACGTCCCAGCCTGTGCTGCATTCCTTTTCACGGCTGAATAGCAGCCCAGTGCGCGGACAGACCACATTTTGTTTATTCATTTATCCATGGATGGATATTTGGGTCGTTTCCACTTTGAGGCTATTGTGAATAGTGCTGCTGTGAACAGTTGGGGACACTTTTCCGTGTGGGGGCGTTTCCGTTTGTCTTGGGTAGATACCTAGGAGTGGAATGCCCGAGTCACGTGGTCACTCTATGTTTAACCTTTTCAGGAGCTGCCAGGCTGTCTTCCCAGGCAGCTGCACCAGTTTCCAGTCCCAGCAGCAGTGCATGCTGGTTCTGATTTCTCTGCATCCTCGCCAACACTTGTGACTGTCCATCTTTCCGACTGTGGCCGTCCTAGTGGGGGTGATGGGGCTTCTCGCTGCTCTTACCTTGCTTTTCCACCAGATCTTCTGAACACAGTCTTTACCACCCACGGAACTGCCAAGCTCTTGTTTAAAGGGGGGCTCCCCCGGGACTTCCCTGGTGGTCCAGTGGGTAAGACTCCGTGCTCCCAATGCAGGGGGCCCAGGTTCGATCCCTGATCGGGGAACTAGATCCCGTATGCATGCTGTAACTAAACATCCCACGTGCTGCAACTAAGACCCGGGGCAGACAAAATAAATTAAAAAAAAAAAAAAGTTGAGCCGCTGTAAACATTTAAAAAATAAATAAGTAGGGACTCCCTCTGGACTGAGACTCCAGGAAATCAGGGCGCACACCTGTCCTGTCTGCTGTGGTCCCCTCCAGGGCGCAGTGGAGAGCAGCTGCTCGATCACAGTCTTGCTGAATGAATGGATGGCTTTATGATCATCTAAGCACCCACGTGGGAACACGGATCCTGACCGCATGCTGCGCTCTGAGCTCTAACGACGTCTGATCATTCAGAAGTCCAAGGAACCAGACCCAGACTCGCATTCTGTGGAAATTTCCACATTCTCATCAAGTTCTCCTCTGATATCATGTCGTCACTGAAGGCCCCGCCGGGTTGGACGGCGTCCTCCGGGCGACTGTCCTGGGAGGGACCTGGTGTCGGGCCACACACACCCCCACCCCTCCGAGTCTGCAGCTCCGCTCCTGGACGGAGCCCATCCCCCATGCCTTGGCCTCCGTGGCGTCCATCCCGGCCAAACGCAGCGGATGTGCGATGCCGCCCTTGTGGGGGAGGAAGCACAGGAGCTCAGCACTTATTGTTTAGAGGAAAAAGTTCCGCGGAGCCCGAGGAAGACGCTGAATTGTGCCTGTGGAACCGGGGAGCCCGAGGGGAGGTCACCCTTCGGTGCCTTGGACAGAGGCGGCTCGGATGCCTTGGTGGAGCCGGAAGTCAGTAGAGTTGACCTTGGCCAGCCTCCCACTTTCCTCGCTCACACTCCCCCCGGCCTCCCTGTCCTGAGCCCAGCCAGGTCCCTGCTTCAGGACCGGGAACAAAAGTGACCATCACTTCCGGGCACTCACCCCACGCGAGAGCCTGTCGAAGGGCTGTCTTCCTGTCCCCATTTTACAGATGAGGAAAATGAGGCCCCAGGCAGGTCAGACCTGGGCCACAGTCTCAGGACTGGCAGGCGGAGGAGCTGGGATTTGAGTCAAGCAGTTTGGCCACCGGGAGCTCAAAAAAGAGGAGCAAAATAGGGCCCCTGAGCGTTTAGAATATGTCAGCGTGAGGGGGCAGCTGGTACCTCCTCTGAGGTCATCCGCGTGTGTGTGCGCGTTACAGTACTCGTTCCTTGAATAAAATGCTGTGATAGGGGAACCTCAGTTTTTTTTGGCTTTTGAAAAGTGTTTCTGCCTGGGCCAAATAAAAAGGTGTCTTACCTGCACTTGCTCCTCCCAGATTATTATTTTTGAATTTTCCTGATTGGTGAAATCGGGACCCCTTGTGGAAGGGAGGCACAGGCTTTGGCGCCCAGCTCTGTTCTCCTCGGGCACAGGGCGCAAACCCTTCCGTGCCTCAGTTTCCTCGTTTGGAGGGCTGGCATAAAGGTGCCCCTGCCACACGTCCCAGAGAACTGTATCCCTGGAAGCCACGAGCATCCTTTCCCCCCTCTCTCACTGACAGAGGTGGCTCACCTATCTCCCAGGTGAGAATGCCCCTCCCCCTCGAGGCCTGGGGCCCGTGGACACTGGGACAGGCTGGACGGTAAGAAATTCAACCTGCATACTATTCACAATAGCCAAGACATAGAAATAACCTAAATGTCCATCGACAGATGAATGGATAAAGAAGATGTGGTACATACGTACAATGGAATATTACTCAGCCATAAAAAAAGAATGAAAGAATGCCATTTGCGGCAACATGGATGGACCTGGAGATGATCATACTAAGAGAAGTCAGAAAGAGAAAGACAAATACCAGATGATATCACTTATCTGTGGAATCTAAAATATGGCACAAAAGAATTTCTCTGCGAAACAGAAACAGACTCACAGACATAGAGAACAGACTTGTGGTTGCCAAGGGGGAGGGGGGTGGGGGAGGGATGGACTGGGAGTTTGGGGTTAGCCATGCAAACTACTATACACAGAATGGATAAGCAATGAGGTCCTACTGTATAGCACGTGGAACTATATACAATAGCCTGTGATAAACCATCATGGAAAAAAATATGAAAAAGAATGTAGATATATGTATAACTGAGTCACTGTATTGTACGGTATAAATTCACACAACGCTGTAAATCAACTATACTTCAATAAAATAAATTAAGAAAAAAAAAAGAAATTCAAGTTGTAGATGAGAAAGCAGGAAAGGGTCACGATGCCTTGGCCATTCCCATCCTCTGTGAGTGACTGAGATGGACCCGGTGGCAGCTCCCAGCTCTTAGATGTCATAGATTAGTAATTCTTCTTTTCCCCCAGTTTTGGGAATTAACAGAGGGTTGCCAACTCTTTGTCTGACCAAGAAAGGACAACTTCTAAAGTACCACTTACAACTACTGCCATTTGCCACCAGGCAAGAGACACGTTAGCACCAAAAGCAAAGGAAATCAACAACCTCGGAATTTTATTTTTTTAATGGGATCAGCCCCACTTTGTGAGTACGCTTTTGCGTCTCCCATGTCCCTTCCTGTCTGTTTGCTTTGGACTGTGCAAATGCTTAAACAGGCCTGCTTTGGCATGTGGTCAGCCTTTGGGGACCACTGGGCTGGGCCCTGCTGCGGTGGCATCCTACCCACAGCCGGTGGCTGTTGTGGAGACGTGGCTGAAAAAAGTCAGGGACCACTTGGCACTGGTTTCCCACGGGCTGGGGGATGCCCTGATGACTCCATCGTACTGAGGAAGTGGGCCCCAAACTGATGGCCGAAGTCCCTGTAGAATATATAAAATAGATAACCAACAAGGACCTACTGTACAGCTCAGGGAACACTACTCAGTATTCTGTAATAACCTATATGGGAAAAGAATCTGAAAAAGAAGAATATGTATATATGTATAACTGAATCACTATGTTGTCCACCTGAAACTAACATGACACTGTAAATCAACTCTACTCCAATAAAATTAAAAATACACACAAACACACGCACACAAAACCCAAAAGTCCCCATAGAGAACTTTCCCCCTTCTCAAGGGTGCCCTGAGCTCCCGGGAAGGCTGAGTTGCACGTTAGAAATTCCCCTTCGCCTGCTGGCTGTTGGCTCCTTGGCCTGGCTACGTTCCGCACTGAATGCCCACTCAGGAAACGCAGGCCTACGCTTCCCTGACGTGGCCCCAGTGCCTAGGAGATCGCTGGGCACAGAGTAGCCACTTAATAAATATTTGTTCAGTAACTGACTGAATTCAAGTACACCTACTGCCATGGAATATTATACAGCCAATAAAACAAGCTCAAAGACTGGCAAACGTTAACAGTATTGGAATCTAGATGGTGGGGACACAAACTATGTTGCCCTATTTTTTTCCACTGTTCCGTATATTTGAAATCTTTCTTAATAAAAATCTGGAAAAAGTAACAAAAATTATACCCATGCAGAGTTTATAAGGAACAACAGGGGCAGACCTGTGATACACAGAAATTATGAACTCATATAAATTATTTACTAAAGAGATTGTGAGGAAACGTACCCCAGTGCAACTAATGGATATTTCTGGATGTGGGTTTTCACCTTCTCCCTCCGTACTTTCTACCTACGTTTCTGGATTTTCTAAAATTAGGGGGAAAACAGCTTTGTAAAAAATATGAATCAGATGCATCTTAGGGTTTTCTTTTCCCATCGTCCTTCCCTTTCTCTCTTCTCCCGGGAACTGCTAATGGCTCCTAAATTGTCTTCTCTTTGCCTAGGAGGGAACAAGGCTTTCCTGTTCTGGAAACGTTTGTGTTGCCAGGAGTCCGGCAGATTGAGAAAGAATTGAGGAGAGAGGCCCCTTCACGTGGAGCTGCGGCCGGGCTCCCAGGAACCACAGGTCCCCGGGGCAGCGCTGAGCTGTGGGCTCAGGGTTTTTCAGAAAGCTATACAGGGTCAGAGTGCAGGGTGCCCTGGGATGTGGAACTGATCCCCAGGGAACAGAGATGGGGGGACTCTTGATCCCACCCTCTCATTATACAGAAAAGAACATGAGATCCAGAGAGGGGAAGTGACTGCCCGGGTCACATGGCACCCAGCCGCCAAGGCGGACTTGATCCCACGACGCCCGAGCCCTCCTCCCAAGATCCCTCTCCCCAGTCCTTCAGGGCACTCTCCCAGGAGTGCTTCTGGATTTTCCTCTGTTCAGTGGACCCAGAGAGCAATCACTCCAACCCCTTCCCGACATTCTGCATCACTGGGTTTCAAAATCACCCCTGAGTTTTCCAAGGGAAACATATTTTGGTTTTGGTTCTGTTCTTCCACTCATTTGAAGAAATCTGAGAGCCCTTTCTAATTGTTTGGTCAAGACTGCAGACAGGCAGTGAGGCACGCCACAAACGAGATCTTGAGCCTGGGGAACCCAAGGCCACCGCTGGCCTGGAGAAAGACGGGACACCAGGCCTGTCCCGGGTGCCCGCTCAGCACATGAGCCCCGAGTTCTTGGAACACAGGGTGGGGTGTTTGCCAAGTTCCCCAGATCCCTGACATTGGTGTCCTGTTGGGAGAGGCTGGGGCTTTGGTGTCTGTGGGTGCATACTGAGTCCATGCGAAGTTGGTAGCTATGGGCCCTGCCAGAAGTGGGGCCCTGCAGCCTGGACTACATTTGCTAGCCTCCCTTGCAGCTAGGTGTGGCTGTGTGACTAAGTTCTAGCCAGCAGGATGTGAGTGCAAAGTGACGCACAGCTTAAGAAAGGGGCATGCCGTTCTTCGCCCCGCCCTTCTTCTTGCTTGCTGGATGGTAGATGTGATGACCTGAGTTCCAGCAGCCATTTTGGCACCTGGGGTGACTCTAGGAATAGGAAGAACAAAATGGGAGAAACTTGGGCCCTGACATCATGGAGCCCCCTGCAGTGAAAAATAAGTTTCCATCTTCTTTCTTTTTTTTTTTTTTTTTTTGTCCACGCTGCACAGCTTATGGGATCTTAGTGCCCCGACCAAGGACTGAACCCAGGCCCTCGGTGGTGAAAGCGCAGAGTTCTAGCCACTAGACCACCAAGGAATTCCCCATTTCCATCTTCTTAAAGCCATGATTATTTGGGGTTTCCTTTGACTTGTGGACCCTCATGAGTCCTCTGGTCCCAGGGTTCACACTAGCTCTGTGTCCTCTGCAGCCAGCCCCAGAGAGCAGATGAATGGCCAGGCTTTGAATTAAAAAGGAGTCTCCTGGGGAGGCTGTAACCAAATGACCCCAGACAGAACACGTTTATTATCTCATGTTTCAGAGCTCAGGAGTCAGAGCAGAAGCAGAATCTGGGGGGGTGAGGGGCGAGCAGGACGAGACACCCCCGCCCCACCCCGGACGCTGCCTGTCATGTGAACTGGGACGTTCTGCTTGGCTCCTTACTGCTCTTTCCCAATTCGAGGCCAGGCACGGTCGGGGAACCTTCCCCATCGCCCCCTCCAGCCTCATCCCTCCCGGCTGGCCTGATGCCCCCAGCGCGGGCCCATCTAGGACAGAGCCATTTCCGGGCCTGGGACCACCCCTCCGCTTTCACCGAGCGGGACCCCTCGGGGGGCCCTGCCTGACCTCTGTCTCCCTGGGGCCTCTCAGCATGTCCCCCAAGCCGGACTCAAGAGTCAGAAGAAACACCGGGCCCAGCAGGGCTGCAAAGCCACTGCTGACTGTAGGGTCTGCAGCAGCCCAAACTGAGTGCCCCTTTCTGAGTTCATGTACCTGCCTGCTGGCTCCGTGAGGCCTGTGAAATGCCAGCTCGGTGTGATGTGGCTGCTAAAAAAAAAGCTAATTCAGGGACTTCCCTGGTGACGAAGTGATTAAGAATCCGGGTTCGAGCCCTGGTCTGGGAAGATCCCACATGCTGCGGAGCAACTAAGCCCGTGAGCCACAACTACTGAGCCTGCGCTCTAGAGCCCGTCAGCCACAACTACTGAAGCCCACGCGCCCTAGAGCCCGTGCTCCGCAACAAAAGAAGCCGCCGCAGTGAGAAGCCCACGCACCGCAACGAAGAGTAGCCCCCGCTCGCCGCAACTAGAGAAAGCCCGCGTGCAGCAACAAAGACCCAATTGAAGCCAGGAAAAAAAAAAAACAAAGCTAATTCAATATTGAGTGGCACTAAAAATGTTGGGGCTTGGATCTGGGACGGCACAGCTCCCGGAGCTCGGTGCGGTCAGACCCCACATGGGGATGGAGCCCCTCTGGGCACTGGCAGCCACCCCCATGCTGCCCAGGGCTACTTTGGCCTGACACCAAGGGTCCCTTCCTGGCACCATCTCATTTCCTCCCTGAGGTCACCGTGTGAGGGTGGAAGATGACTGTCCCCACTTCACAGATGAGCAAACTGAGGCTCAGGGGAGTCCTGGCCTGCCCTGGGGCCAGCTAGGAGGAAGGAGCCTGGACTTGGCCCCTGGGCACTAGCTCCACGAGTCAGGGACCCTTCTGCCTGTGTAGAGAGGCGTCCCCAACAGCAGCCCGGGGCCGGGGGTGGAGGAGACACTCAGCAAACCCCTGGTGGGGGGCGGAGGATGACGGAGCCAGATCCTGGGCTCACCAGCAGGTGAGGGGCAAGTAAGAGAGCTGGCAGTGACATCACATGGGGAACGGAGGAGGGAACGGAGCTGGCCATGGAACACAGTCTCATAAAACGGGGAAGGACCACCCGCCTCAGTCCTCGGGCCCAGGTGTGAGACCCGCGCCCAGCCCAACGGAGCGACGTTCCCCCAAAGCAACTGGCCCTCCGTCCATGAAGACATCAGAATCATGCCAGCTAAGGACAGCAGGTGACCCTGGACTGGACACCGGAGCACGAGAAAATTATCTGTTTGCTTACGTACTGAAACGACATTATGGGGACAAGTGTGAAATCTGAATGAAGCCTGTAGATTAGATAAAGAGTGAAAGAGTGTGTAACAGTGTGAAGCGTCTGGTTTCGAGTTTGTCTGTGGCTGTGTGAGAGGCTCGTCCCGCTCTTAGGAAACGCACACCGGGTATTTGGGTAAAGGGGCATCGGGTCTGCAACTTGCTCTCAAGTGGATCAGAAAAGAGAGAGAGAGAAGAGAATGATAAGGCAAACTCAGTAAAATGTTAACAGCTGGAGAATCTGGGTGAAGGAGTTCTTGTATTATTTCTGTAGGACAGAAATTATTTCTGTTACAAACAGAAAGGCAGCATCCTGAAAAGAAAAAGCCAGGGGGGGCCACTTTCAACTCAAGGAGACTAAACGGACTCAGCAGGAATTGCAATGCATCCCGAATCAGCGGAAAAACCAGCCACCAGTGACTTTAGTGGGACGGTTGGGGAAATGCGCCCACGGAGAGAGTACTGCATGCCAGCCGTGCACCCATGTTTTCTGGGTGTGATGGTCACGTGAGTTCTTGCAGGAGAACATAATGAACCTGCTCTTGAGGTGCACGCTGGATTTGGGGCAAAGGGGCAGGATGTCTGCAATGGGCTCTCACATGGTTCAGCAAAAATACATATAGGAAAGAAAGAGTGCAAGCCATGCGCCCTAAACGGGTGGGGGTGGGGTGTGCACAGGGTTCACGCCATTTTTCTCTAAGACACAGACCTGCTTGCCCCTACAGCCAAGGGTAGTGAAGGGGCCTGGGGTGGGGGAGGGAGGAGGAGGGAGGGGAGGGAGGGGGAGGGAGGGGAGGGAGGGGGAGGGAGGGGAGGGAGGGGAGGGAGGGGAGGGAGGGGAGGGAGGGGAGGGAGGGGGAGGGAGGGGAGGGAGGGGGAGGGAGGGGAGGGAGGGGAAGGGAGGGGAGGGAGGGGGAGGGAGGGGAGGGAGGGGAAGGGAGGGAGGGGAGGGAGGGGAAGGGAGGGAGGGGAGGGAGGGGAGGGAGGGTGGAAGGAGGGGGAGGGTGGAAGGAGGGGGAGGGTGGAAGGAGGGGGAGGCTCTCTCCCCACCCAGCCCCTGCACCCCCCTCTCCCCAGTCTCTTGGCTTTTCTCTCTCTGGCCACAAGATGTCTCCGTGTAGCCCTACGAGAAAGTGGTCTCCGTTCTTTAAAGTTCTTTAAGTTCATGAATGACCCACTGCCCTTTCTCTCCATCAGCCGCTCCTTTCCCCATCTTGCCTGAAGGCACGGGCTTCCTCTGGTGCGTTTCCTGGGGTCACCTCCCACTCTGCCCTCCACGTGGTAATTCCCCATTGGGGGGGTCTCTGCTGCCCTCTGGTGGTCGTTGCTTATAACACTGAACTCACTTCCGGAGCCCCAGAAACCTGAAATGGCTTTGCGGCCTCTCCTAGTCCTACAAGAGGTGGGTGCTCCCGGGAAACAGAACCCACTGAATATATGAGGAGATTTATTTTAAGGAACTGGCTCACGTGATGTGGGGCTGGCAAGTCCGAAACCCGAAGGGCGGGCTGGAAACTCAGGCAGGAGCTGAAGCTCCTGGAAACCTCACTTTTGCTCCTAGGATCTCCCAGTGGTGAAGGGGTGAAGCCCCGCGGCCCTCCCACCCCGCCATGTCACTGAGGGTCAGGTCCTTTACTTCAAGCCAACTGACTGCAAGGCCGACCGCATCCCCCAGTGCCTTCCCAGCAACCCACGCGTTCGTGTTGGATGAAACGGTGGGTCACTATGGCCCGGCTCAGATGACACAGAAGACTGACCATCGCAGTTCGCTAACTGAAAAGCTTGCATTTTAAAGTGAAATGTCACGTCTCCAATTAATGTTGGCCTGCTGATTCCCAACTCCAACTTTTTAAAAATCCCACATTTGGTAAGAAAACGCCGATTCTCTTTTCTGAGTGTATCAGTGAATGAGTGTGGGGCTTGGAGCAGGACAGGCCCAGAGCTGCCCCGCAGGTATTATTATTGTTGCTGTTGTGATGAGAATTACCTGCATGAAACGTTAATGAAGTTGGAAAGAGACAGCGGGAAGGAGGGAGGGAGAGAAATCATACGTAAGGGATAGAACGAGGCCCAGGGACGGAACTGAAGCTTTTCACCAAATGTGCAGGAAGCGAGGGACGCCAGGCGTAGCTCAGAGCCACATCCCTCCGGTCTCCGCCCCTGCTGTCACGTGGCCACCTTCCCTGTGTGTCTGCTTCCTCTTTTTACAAGACCCCAGTCGTTGGACCAGAGCCTGTCCTGCTCCAGGATGGCTCAGCTCAGCTAATGACATCTGCAAAGACCCTATTTCCAAATAAGGTCACATTCTGAGGTCCTGGGTGGACGTGCATTTGGGGGGAGACACTATTCAGTGCGGTGCGGCCCCCGAGAGAGACGGAGCCGAGAGCGTGCAAGGGATCTGACCGGTACCAGGACGGCCGCTCCGCACAGAGCAGGGACACAGGAGCCCCTTCCGCGGCCTCATCCAGGGAAGACCTGCACAGTGACTGGCAGAGCCTCGGGGCACCGGTCAGGGCCACCGTGTGGGAAGTCAGGGGAGGTGACATGCCCCAGACAGGAAGAAGCTGAGTTATGTGTATGCATTGCTCAGGACCCACAGGGAGCACAGAACTTGTGCAAAGGGACGTATGGGGTGATAAAGGGACCACGCAGAGATGTGGGGGGAGGGGCAGGTAACCACCCCAGGATCAGCCACCCCAGGGCTGGCGCCACTGTGGGCAGACAGGCCAGGAATTGCCCTGGGGGCTGCCCTGCCGTCTCTTTACTGATGCACCAGGGACTTATTTCCCCTAACAACAAGGCAAGGAAAGAGGGCCACGGTCCCATTTTACCGGGGAGAAGACTGCCGCCCAGAGAGGTCAGGTAATTTGCCTAAGGTCACACAGCAGGGCTGGGATTTGAACCTGTATTTAGCTGACTCTAAAGTCCTCGCTTTCAGGGTGTGGAGAAAAGGGAACCCTCCTACAATGCTGGTGAGAATGTAAGTTGGTGCAGCCACGGTGGAGAACAGTATGGAGGTTCCTTACAAAACTGAAAATAGACCTACCATAGGATCCAGCAATCCCACTCCTGGGCATATATCCGGAGAAAACTATAATTTGAAAAGATACATGCCCCCCAATGTTCATAGCAGCACTATTCACAATAGCCACGACATGGAAGCAACCTAAGTGTCCATCAACAGAGGAACGGATAAAGAAGGTGTGGTGTGTACATACATATATACGCACTTACAGAATGGAATACTACTCAGCCATTAAAAAAATGAAACAATGCCCTTTGCAGCAACATGGATGGACCTAGAGATTACCATACTAAGTGAAGTAAGTCAGACAGAGAGAAGACAAATATCATATGCTATCACTTACATGGGGAATCTAAAAAAATATACAAAGGAACTTATTTACAAAACAAACAGACCCACAGGCATAGAAAACAAACTTATGGTCACCAAAGGGGAAAGGAGGGGAGGGATAAATAAGGAGTATGGGATTAACAGACACTCTCCTATATATAAAAGAGATAACTATCAAGGACCTACTGTACAGCACAGGGAACTATATTCAATATCTTGTAAAAAACTATACTGGAAAAGAATCTGAAAAAGAGTGTCTGTGTGTTTGTGTGTGTGTGTGTCACCATGCTGTACACCAGAGACGAATACAACATTGTAAATCAACTGTACTTCAATAAAAATAAAGTCCTCGCTTTCATATACACTTAAAAAAAAACAAACACACTCTTCGTTATAAAGACCTTCAGACATATACAAAGTGAACAGACTCGTGCAGCGGGTCCTCCATGGCAAGTTACCAACATGCTGCTTTTCTACCTTCCCCTCTTCCCGCCCAATCTCCTCCTGTTGTGGTTGTTAGTTGCCTATTTCTTTTCTTCAGGTAAAACGTACATGCACTGAATTGCACACATCTTACAATTAGCAAAGTGTACCGTACTTCAGTTAGCACAATTTTGTATGTGCCGTTCTATTTTCTTCTTTTTGTGTTATCATTGTTTTCTTGCTTTTCTAGCAATGAGCAGAGAGTGTTTATAATAAGGGGGGAAGGGCAGTAAAATGATGATTAACACGTTGAAGATGTCCCTGTGGGCTGGTGCCCTGTCCCCTCGATTCAGCGACGAGCAGCGATTCACTGTGCTTTTTCGCAAACCCCTCCTGAGTAGCCGAGTCTCCTAGGAGCCTGGGGAAGGCCGCACCGCGTGGCCTTCTCGGAGGAGGAGCCCCAGCAGTACGGCCCACGAGCACAGCTGGGCGCAGGGCCAGCAGCCCTAAGCCCGGTCCCCGCGCCTCCTCGGGAACCCCAGCGCTGCCAGGTCCACAAGAACCTCCATCTTCACCGGGAGAGTGGGAGCCTCTCAGCGACCCCACCTGGGCCCGCGCAAGGCTGGTTGAGGCCTCCTAATCCGCTAGGGGAGGCTGGCCCGGGGAGAGGTTGCCTTAGTGACCAGCGGAGGCTCCTCCCAGGGTGACTGCGGGTGGCCACGTCGCCTGGTAACCAGGTGGCAGCGTCCCTTGAGCCAGGACCACGCAGCTGCACCCAGCCCCGTGTGGCTTCTCCCAGGCCTGTGGGACCCCTGGGGCCCTGTCTGTATTCCCCAGGACCAGGACAGCTGCTGTCGCCAGCCACAATGAACATCGTTCTCTCCAGGTGAGCAGCCCCACGCTGGCCTGGGTTGGGAGGGAGGGGGCGGCCGGGTTTTCGGGGCCAGACGCACCAAGACAGATGGGGCCGCCTGGACTGCTCGGGGCGGGGCAGTGGTAAGGATGCTCTCCCACCCACACCACGCCCACCTGGAGGTCTAGAGACCATGGAGGCTTCCAGAATCTGGCCTCTGTCT
Organism: Lagenorhynchus albirostris; assembly: GCF_949774975.1. Classification (NCBI taxonomy): domain Eukaryota; kingdom Metazoa; phylum Chordata; class Mammalia; order Artiodactyla; family Delphinidae; genus Lagenorhynchus; species Lagenorhynchus albirostris. Next base: position 56,747,333 of record NC_083113.1, on the reverse strand, counting down.
GCTTCTCCAGCATTTTTGCCCACAGCCCTGGGGTAGCTAAATTCACAGGGGCCACCCCAACTTCCCTCACTCATCTCTACCTGGGAAACCCCTCTTCATACCTCAAAGCCCCATCAGGCATCACCCCCTCTGTGAAATCGTCCCCGACCCCACTGCCTGCAGCCTGAATCTACCACTGCCTTCTCAACTTGCCCCTTACCCAGTTGTTTCCACGCCTGGCTCCTCTGGGGCTCACAAACTTGAGGGTGCCCCTGGACCACCTGATGGGCTTCTTTAAAAATGCAGCCCCCTGGACCTCGCTCACAGGGAGTCCGGCGGAGAGTGGGCTGGGATTCTGCAGGCTTAACTTGTGTCCCAGGCGATTCTGATTGAGGGGGTCCAAGGACCCCATGTGGAGGGACAGGGATTGCGGCCGGCTGTGTGACCTGGAGCAAGATGCTGCACCTCTCTGGTCTCCGTTTACCTTGTTTGCAGGGTAATACCCACGATGCGCACTGCACACTGTAAAGGGCTGCAGCAGTTAGGGTTTGTTAGGAGGACAAAGGGCCCTCCTCTCAGCTTCCAGCTTTAGAGATGTGATTGGAGGGATGCACAGGCTGGGGGCTTTGGTCATACAGAGAGAGGATGGGGCAGTGACCACCTGGGTGGGACGAGGGGCAAGGAGAGGGTGCAGTGGTGCGAGAGCGAGGCGACTGTCTGAGGCTGTGCCCCCTTTACTGTCTGGGGAAGATGAAATCCAGCAAGTCCTTCACTCACTCTGTATTTTTTCATGGAACACCTGCAATGGGCAGGCCCCAGGCTAGCGGCACGTAAAGATGACTCAGCACGCTCCCCGCAAGCCCGACCCAGAAAGATGCAGAGGGTGAGAGGAACCAAGCACAACAGGAAGCGATACATGGTGATAAACGGCCTCCCAGGAGGACACACTAAAGGTTCAGGGCTGGGGGAGGGAGGAGGGACCCACGGGCGGAGCACGGGGTCCTCAGGGCAGCGAGAGTTCTCTGCGACACTGTGAAGGTGGAGGCAGGGTACTGACGATGGCGCTTGTCAAAATCTACGGCATGCAGGACACCAAGAGGGAACCTTCATGTAAACGAGGGACTTTAGTTACTAAGAATGCGTCACTATTGGTTCACCTTTGGTAACAGAGGTCGGGCACTAAAGGGAAGCGGTTGATGATAGGGAAACCCTGAGCGCCGGGGAGGGGGTATGTAGGAACCCTGTGTACTTTCCACTCAGCTTTTCTGTAAACCTAAAACTGGTCCCCCCACCGCCCAAAAAAGTTTATTAATAAAGATTTACGATGTAGAGAAGGGAGAGAATGTCAACAGCTCGGGGAAAAGAGAGAATCTGGGGATTTCAGAGAGAAGAGGTCGTTGGGGCTCGGCGTGGCTGGAATACAGACCAACTCTGCTGGGAAGATAAAGCCCCTGTAAGGGCCCCAGGGTGGGAAAGGCCAGGTTAGGAGCCAAGCCCATGTTTGCACTCCTGCCCGGCCACTGACCAGCCCTGTGACCCCACTGGTCTCCCGCATCTGCCTTGACGGCCTGACCCGGGGACTTTGGGCATTATCCTGGGGACCGGACGCCTGGCCTGGGTTTGCCACCTAGGAGGAGGGCGGTGCGTGGGTGACCCCTGTTTCGCTGTTGTGGCCTGGCCGGGCGTCCGTGCCCAGAACGGCTCCTCAGACCCCCATCTCCCCAGGGACAGCAGGTGTGGGTGACGGAGGACACGGTGACGAACGCTGAGAAGTGCTTCGGCCAGTTCTACTTGCTGCTGGCCGCCTACACCCGCAAGAGAGCCTGGCTGCGTGACAAGGCCGACCAACTGGTCAAGCAGCTCATCGACTTCGCCAACATGGAGAACCCGGAGATGCGGGCCGCCCTGAGGAACTTCGCCGAGGACCTGGCCAAAGTGCAGGGTTACCGGCAGGCCGAGGGGAGCGAGTGGCCCCAGGGGACCCATTTCCCGGGGGGATCTGAGAGTTGGAGCCGGCCGGCAGGGTCCACAGTCAGCGGACGCATCTCCTCCAAAGGTGTCCCCAGAGTGAGGACGCTCACATCACTCCCTCCCCAGGGTGACACCGCAGTTTACAGGACTGAGAGCCTGGAGGCTTGTGGAGGGCAAGGAGGCTGCAGGGAGTTAGGGAAAGAATTAAAAATCAAAATCCCCATGGGGCGTATATACAATGGAATATTACTCAGCCATAAAAAAGAAGGAAATAATGCCATTTGCAGCAACACGGACGGACCTAGAGATGATCATACTAAGTGAAGTCAGACAGATAAAGACAAATACCATATGACATCACTTCCACGTGGAATCTAAAATATGACACAAATGAACTATGAAACAGAAACAGACTCACAGACATAGAGAACAGACTTGTGGTTGCCAAGGGGGAGGGAGCATTGGAGACGGAAGGGTTAGGAGTTTGGGATAAAAAAAAAACAATAATAAAAATAAAATAAAACAAAACTCCCGCCAGCCCAGAAAAATCCTCTCTGCGATGGTACAAAAGAATGAAACAGTTTTCTATTGAATAAGCGTTAAGCCAGAGGTAATGCACATCACAGGCGATCGAATAAGTGATGGCAAAGACAGAGAAACCTCACTCCCCCTGAGGACAGGGAAGGGGACAGCACCCTTTGTCACACAGGACTTCCTAATTCCACCTGGCGATTGGGTGGCCACCTGGGCTGGCTAATCATCTTTATCCAAAGAAAACTAAAACCTCACCTCTCTCTGACAAGCAGGTAGGTACAGCTGGGAGCCGGGCACCAGGCAAACTCCCTGGAGACGCCGTGCTCCCCAAGTTTACAGTTCAGAGATGACTGGGCTTTCCTGGTTGTAAAACCAGCCAGAGGCTTCTTCAGTTTTTAAAGGCTTTATATCCATCTCAAAGGGACAGAGAAAGGATTTACAACTGCATGTTTTCTCAAAGGAATACTGCACGGAAAGGGAAGGGATAAGTCCCTTTCCCTTTCAGCACTTGGGAAAAAATTATTTCTTCTTTAGGTTTGCGTTTATAAGAGCCATAAGCCATAATGGAGGAGGAAGGGGCTGGGTGGGGACTCCAGCTCCCCTGGCCCATCGGGCAAACCCGACTCTCAGGGGACCCCATCCTCCAGGCACCAGCCTCACCTGGGAACCTGTCAGAAAAAGGCAGATTCTTGGGCTGCACCCTGGACCTGCTGAGTCAGAAGCTCTGGGGTGGTGCCTGGGGATCAGGGTTTCAAGAAGCCCTTGGGGGGACTCCTACACCTGTTCTACTGTGACACCCACAGGGTAAGCGCGTAACCCACACTAGCTTTAACTGTGACCACTGTTACCAGTACTGGTATTGTTTATCCTCATGTCTAGTTTTAGGCTTGGCACACAGGCACTGACTCAGGGGCGTGCGGTGTCCCCCTCGCTGACCCTGCCATGCCCCTGGATGCCGCACAGCACAGTCAGCTCTGAATTCCCCGCTAGTCCGTGTGCCAGGTGGCTCTGTCGGCATCCCTGGTGAGACCTAAGGCAGTCTGGAGAAACGAAATAGCGCCGGGTCCCAACCAGTTGCTAAAAAACCGTGGGCGGGTACACTCCTTATACCCATTGCACAGGCCAGGAAACAGGGCTCAGCGAGATGAAATGTGTCGCCCGTGCTCGCAACCCCAAGGTGGGAGGAGGGCCCACCGTGCGGCTGCGGACATGCAGACGGCGCTCCGTAAGTGCAGGCCGGTGGCCGTGCAGCCCCCCAGCATCTGCCCGGCTCCAGCCGCTCTGACTGTGTTATGTCCGCGTGCCCCCAGGTCGAGAGGCTGGAGACCGAGGTGGCCAAGCCCCTGAAGCTCTACGGCGTGCAGATGAAGCAGACCCAGGTGAGCACGGCGCTGCGGCGCGGGCCACGTGGGGGGCTGGGGCCCCAGGAAAGCACCCTCCTCCTTCCATAGGCTGAGATCAAGGAATTCAAACACGTCCGGAACGAGGAGCTCAAACAACTGGAAAAGCTGGAGAGACTCAGGCAGAAGTCCCCTTCCCAGAGGTAGACCATCGTATCCTTCCCGAGGCAGGAGCCGGGGGGCGCTGAGGCCGGGGCCGTGCATCACCGTGCCCCCCCCATGGGGGCCGCTGGCTGACCTGAATCCCTGACGCCACCTGTTTCAGCCCCAGGTGAGCGTCGCAAGTCTGTCTGGGGAAGGCAGGCTCACACGCAGGTGACGAACGGCCTCACAAAACACCGAGGTGAGCTTTGCCTGGGCAGGTGTGTGCAGGGCCCTGGGCTCAGGACAGCAGAGTCAGAGGCTCTGGGACAGCCAGCCATCAGCCGGGGCTCAGGAGACCTGGCTTCCGTCCCATCAGCGATGCTACTCAGCGAGTCAGAGAGAGACTCCCCTCCACAGCCTGCTTCCTTGTCAGGGTTACCTACTCACTGCTCACAGGAGGCGGGTACTTCTAGGTGGGGAAACTGAGAAAAGTGACTCGCCCAAGGTCACACAGAGAGCTAAGGGGCAACCCCCAACTCAGCTCTGCAGGCGTCAGGCTCTGAAATCCAGCTTCCTCACGTACCAGGCCTGCTGTGGAGTCAGGCCATATAGATGCCAAACAAGGCAACCAGTAAGTTAATTACCTAAAATCGTTCCACATGCAGGAATTAATTATCAGCGAACGTGGAGTACCTGTCATAGCAGTAGTTCAGCTGAGCCCACTCTCATGCTTGCAACAATCCTGCAAAGCAGGCCTTACAGCCGTCCCCTGTTTGCAGGCAAGCACACTGAGGCTCAGAGGGGTCCAGTGACTTGCCTGAGGTCACACAGCTAACAAGAGGGTCTGTCCAAGAAGCAGCTGCCCCTTTCGCTGTGGTCCCACTCGGTCATTCCTTCCAAAACCAAATTGGCAAGAGGCTCCCACGATGCAGGACAGCTGGCCCAAGGGTGGGGTGAAGGGACAGAGAATGATCCAGAATGGAGCCCCCATGACACTTTGTATCTCTGGGGCCAGGCGGAGACCGGCGTGCAGAGGGCCTTGGCGGATGCCAGCCGCACCTCCCACCAGCTGGAGGAGATGGTGGATGCCTTCCAGGAACAGAAGCTGAAGGGCCTCCAGGTGGGGGTGGTCGGTCCCTGGTCGGAAGTACTCTGGGCTGCCCCGTGGGTGAGCTCTGGCGGGTGTGCACCTGTGTATGTGTGAGTGCATGTGTGTTCCCTGTGACAGCGCGTGTGTGTGAGCTTGTGCCTGCTCGGCTCTCAGGGCCCTGACTCCCAGGACAGTTCATCCTGGCTTCCTCCTGGCCGCGGCGGGGAGAGGCCGGCTGCTCGGGCAGCTGTCTTGGGCAGCTGTCCTGCCCGGAAGCCAGCAGTGGCAGCCGTGCGCTCTCAGCACCCGGCCAAGCTCCCCACCTACCAGGAGAACTGGGCAGAGTCTGTGCCCCCCAGCCCCTGCCTTTCCGCACAGTATCCACAGGACCCTCCTCCTTTTCTCTGCACAGCCCCAGGGGCACAAATACTTCCTCTCTCCACCCCGACCCACGCAGAGCCCCAGGCCCAGAGCCCCAGCTCCTACAAGAGGCCTCAGGGAGGCGGCGTCTTTAAGGGCAAGATGGTCACAGAGACCCCCGCACCCACTCTTGCCCCCCTGCCACTTTCGTCCATTTTCCAAACTGCTGCCCCAAGGCTCTCACAAAAGGCAGCTCTGATTTGTCACTCCTGGGTGTAACACCCTCCTGTGCTTCCCTCATTCCAAGGAGAAAGGCTGAAATCCTCCCCAAGGCTTCAAAGCCCCAGCCCCGCCCTCCAGCCTTCCCTTGGACACACCACTCCACGCTCCAAGAGTTCACCAAGACCTTTTATACCTCAGGGCCTTTGCACAGGCTGTGTCCTCTACCAGGAGGGCTCTGCCCCTACTCTGCATCGCGTTCACACCTGCTGTCCTTCAGAGAAACTCACCTGGACCCCCAGACCTGGTCCGACCAACTGTTAACACTCTCTGCTCCGCTCCCTCTGGGGGCAGTTATCCCAGGGGGTGGATTCATTGTATCTTTAATTCACTCGTGAATCTCACAGATGTTGAATACACACCTACTGTGTGCCAGGCGCTATGCCTGAGGCTGGGGACACCACAGCCAGCAAAGCAAGGCCCCATCCTCACAGAGCTGACGCTCTTGGGAGACAGAGTTCACGCAGACCCCGTGATGGCGGACAGCAGGGGAGATCTCACTGCTCCACGCCACCTCCTATACTGCACGTCGAAGCCACAGAGCAGACCCCCTGCCTGCCACGTCCCCTCCTGGGTCCTGGGCACCACGTCTAGGGCCTGGCACTTGGTGGGTACTCAGTAAATATTGGGAAAAAGAATGAACGAACGAAGCGAGTGAAACAGTGGTAATTACTGCTCAAGCATCCACGTTGCAGGCAGAACCTAAAAGCACCAGCAGACCATTATCAAGCACCTGACGTTTTCGAGGCCGGCGAGAGCACACAAGGTTCTGCACGGTCGGCGGCCAGCAGAAGCATACATTTTAACATGGGCATCCTTTAAAATTGGGGGAATTCATTTGTAAGAGACGCTTATCCAAACCTCCAAATGTTAAAAGAGATAAAAGCCCAAACTTGAAATAATCATTACCACTCTATCAGTTTTAGGTCACGATTCTAATGAAGTACCTACAAAATAACTCTCTGGCTCCTCTAAAAAGAATGTAAGCCATGCTTTCAAGCAGCGGTTCACTCACCTGAGCGCGCGTCAGAAATGCCCTGGCGGTCTCCTTAAGACGCACACGGGGGGCACACCCTGGCGTCCCATCCAGTGGGCCTGGGTGGGCCGAAGAATGTGCATCCGTGACAAGCTCCCAGGTGAGGCTGGTGTTGATGAGGGGCCCGCAGGTCGAGAGGCGCGGCGCTCACTGAATCTCTCGTAGGGCTTTGTGAACTGGGACCACTCCTGTCCTTCCTGTGCAGACGAATAAACTGAGGCTTGAGAGGATACGTCATTTCCTCGGGGCCACAGGCCGGCAAAGAGCAGGATGCGGCCTGTTGTCACCAGCACTGCCTCCCGGGGGCAGGACGGCAGGAGGCAGGAGCCAGGGATTTCCAGCACTGTCTTTGGCCCCCTCGCCCCTTCCTTCTCCCAGGCGGCCTAGCGGCTTCCTCTGGCCCGCCTCTTCCAGGTGCTTCCCACGTGACAGGAAGAGGTGTGTCTCCAAACTGCAGGCTCCTCCCCCAACAGCAAGCCTCTTTCCTGCTGGGGCCTGCCACGGTGTAGGAGCTTGTGCTGAGCCCAGCACACAGTGGGAGGTTGTGCTGGGCCCTACACACAGTGGGAGCTTGTGCTGGGCCTAGCACACAGTGGGAGCTTGTGCTGGGCCTAGCACACAGTGGGAGCTTGTGCTGGGCCCTACACACAGTGGGAGCTTGTGCTGGGCCTAGCACACAGTGGGAGCTTGTGCTGGGCCCCACACACAGTGGGAGCTTGTGCTGGGCCCAGCACGTAGGAGGGGACTGACACACAGTAGGAGCCTGTGCTGGACCTGACACAAAGCAGGAGTTTCCCCTCAGGTCTGGCACACAGTAGGAGCTTGTGCTGGGCCCAGCACACAGTAGGAGCCCCCACTGGAGCCGGACACACAGTAGGAGCTCTGTGAGAGCTTACTGAGCCAAGCTGAACCATCTGATCAAGAGAAGCCAACCCAAAAAAAAAAAAAGAGAAGCCAACGTTTCCATCACTGATAATGTTTTGACAAGCTGGCTTATCAGGTTGTGGGCCTTCTGGCCCAGTAGCATCCCCTCCCTCTCCCATAAGACCCACTTCTAGCCCGTGGGTGACAGAGGCTGAAAGTTTGTAGCCATCAACCTGACCTCAGAATGAGAGAAGCGCAAGCTGAGTGGAGGAGCCCAGGTTGACAGAGCTGAGAAAAGGATGCCCCTCAGAAAGTCCACAAGGCCTCACACATTTCTGGAACAATCTCTGTGCAAGGCAGCTTTTGAACTATGGGAATGCATTATCTGTTCAACAAAAATAAATTAATTAGAAATGATATATTGAAATTCCACACCTAGGACCTTCCCTGCAAAGACAACTAAGCCCCCGCCCACACACACACACACACCCCCAACTGGTCCATGTCGAGATGACCCCAGGACAGTCCTTCTGACAGTGTTACTTATGTGACCTGGGCATCTCTCCCCATAGAAAATTTTTTCGGACTTTGTGACCATTGAGATGGTCTTCCACGCCAAAGCGGTGGAGGTGTATTCCAGTGCCTTCCAGACCCTGGAGAGCTACGACCTGGAGAGAGATCTGGAGGTGGGTCACGGACATCCCATCTCCTACTTGGGGGGTGGGGCTGAATTGGAGGTTGTTTTTGTCTTTTTTTTTTTTTATTGAAGCCTAGTTGATTGACAATGCTGTGCTAATCTCTTCTGTACAGCAAAGTGCCTCCGTTTTACACATACGACATTCTTTTTTAAAATATTCTTTTCCATTATGGTTTATCCCAGGAGATCCAATATAGTCCCCTGTGCTCTACAGTAGGACCTTGTTGTTTATCCATTCTATATGTAATAGTTTGCATCTGCTAATCCCAAACTCCCAGTCCATCCCTCTCCCTCCCACCCTGCCCCTTGGCAACCACAAGTCCCCAGAGGTGGGGAATTTCCCCAACACCTTCTCTCTGGACCATCCACGTTCATGACCATCACCTGGGTGCTTAAAAACAAATGAATCAACAACAACAAGCATCGCCAGGCTGATGCCTGCTGAACTTCGGAGGGAGACAAAGTGCTTATTACCCACACCTGATGTGATTAGGATCTAGAAAAAGCCATCTGAGTTATCTTTAATGTGCTGCGTCACACCTCGTGGTGTAAAGCAGCCTCGTTTACCGGGATTATCTTCTGTGGCTCTAGGGTTGGTGGGTTCAGCTGGGCTGTCCTCACTCCGGTCTTTCAGCCAATCCGTAGCTGGGGCCGGAGCTGTTTCCAAGGCTTCCTCGCCCGTGTGTGGTAGATGATGGCTGTCATCTGGGTCCAGGATGGGCCACGTGATTCGCAGAGTTTAGGGCAAAATGAAGACGTGGGCCCTTTGTCCAATAATTATTAACAATTCCAAGATGGCAGAGTCCTTCTGAGCTGGGGGCCCTGAGCGACTGCATGAGCTGTACCCCAGTGACGCCCATCCCGTCTGGGTCTGCAGTGGGGTCTGCAGCCTGAATAACTGCCCAGGGCCTCTCCATGGGGCGTGGACTTCCTCACAGCATGGCAGCTGGTCCAAGAATGAGCATCAGAGAATTACACTGTGTCACCTTCCGTGACCTAAGCTCCGAAGAAACTGAGCATCCTGTCTGCCACATTCTGTTCCTTAGAAGTGCGTCACTAAGGCCATATTCAAGGGGAGGAGAATTATAGTCCGGCTCCTGATGGGAGAAGTGTCAAAGAATTTGTGGATGAGCTTTAAAACCATCATAGGAGGGTCAGTGAAGGTTGGCTGGGCTCTGCTGTGTTCACTCAACTCTACTTTATTTTGGTCGGGGGGCAGTGTGATCTCTAATCTCCCTGCATGACTATGGACGTGTTACCTTGCCCCTGGGCCTCAGTTTTCCCATCTGTAAAATGGGATGACGATGCCCACTTACCGCTCTGCAGTAGATCATAAGGAATAAGAAACAGGAGACTCCTAGGCGGACCTGGCGTAGGTGGGGTCCCTGCAGTTACCTGGGCACCGGCTTCTCGTCCCACGTCTTTCTTTCCCGCTGGCACCCCTTTCTTTGTTTCCTGACCGGATCCAACCCTCCCGGCAGGATTTTAGAGCCGAGATGCGTGGAGTTCACGGGCGTTATGACGCTCGGCTGCTCACGGACACCACCTTGCCCCTGGCCGTCCCGTGGTTTCTCACCCAGGTGAGCACTGGGGGTGGGGCGTAACACCTGTGACAAGGTGAAGAGACCAGAGACCAGAGGCCGGCTGAGAACTCGGGTCTGAGAAGGGAGTGCTGCTTGGGGAGTGGGAGGGTGGCCCTGAGTCTGACCCGGACCTGCCTGAAGCAGACTCAGGGAACCACAGTGTGGTGAGGGGCGTCTCATGCTTTCTGAATAATTCTCTTGAAAGGCAGCGGAGGAAGTATGGTCCCCAGCCAGACTGCCTGGGTCCAAACCCACTGCTCCCAAGCTGTGTGACCCGGGGAAATTTCTTTAACCTCTCTGTGCCTTAGATTCCTCACCTGCAAAGTGGGGCCAATGATAGTAACCCCCTCAAAGGGCTGTGGCATTAGGCGAACACATCTACCCGAAACATTCAGGAAACAATGCTTGTCACTGCCATTATTATTATCGCTGTTGTTGCTGTGATGGTGATGATGATTTTGTTGTTGTTGTATTTCTTCTATTTAGAGCACCCAGAGCACCGTACGGAGCCAGAGAAAAGAAGCAGCCAGTGAGGACAAGTCTGCCGAGGAGGACCCCATGGAGGACCTCAGGGGACAGGGGAAGGGGCTGCTTCGCTAGGACAAGAACTCCCCAGTCAGGAAAAGGGGGCTGAGGCTGGATGCTCGGAGGCTCTGCCGTGTGCAAGCCCCGTGTCCTCTGAGTCCCGCTTTCCTCATCTGTCTGGCAGGAATCACATCACTCAGCTCACAGGCTGCTCTGGGGATCAGGGTGCCCAGAAGGACACCTGGTACATAGCAGGTGTTCAATAAACATGGGCGCATCTCACCCTGACTCCTGCTGGGTCTCATTTCCTGTCTTACGACTGGGCTTCTGGGTGTTTAAGCCCGTGTGAACGTGTGTTACCGAACCAAACTCGGGTCCATTTGCCTGTGTGCAGTAAAGCCAATTTACTGACACCGGGTTGTAGTGAAGGAAAGGGCAGGATTTATTGCAGGCACCAAGCAAAGAGTCCAGGCAGCTGGTGCTCAAAATGTCCCAACTTCCCGATGACTTTCAGGAAAGGTTTTTAAACACAGGGTGAGGGAGGGAGACTGTGGGGCGCGTTATCAGCTCTCGGACATTTTTCTTTTATTCTTTTTTTTTTTTCGGCTGTACCGTGCGACTTGTGGGATCTTAGTTCCCCAGTCAGGGATCGAACCCGGGCCCCCTGTAGTTGAAGTGCAGAGTCCTAACCGCTGGACCACCAGGGAAGTCCCTTGTGGACATTCTTCTGATTGGCTGGTGGTGAGGTAACTGGGCAGCATCCAGTTAACTTCTTCCACCTGTCGGGTTTCCGTACCTGCAAAACAGCTCAAAGGACATGGCGCAGAATATTATCTATAGCCCTTGAGGAGGAACTAAAGGTCCTTGGCTTTGTTTAATGGCTGAACTCTTATTATTTTGTCTTGCTTGACTATTTTCCTTAGCTTCTGCATTTTCTCATTTCTCTGATTAAATTTATTCTTTGGAACTCAGGGAACTAGCCTAGGAGGCTAAAGTTTTTCTACAAACAAGAGTCAGGTGGAGGACATTGGGTGGGTCTGTCCCGGGAGAGCCCCACAGAGTCCTTATTGGTCGCAGGTGAATCATCTCCCAGGGCTGCCCTAACACAACACCACACACTGGGGGCTTCAAACCACAGAAATCTATTCTCCCTCAGGCTGGACTCCAAGATCAGGGTGCTGGCAGGTCTGGCTCCTTCTGGGGTCTGTTTCCCCTTTTTATAAGGACACCAGTCATAGGATCAGGGGTCCACCCCATTCATCCTAACTAACTATATCTGCAAAGACTCTATTTCCAAATAAGGTCACATTGTGAGTACTGGGAGTTAGGACTTCAACACATGAGTTTTGGGGACGCAATTCACCCAAACCATAGGGACGTGATGTGCGGAGATGACCTTGGGACCAGGGACACATCACAGAAGTGGAGGAGGGGTGGGAGTCCGCAGGCTCGGCCGCCTGCCCACCTGGGCCCCCTGGGTGTGCACATTTGGCGAGCAAATTCCTGATGGTGGCTGGGGGCATCTGAGCTCTGGGTCACTCGGCTCTCAGCACACCTCCTGCTGCCTCCTAGAGACCTCTGCCAGGGAGAGGACGTCCTGCAGCCGTTCAGGATAAACACTACGCTCTGGAGCCAGCTAGCCCCTGATTTCATTCCCCACTGCGGGTACCATGATTTCCTCCTCAGCAAAGTGGTGAACAAAACCTTCCTCGCGGCTGTGGTGAAAAGGGACCCCTCCTACACTGTTGGCGGGAATGTATTATAAACTGGTGCAGCCACTATGGAAAACAGTATGGAGGTTCTTTAAAAAATAGTGTTACCATATGATCCAGCAATCCCACTCCTGGGCATGTATCTGGAGAAAACTAATTCAAGAAGATACATGCACCCCAAGGTTCATGGCAGCACTATTTACAATAGCCAAGATACGGAAGCAACCTAAATGTCCACTGACAGATGAATGGATAAAGATGTGGTACCTACATACAATGGAATATTACTCAGCCATAAAAAAGAATGAAATAATGTCATTTGCAACAGCATGGATGGAACTGGAGATTATCACCCTAAGTGAAGTAAGTCAGACAGAAAAACAAATATCATATGATATCACTTACACGTGGAATCTAAAATACGACACAAAGGAACTTATCTACGAAACAGAAATAGACTCACAGACGTAGAAAACAAACTTATGGTTACCAAAGGGTTAAGGGGGGGTGGCATAAATTAGGAGTATGGGATTAACAGATACACACTGCCACATATAAAATAGATAAACAAGGTCCTACTATATAGCACAGGGGTATCTTGTAATAACATATAATGGAAAAAAATATGAAAAAGAATATGGATATGTACAACTGAATCACCTTGCTGTACACCAGAAGCTAACACAACATTGTAAGTTAGCTATATTTCAATAAAAAATTAAATTAAATTAAAAAAAACCCAAACCTTTCTCATGGGATCATTGCAGGATTAACGTCTTCGCCACAGTGACTTTTATTTCCCAAAGTGCAGCTCCAAGGCACCTCCTCAGGGAAGCCCACCCTGATTCAACCAGGAAGGACACTCACTCCAAAAATAACTAAAACATTCTATATTTCCTATATAATAATTTATAAAATAACCTTATCATAGATTGTATTATATATCATCACATTTACAGTATATATTTTATGTTGTATTTTTATACTCTAAGCATTTATATGTGTGTACATGCATGCACAGACAGACACACACAAATGTACCTTTTTTTAACCTCAGTTGTGTCTGAACCCCACTGATAGTTTCTGAAGGAAAAGGACCTTGCTTCTTCATCTTGTGGTCCTGGAGCCTGGTGGCGCCTGGCACACAGTAGGTGCTCATTAAAGGTAAGTTGACGGCACAAGGGGCCTCTCCCCTCCCTCTCTGGCCCCAGCACGCCGAAGAGACCAATCGTTCCCAATTCCAGGGTTGGACATCGGCCAGGAGCTTCCCTGGCTCTCTCTGTGTGCATGGTCGCTTGGGAGTAGGGACAAAATTTCTAGCTCCTCTCTTTGGGGCCCAGGAGGTGGGAGGTGGGGTGAGCAGGGGTGGAAGGAGCATAACTTTTGGGGTCTCTTCCTTTCAGAGTCCCAGGCATTGAGGACAAACCCACCCCACTGCTTCCCAGTGCAACTCGCAGCAGGATCTGAGTACAGGAGAAAAGAGAGCACCTGCGGTCATTTCCTGGGACATTAAAAGGTGACTTCGTTAGTGACAGGCTTGTTCCAAATATGGAAAGAGGGGAGATGCTTCTTTCGGGGAGCCGGAGCGTTTGCGGCACTGCGCAGGGGAGGTGGCTGCAGGCAGAGGTGCTCGGCACGGATTTAAGGGACAGGACTGTTACCATGGTCAGGGTGCCCTGGAAGCCTCAGCACCGTTTTAAGCGTCAATAAAGTCAGAAGTAGAAAGGTTACAATTTACAAAGGAACACGATGTGAATGCCTAATTGTTTAAATTTCTTTTATATTTAGTGTCATGAATTTTGAAGAGTATGTTTTAAATGGATTCCTATAAAATTTAGAGAGAAGTTTGGTCGTTTTTCTTTTTCCTTTAATGGGCAGGACCCTTCCTACAGGTACAGCTCCCAGGTTGATTTATTTCCTCATCGGTACAAGGAGGAAAGAGATTAGAGCGAGAAGCACGTTTGCATTTCTCGCAGGAACCGCCTCAGATGGGTGATGTTTTCCCTCCCATTATATGGATGAAGAAACTGAGGTTCAGAAAACAATTTGGCAAAAGGCACGCAGTGGGTTGGTGGGGAGGTAGAACGGGACCCAGGCTCGGGTCCCCGTGCTCTTCAGAATCCTTGCTGCCTTCAGAGGGGTCCTTCCCTGTCACCAGGAGTTGCCTCTGAATCCAGCCCCTGGCCTTCAGCTGCTGGACTCTCCTGGCACCTGAGGAAAAGTCAGGTGTGAAGGCTTCTACCACCCGGGCCGGTCCTCCAGGCTGGGTGGGAGAACCAGAGACAGGGCGGTCCGGCCCCTGCCCCACCGAGCATCAGGGCACATACCCCAGCCCATCTCAGGTGGCCAGGCCAGGGCTGGGGGACCTGCCTGCACCTTCGCCCTGGGAACCATCCCACCCGGGGCCCCTGGAACTGAGTCCACTTCTCCAGGTACCAAGGACACTTCTTCTAGGCCCTGTGCTGGTCCTCAGGCTTACCTCCCGGATCTGTTAGTCTGGAGAGTTAGAACATGGCTATTGACCTCTTATAATCAGAAAAAAAGAAAGCCCAACATTTCACAAAATACGTCTGTCAAACCAAGTTGGAAGGGATGATGAAGGTGTCCTGTGTGTGTCAGGCGGGGGTGGTAATCACGTTCTACTCACAGCCCGCCGACCCCCAAAAGCAAGAAGTGAGGCAGCTGTGGCTCAAAGGCAAGACCAGGATATCAGCTGGAAGGGGCTGGAGGCATCCTGGAGGCCAAGGCCCCTCCGTTCACTAACACACCCCGGCGGTGACTCAGCGGACACTTCCTCTGCCCATCGGTTTAGCCACGACACACACACACATCTGCACAAGACCCAGCTGCTTAGCCTAAGTGGGGAGAATGTCTATTTGACCCCAGAAAAAGGTGTTTTCTCTGTCATCACTGAGAAGATTGTAAATTCTGTAAAAAAAAAAAAAAAAAAAAAAATGTGCTCACGGACATGTGAAAACAAAAATTCAACAGACTGACTTCTTTTTTTTAAGAATTTATTTCAGTTTCTGCCTTCTGACAATCTGAGGTGAAATATATAGACGGTGTTTTTTTTTCTTCACAGGAAACAGCTTTGATTTTAGCACTGTTCTGAGAGCTCGACCTTGAAACTTTCTCCACCTGAAAATATAGTTTGTAGAACGTCGCCTCGTGGGACACGAAATCGCGTAAGTGTACATATAACATACCTGCATCGCGGACCCCGGCTCCTGGGCCACTAAGGGCAATGCGTGGATTTGGCCTAGGCGAGTTCAGGTCCGAGACCAATGGGTGGGAGAGAAACAGGGGATGCACGTGGGAGACCCTCCTGAAGCCCCAGAGGCCACAGTTAGAGCCACAAAGCTCTCGAGGTGACACGTCTTAAGGGGAGGTACCTGCCATTTGAGTTCGAGCCTTTCTTACTGTTCAAATGGTCGGCCCGTCCATCTCAAGGCGTCCACAGGAACCTAAGCAAGCCTCCAGCACAGGGACAGATCAGGGCCCGCATGTGCAGCCTGTGTGTGGGAACCGGGCCTGCTGAGCGCTTCCCTTTCATTTCCGCGAGTGCACCGTCCAGGACCAAGGTGGGGACAGGCACAGCCCCCCGGGGTCCGAGGGGCATCACAGCAGCAGGAGCCCTCCTTCCAGCTCAGCAACCCCGTCTGTGCTGCTCAGGAGGGCGCCAAGCGACAGCGCCCTGGTCTGACCCTGCAGGACAAGCGAGGATGCAGGGTCCCCCCCGCCTGCACAGAGTGATGGGAAGACGGGCAAACCCAGACCATCCTGACTCGCTCCCGGAAATGACAAGGTGTTCCTTCTCCAATAGTAACCGAGAACTCTAGAGCGGGAGCAGTGTCCCCTTGACTCCTGGGGACACAGCCAGGGGGAAGGTTCCCCCCCGCAGCCCTTCACTCATCTCAAGCTCAGACAGACCAGCCAACGCAGGGACACAGGCCAGCGCCAGGACACCCAGGGACGAGGTAGGCCGGCCACCCGAGGCGCTTGCTGGAGACGGACTGCAGGGAGATGGCGGCAGAACGAGGCCGGGGGGGCCGGCCACGCGGAGGGTCTTGGCGTTGAGGGTGCTCCTGGGTGGGAACCATCTGGAGAACCCACACAGGCCTGTTCCCGGCCGCCGGGCAACAAGGACGTACTGGGACATGTGACTTGACTAAGGCCTGGCTCCAGCCCAGGTCGGAACGTCGCACACCAGCCAGTTAGGGGCACTTGTCACCGATGCCATTCCCCTGTACGAACTCAGCTTCAAAGGCTTTTCTAGCGAAACTCCCCCTCAAGAATCGTAAAACGGGATCAGTGATTTGCAGGAAGACGGGGAGATGGCTGAGTGGCAGAAACAGTGGTTCAAGGAAACTAAAAGGCCAGGGGTGGGGCACTGCGAGAACCCCGGGACCGAGGGGCCGTGGGCCCCCAGCCCCGCAGCTCTGCCTGTGGCTGAGGAAGAGGGTGGCCAGGGGGTGACAAGCCTGGCACCGCCCGGCTGCTACCCCTCCCCCGAGGCTGGTGCCGGGCCCTTCTGCCCCTGCTTCCCAAGCTCCCTGCTGTTCTGGCAAATGCCTCAGGCCCCTGGCTGCCCAGCTGTCTCCATTGTAGGTGATCTGGCCATACAGCTGATCTAACCGCACTGACCTGCTGGGATCCCCACTCGCTGAAAAGCCAACTCGTCGGGGCGCCGCAACGCCCAGGAAGGTCAGGCTTGTAGCTGCAGCCCTGACTGCTGGTCACGGTCACCTGGGTTCAGCAAAACTCCTCGCAAGCCCCTCTGTGGCGTGAACACTGCGCTTCTCACGCTGGGAGGCTGCAACACCCAGAGCACTTGCTCTGGGTGATAAACCAACCCACTTAAAACAGCTGACGGAAAAGCAACCCTCAAGCCTGCCACCTTCTCTCCACGGCAATGAACTTCACCATCTAACCGGGCAGGGAGAGGTGAGTACGGGCTCCACTGGTTCCAGCTCCCGGGAAGGAGGAAAGAGAAAGGTCAGGCGGCACCTCTGACTCCAGTGCTGGGTCTCTGCCCTAAACCCAGCGTGGGGCTTGCCCGTGACCCTGACCGTCCCGGGTTTCACTGGAGCACAAAACTCGCGAACTGGACTCTCTCCAGCCCTCCTTTTGGCAACTTAAGAGCTCCTTGGTCTGCTTTTTTCCCCTTTCAGCGATAGGAAAATCACGGTCTACTCCCTTTCACTGTACAAAGAACTTACAATATCAGAACTTGGTTCTCCTGCCTTCGATTAAACGCGCGCACACGGTAGATATAATCTGAATACTAGCACAGCCCCTCTTAAACATCTAACAATATTGCTAAAACTGCAACAAAGGCTGAAGACGTACAAAGCACATCTCGACACCATCCTATTTCCAAAGCAGGGTACTTTTTACTTGGGAGAATTAGCTGTTTTTGGCTCATTACGATTCACATCGCCCTGAAGGGCAGACTGCAGGAGACTGAAATGCCATTGCTAACGCGGGCCTTCGAAGCTCCTGGCTCGGGACCCTGAACCTACTGGGACTGGAAACTCTCCTCGTGGATATGACCCGACGCTTCCTGCCCCGAGTCTAAGGGTCCTGAGTTTACAGGGAAGGCCACCAGAGCTCTTTCTCCGAAGCCTCCTGTGTGTACGGCGGGGTGAGACTTCTCCGCCCTCGGACCTGAGAGCCCGCCCTGTGTCTGTCTGCTCGGAGCGGGCCTCGGAGGGAAGATCGTGCCACAGAGAGGGGAAACGTCAGCGAGGCAGGCTGCCGGCTCCTGCTAGGCACGCCGTGTGTCCTCCGGGTGACAGCGGTCAGACACTCCGAGGTGAAACGCTCGGCCAAAGGCAGACGCCACCAGGACACAGCAGGGCAGCCTCAGAGCCACCCCGACACTGGTCGCTCCACGAGGCCCACGCTCTCCGGCAGTGTCCCTTCGTGGGGCTGAAAGCAACAGGCAGCACTTCTGGGGTCAGACTCCACTCTTAGGAGCTAGATTTACACAAACCAGGAGAGAGGAAAAAACCCAAAGCAACCCTTCCTTCTACCTTCAACTGCTATTTCAAGAGGCCTGTATGGAAAAAAAAAGGTCTCAAGATCATCTTGAAGTTAAAGGGCCTGGAAAAGCCCCAAGAAGTCAAAGCTGCATTTTTCCTTCCAAGGCTGCACGGGCCCTCCCGCCCCACCCTGCGGGGAGAGAGCCGCCAGCTCCCCAGCACCCCTGGGAAGACCCAGAACCTACTGTCTCCCTCCAGAAACCAGACTGGATCGAACGTCCGTACAAAAATCTTCTATGTACAAGGATAAGTCTTTTGGGCACCTTTAGAATAAAATCTTAACGCCTTTCAACTAACCACTAAGAACGCCAACGACACGCGGCCGCAGGGGGAGAGCCCTGCGAGGGCACGTGGCCCGGCTCCTATGGGGGGTGGGGGGAGCACAGCACACGCGGGGGTCGTAGTCGAACGTCTCAGGAGGGGCTGCGTTATCCTCAGGAGGCACTGGAGGAGGGGCCCGCACACCCGTCAGCTGGATGTGATTTCTCTGAAACGCGTTCCATAGAGACCCGTCCTATCACTGGGCCCAGCATCGGGTGGAGGCGCTCCAGCCCGTGTGACCCGCCCCGCACAGGACAGGCAAACTGGCGACACAGCTGTGCTTTGTTTAGTGACATGGCCAGAGAGGCTGCCACCACACACACACACACACACACACACACACACACACACACACACACACACACACACGCACACACGTGCGCGCGCACGCACACGCCATTGCGAAAACAGCAGGGTTTCTGAAGCCCCAGCCCCCCAGGTCTCCTGGAGGAGCAGCTCACGCCGGCGCACTCGGGTCCTGCCGTGTTTCCCGTCATCTCTCTTATGATCACCCGGATGTGCGTTCCTCGGCTCAACCAATGCACGCTCTGCTCTGGAACATTCCAGGGAGGCATCCCCCACGAGGGGAAACTTGGAGGGCCGGAGGGCTGGGTATCTGGCGTGTGCTTGTCATGCTGCAGGAGGTGCAGTGGGGACACGGGACGAAGGACCAAGGCGGGAAGGACAGAGCCCCGCTGGCCTCGTTGTCAGCGCCCAAGAGCTGGGGCTGGGGCGCGGGAACCGGGCTCGCCAGGGAAGCTGGTGGCAGGCTGGAGGCCTGCTGGCCAGACTGCAGTCCCTTGGGCTGGTCAGCTGTGCCTGGTACAAACCTGGGGGGAAGAGCCCCGGCTCCCGGCACCTGAGACGGCGAGGGGATGTCCGCAGAGTCCGCAGGAAAGGGGTCCAAGGGCTCGGGTGGCGGAAGGTACAGGCTTCCCCAGGCGGCCGGGATGGAGGGCCCAACCCTCCGAAGCCCCGCTACCCAGCCTCACACAGTCACCGCCACAAGCGGCCTCTGCCACGGTGCCTGTAACGCTGACACAGATTCTTTTGTCTGTTTTGAAATAAAGGGCAGCACTGTCTGCTTTCAGAAAGGGCGGCTGTCCTGAAGCTGCTGAAGAAGCTTCTCTTGTCTGTGCTTGTCACGGGACTGATGGCCCCGAGCTACTCCCAGGGAGCAAGGGGCGGAAGCGTCTCCACTCCAGAAGGAAGCTGTCGGCTGCACGGGGACATCTCAGACGGCCTCACACAGACACCTGCGTGCTACGTGGGTCCAACACAGCCACTTGGAGCCGGCCGTCTCCCGGCGCCCACACCCCTGACCGTGGCCGGGCCTTCTGCAGCCGGGAAGGCACGTCCTCTGCCCCGGTCTCTCTCCTGTCCTGGAATAGGGGGTGTCCCTCTCCTCCTGGAGCTTCCTGGGACTCCCGTCCCTGCTGCACGGAGAGGGGACCCGGAAAAGAGCCAGCACCGGCCGTGGACCAACACTCACAGGCCCCCGCCCCCTCTGCTTGGCCCCCGCTCCGCAGGAACCCCACTGTGGGAGGAACCCCATCCCACCCTGCCGGGGGGCCCCCCATCATCACTCCTGACTGCCCTGTGTCACTGGCGTGTGCCACCCCACAGCTGCCCTTCCCTACCCTCCCATGTGCACCCCAGCCTTTCCCGCAGGAGGCTACGATGGACACCGGCCCATCGTGGACCCAGCATCCTCCCTCCTGCGCCCCCTCGGTCCCACGTTGCAGGTCTGCCACTCGGGGATATGGAAAGTCACCTTGGTGTTAGCTGTGTAATCCCAGAGACACTTTGGCACGCAGGTGGGGGAGCAGACACAGGCAGAGGGAAGGCAGGGAAAACGGGCAACCAGATTTTCTAGCCGCTAGTTCTAGGGCGGTGTGGGGCGCCTCTGGGTGCTGCCAATGTCATGCGGGGGCAGGGGGGTGACAGCCAGCCGTGGGCGCGGGAGGGAGGCGCGCACCCACAGTCCTCCTGGGGGAGCCTCGGGCCACCTGCCGAGGCCTACTCGGCGGCCATCTGCTCGATGTGGTCACTCAGCAGCTTGTACTGCTCTGGAAGAGAAAACAGCGTTATTCCTCGTGAGGGAGACGGCGACACGGACAGGCAGGTCCTTCTCATTCGGGGTGATGACAAAGCAGGCCCTCCCAGGCATGGCGAGTGTGGGCTTCTGAAGGAGTGCCTGGCAGTGGGCTCCGTGGAGCCGGGATGCATCTTCCCATGGCAACGACACTCCACAGGGCAGCCCCGCAGGCCCCCAGGAAGCCTGGTGTGGGCAGATGAACCCTGTCACGGGAGCCAGGCGTGGGTCCTGGAGGCCACGCAGGGGTCACGTGGTGGAGGGCACAGTGTTCCTGCCCTGTGACGAGTGGTGGGGCTGGTGACAGCACTCTGAGATTTTCCGGGGGCACCTCCTGAGGTCACCCGTCCTTGGCCCTCTTTAACTCGGTCCAGGATGGAGTTTTATTTGTAAACAATATCGATCTGTACAAATCTATGTCTAAGTGGAAGAGTTTTCAGGGGACACGCAGGAAGCATCTTGTAGCACGTGGGATGACGCCTAAAGGCCAGCTGTCGATCAGGGAAGCTGACATCAGCAACGTGTCCCCTCCCGTTACAGAAGCCAGAGATGCCGGAAAGATCTCAAGAGCCCCGCCGCTCCCCCGGGACCTGCGGCCGCGTGTCATTCAAGCAACGAAGACAGGCCATGTGCTGGCCATTTAGACGGAGGGGCAACTCGGCGCCAGAGTCTGCCCATTTTCAAGGTCAGAGTCTGAGCACCAAGTTATATCTTTTCCTGGGCCCTGTCTGTAAGCACTGACCTGGTGGGCCCCGCACCATCCTGCCCCACGTGGGCAAGGCCTACCTAGCAGAACTGGGTCTCCAAGGGGAAGGAAGAGTGTCCCGCGCACGCAGGCCGACAGGAACGTTTAATGTCCCGTGGGTAATTACAGCAGGGACAGTCCTCTGAGCCGGGTGGGGATTCCAGCACGCAGCGCACTCGCCCCCAAAACCCCGGCCCTGCCGCCACTCACCCTCATCCAGGTTGCCAATCACCGCCTGCTTCTTCAGAAAGTCGTTGCACAGCTTCTTGTTCAGCCCGAACGCCAGCATGTTGTGCGTGAACGTGCTGGGGGGACACGGCTGTGAGCTGGCAGCCCTCCCGCCTCCCGAGGGGAAGGGAGCCGGGGCCCGACATGCAGCCCACCGGGCCGGGGAATCGATAGAAAGATGTAAAACCAAATCGCCTCATCGGCCAGCCCTGCTCACCATGAAACCGTGTTAGGGGCGGACTAATTAGGAACCGGAGTCAAGGCCAAGTGGAGCGAATCGTGTGCTTCTGAGCCATTTAAGAACGCACAGTGGTCGTGACACTGAGTCGGGGATGTGTGACGTCATAAGGGTGGCGCTCCCCCAGCAGAGCCCCCAGTAGGAGCGTCTCACCCGGCGGTCCCTCCTCACACCGCCCTGCTTGCTCATCTCCTGGGTGACCCGGAGTGGGCGTGGCCCCGTCCGGGTCATAGGGCGGGGCGGGGCGGGGGGGGGGGGGGCGGAGGGGGCGGGTGACAGGCCGGCCCTGGCGCTCACCCCAGCTGCCCGAAGGTGATGTTCTCGTTGAACCGCAGGCTGTCGTCCCGCTCCTCCTGGGTCATGTGGCACCACCTCTCTCTGCAAGCACAGGAGGGGCAGCGGAGGGGCTTCAGAGCCCACATCCCCGCCGCTTGGCCCCCTCCTGCTCCGACCCACAGGTGCTGGCCTCCCTGACAGAGAGGGGACACCTCTGCCGAAGAGCTGCTGGCGCTGCTTATAGGAAGCCTGACCGAAGGCTGCCCCTCTGCCTGGGGGCCCGAGACCCACACTCATCACCTTCTCCTGGCGGAGACAAGGCTCAGGACCCAGAGACAATGTGCGCTGAGCGGCTGCCCGGAACATTCTCCGGGAGACGAGAACGCTGCCCCCACATCTTTCTCTAAGGTTCAAGGACACGGAGGCCGAGGCCCGTGTCACCGGTGGGGAGGTGTGCCGAGAAGCCGGCGGAGCAGGGGTCAGGAGCCCAGCGAGCGTCTGCGGCCTCTGACCACACGCGGCCCATCAGGCCGGCCCGCCTCTGCCGTTCACTGTGCTCCCAGGCTGCCTCGTAGGGCGCGGGGACGGGCCCGCGAGCACGGAGAAGACGGCACAGAGCCTCTCAGCAAAGCCGGGAACCCAACGAGGAGGGACCACGGCCCGTGAGGCTCCACGTGCTCTCCGTGAAGCAGCGCGGGGCTCAGGGTTCGGGCAGGGAAGGTGCTCTTTTGAGCTCTTTTTGAGCTCGGTGTCCCTGACTGAGAGCGGACGCCGCCCGATCCTGCAGGGTGTCAGCCCCTCCCCTTACGGCCGAGCACCCTTGTCCCCAGCGGCCCAGGACCGTCAGCCACTGCACCACTCCACCTCCACCCCCCGGGGCATGGGAGCCGCGTGGCCACCTGAGAAGTGAGCAGATGCCTATTTCCCCTTAAAAATTACACTCTGGACAAGGAGTCTGACTAAAACAGGGCTGAGAGGAAAAAGACAAAAGAAAAGGGAGAGAAGAGGCAGTATGAGGGGGTGAGGGGTCAGGGCGATGGAGAAGCTGAAAGAAGAGGAACAGAACCAACAACATCGACTCTTAACTCCTCTCCCCCCTCCCAGCCCAGGGAGGCTACTGGTGCCGCTGCAGCTGAGCGGGAGCCACGGGACACCAGGGCGCAACAGAGGCGGCACTGTCAGTCTCCCAGTCTCCTCATGCTGACAGGACACCCACGAAGACACCTGGAATGTGCTTCCAGGCACTGTGCTAATCCCATGCCATGTTCCTTCCCATCCTTTTTCCCTGAGTGGTCACCCTTAGAATCGTCCAGGCACATAAACTCCCACACCACCACCAGGCTCGCTGGGTACTGTTGCACAGGTTGTGCACTGCACAACCCCAGACCATGTGGAAGTGGCTCCCTTGCAGGCGTGCAGCACAGCAGCCCTGACCCAGATGAGGAGGTCAGTCCTTTTGCTGTGGTGAGGACTAGAGTTGGGACATTTTATCTGATCTCTGAAGAAATAGGTAGAAGGTCATTTGGGATCAGGGGATGCCTACCAACAAATCATTCCTTAAAATTGAGTTCAGCACCCAATACTGGTCGAGGTCTAATACCACGGGAGGGCAGATCGTGTGTCTACATTGCCACAGTGGGAATTCGGATGTGTCCAGCAGCTTGCAGAAGAGGAAGCCTCCTGAAACGGGGACACTTCTGCCTCTGAGAACAGAGAGGGTGCTGATGGTGCTGCCGGCAGAGTCTGCCAAAGAGGAATCATGCTGGAGACACAAGGTTGCCCAAGGACCCAGAGCCAACCCCCGGCCCCCAATCTTGGGGTGTCCTGGGGGTCAGATCTGGGATGTGCATGGCCAGACCACATTTGCTCTGGGTGAGGAGGCCTGTGAGGCCCAGAGGCTCACTTCCCCTCGTGGGGCTCAGAGGTCACGATGCTCCAGCCAGGTCGGGCCTCGGCTGTGGTGCTGGGAAGCCTTGCTCCAGGAAGGCTGGTTAATTACACACACACCCCCCGCCCCCCAGAGAGTCTGTGGGAACTTGGGGGCTTTTTAGGAACGGAGGTAGCTGCCGTGCCCAAATGCTCCTTTTAAAGCCATAATAAGGCTGCGTTAAAAAAAACAAGATTTCTCATAAAACAATAAGCACTAAAAATACATCACTGATTAAAGGAAGCATGCTTTGGGAAATTTCCACCAAATTAAAAACAAGCACTGAATCAGAAACTATATTTTGAATAGGCAGGCCTTTCACTCTAAAAATATCTTAACCAAGATATCGAGCACATATCAAGTTCAAACAATTGCAGTCAGACCCCACCGTGGGCTCGCAGGAAATAGCCTGTTCTAGACCTTTGTCTTCGGGGGACCCCCTCACACACACAGGCCTCACATCACACAGTGGCCGGGGGGAGGAAGCAGCTGTCCTTCCTCCGGGACCCCCCAGACCTGTCAGAGTGGGCGAGGGTCTGCCAGAGCCCGCAGGCCCCTAGGCACGACTGCAGGGGCAGGTCCTCTGGCCCGACCTGCGGCTCCTGAGCCCGGATCAATGACTGAGCGGACAACAAGGGAACCCAAGGGTGTGGTTTCGGGGTCCGCTGGGAGGGCCAGAGTGGCCCATGGAGGCTGGACTCGCTCCAGGTCGGAGCTGACCTCCTGGACCTCACTGCCCTCTCCTCTCGGGATGCGCACCGGGCCTCATGGGGGTCTCGGGGGCCGTGTCTGTCTCCTGACCATTTCGGGGTCTCTATGCTCGGCGAGCTCCCCACTGTCTGTCGCCAGCCTGTCCCAGCGCTGGGCCCGCCGGCCGCGAGTCACACCCACGTCTGGTCACACCCCCCTCCCCTCCGACCCAGCGGCCCCGAAGGGCCCCCGCACTGTCCATGGACAGTCACGTGGACACACACCTCTTCTTCTCCTCCTCTCCAGCATCCCCTCTGGAGCGGCAGCAGAAACAGGTAAACAGAGGAACACGTCAAAGTCATGCAAGATATGTGGATGGAAAAGAGAGCAAAGCGTGGAAGGAGGGTTATCACAGCGGAGACGGATATGGAGACGGGGTTCCGGGGGGCGGTGGCCCAGGAGTCTGAGAGCAAAGCAACACGAGGATCCCCCTCGCCTACAGGCACTTCCTGCATCTGCGACTCCCAGAAGGGCGGAGAACTCTCTCTCTAGAATCCTTAGGAATTCCAGCATCGCTTCCTCTCCACGTGCTCCCCTGCCTTCCCGGGGCACACAGCCACAGCAGGCCGCCGTGGGGTACAAGGCAGGTCATCCCGATAGGGTTTACTTCCCCCCGAAAAAAGATTTCACTTAAGATCCCCCAAGTGCTCGTGGACTAAAGCCTTAACCAGCAGGCACCTGCCCTCTCTCCTGCCGGGAGAAAGGTTAAGGGGTCTCCCCAGGGTCAAAGAAGGCGGGGATTCAATTTCATCCACGAGGAGAGACTCAGACTTCAAAGTCCCATGACTGGAGGGGCCAACGAGGTGACCCAGGCCTGGGAGGCCGCTGCCCCTTCCCTGCCCCGCTGCTGCACACAGCAGGCACCAGCCTTAGCTCGCCGCCGTGGCCAGAGAGAGCTGAGCACCGTGCCCAGCCCTCGCCGCTGCCCAGTGCTCAGTGAACCGCTTTACACAGGGAGTCTTCCGAAGTGGCGAGACTGCCCTCGGGGAAGCTGCAGCCCAGAGGAGTAGGTTGACGGTAGCGACTGCCCTTCCCAGACGTGAGCCCAGCACCCAGGGTCCCGCGGCAGCGGTCTCAGCTCGGGAGTCTGGAGTCTCACAGAGACAGGCAGAGGGGGTCCGAGGGGGGGCCCTGTGGGCTTCACTCAGTGGGAGTCTGCATTTCTTAGGAGGGTCAGGCCGAGTCATGCCGGAGCCCCGGGGCAGGAAGCGCTCATGCAAGCTGGCCCCCCCACCCAGGAAGCGGTGCGCCCGGGACCCTTCAGGCAGCTTGCAGGGCACCGGGGCCGCCAGGGGTTGAGGAAGAAACACAGACGCGTCGACTCAGCCGTTCTGTCCTCCTGCTTTCCTCTTCAGGAACGGGACAGTAAAGCCTCGCCCTGGTCCTCTTCCCTGGGGCAAAGCGGGCCCGGACTTGGCTCCTACCTGGTGGTGGGAGACCGCTTTCTCCTCTCACAGTGGACAGCGTCGAAAAAGGCCGCGTTCCAGAACCTCAGCGTGTGCCTACAAGACAGACAAGGCCCACGTGCCTTTATCCTCAATGGAGCTGCTTCCCCCCGACCACCCGGCAACGTGTCCTGAGGGCATCCGTGCGTCTCTCCCAGGACTCAGCCTGGACTCGTCGGGTCAAAGGGGAAGCCGCCACCAGTGGGATGTGGGCGAAGGCCATTTCCCCTTCTCTGCCTCCGGCTGAGGCTCCCAACAGGAAGCAGAGGCTTTGAGGAGGCCTGCTTCTCTAGAACACGGTCTAGTAACATAAATGGAAACCCCGGCAGGGACAGGCCACGTGCAGAGAGCAAACGCATTTATAGCGACACACAAGGAAGAGGCACTCTTCCCAAGGATCAGGGTCAGCAGACCTACGGCACGTGGGCCAAGTCCGGCCTGCTCTCCGTCTGTGTAAATCAAGCTTATGGGATCACAGCCACACCCCCACTTACACCCTGTCCACGGCGGCTCTGGCACTACAGCAGCGGAGGGCAGTGGTTGCCTGTAAAGCCTAAAATACTTACCGCCTGGCTCTGTACAGAAAAGTGGGGCTGGGCCCTGTTGCAGATAAGACAGCAGCGGAGCCTAGAGGGGCCCAAGCTACGTCAGACAGTGGGACCGGGGCTGCTGGGCTCCCTCTCCCTGCTTCCCCCCGAGGCTGGCCCTGCAGGGTGGGCCCTCCTCGCGGAGGCTTTGGGACAGCTGCAGCCCAGCCCTGACCGGCCGCGTGCCTCACGCGCCCCATTCTGCTGCCCCAGGTTCTCCCACCGCAGCGAGACTGTGATCCTCGTGGGAGGGGCACGTCTGACACCCTTGGGGTTCCAGGGGCTACTACACCGCCTACTTGTGAGGAAATAAAAGCCACCGACGGAGAGGCTTCAGAGGGACGAGAGCGTCCTCAGAGAAAGACAGAGGGCGAGATGTCCCCTGACCACTGGTCTCCCACTGCAACCACGACCGTCACGTGTGTACATTATTGACACACACAGAACAGCTGTACTAGGATATAAGTCACATACCGTAAAATGCACGCTTTTCAAGTACACAGTTCAGTGGGTTTTAGTATATTCACAGAATTGTGCAACCGTCGCCACTATCCATTTCCGGGACATTTTCATCACCGCACTCCCGGCTTCCCTCAGCCCCTGGCAACCACCAATCTGCTCTGTCTCCAGGGCTTTGCCTCCTGGACATTTTGTGTACATACACTACGTGGTCTTTTGTGTCTGGCCTGGGTCACGTGGCAGAACGTTTTCCAGGTCCACCCACGTCGTGGCAGGGGTGGGTGCCTCATTCCTTTACGTGGCTGAGTGACAGCCCACATTTCATGTACCCACCTTTGGGCTCTTACGAATAACACTGTCATGAACATACGTGCACAGGTTTTTGCTTGAGTACCTGTTTTCAACTCTTTTCAGTATCTACCCAGGAGTAAAACTGCCGGGGCCATGGGCTACAATTCTGTTTAACTGCTGCCCGACCGTTCTCCGCAGTGGCTGTTGCGTGGGACACGCCCACCTGCCGTGTACGAGTTTCCATTTCCCTGCATCCTCGCCCATCTTTTCTCCTTTGGTTCTCCTAGGGGGCGTGAGTGGCCTTCACTTCTTTTGTTTGTTTGTTTGTTTGTTTTGTGGTACAAAACAAACTCTCACTGCTGTGGCCTCTCCCGTTGCGGAGCACAGGCTCCCGGACGCGCAGGCTCAGCGGCCATGGCTCACGGGCCCAGCCACTCCGCGGCATGTGGGATCCTCCCGGACCCGGGCACGAACCCGCGTCCCCTGCATCGGCAGGCGGACTCTCAACCACTGCGCCACCAGGGAAGCCCTGGCCTTCACTTCTGATGGAGACATGGGTGCTGGTGACAAACGTCGAGGGTGGCCTTACCAGATGGGCTGCTGCTTCAGGTGTGTGTACAGGTAGATCTTCTCCCCCTTCCTCTCCTCCTCTGGGCTGCACACAGTCACTGCGGGAGGGGGAGGGAGACTGAGCGAGGCAGACCCCCGCCCCGCCCCGACTCCAGCGACCCTCCCAGCAGGCCCCGCATCATCCCACAGGTCACACAAACATAAGCGGAAACTCCATGGCACCTGCCCTGCGGCTCTCAGGCCTGGCCCTGAGGACTCCTCCCCAGGGAGGGTCCCGGGAACAGCTCCCCCACCACTGGGGATACTTTCCTTGAGTCCCCTGGGAGGAGGAGTTGATCCCCAGAGAGGCGGGTTTTCCGTGGAAATTCAGGAAGCAGTTAGAGACCAGAGCAGAGCGCAGTAGGACAGCGTCCCCTGCTACGGGGGAGCTGGAGCCCCAGGCGTCCAGGGACCTGCGGCTCCCCGTGGGCCGGACTGAGACCCCGTGGCGCTGCTGCGGCACCGCCCGGCCCCGCGAGCACGGGCAGGCACTCACCCGTCTTCCGTGGCTTCTCCTGGGACTTGCCTTCTTTCTCCCTTGGGGAGAGAAACCATAGCAGTGACAAAACGACCCAAAGAACCCTGTTACGTTGCTGAAACGGGATGATGCCTCATAACCAATGTGTAAACCGAAGGTGGTCTTCTCTGCAAACACGTTTACGAAATCAACGCCACTTGTACCACCTGCCAGCCTTTTAGTGCCTGAGATGTGCTGTTCAGGCTCCTCTGTGCCATTTTCTCTGAATCCAAGACTGTCCAGACCAGAGGAGGAATAAAGCCAAGTGGGCTGGTTGTAACCGAGCCGTCGGAGAGGACGGCGGGGACCACAGGGCGCCCCTGCTTTGTGGAAGTCTCGGTCCCTGCACTGCTCCGAAGCGGCCCCGCCCCCCGCGGGTCCCCGAGTGGCTATGGGAACACCGCTGCCCTGGGGAACGCGGTTTCTCTCACGGCAGCGGGAGGCGGGGTGCAGGGAGGGGGGTGTAACTCCCCTCCTGCCTACCGACAATTTCCGCACGCTCCTCTCCAGCCCTAGAAACACGGGCCCACGGGGAGCATCCCAGCACGTCAGCAAATGGAACAGCGTTTGGAAGCCCCAGAAAACTGGAGGGTGGGGAGGCAGCTGCCCCCCGGGAGCAGCTCTCAGGCCCCAGTGACGGCCGAGGGCGCAGAGATGCTCCCGACACTGGGCCAGGGTGGCCTCCTTGTCACACCCACGGTCGGGGAGGGACGCACGCAGGCGATACTCACTCGCTTCTCCTGGCCAGGGGCCCCTTGGGCTTGGTCTCCAGCCCGAAGAAGCCCTTGACGTTCTCCGTCTTGGCCGACGTGTTCTTCAGAAGCCGCTCGGCGATGTCCTTCTTCTCCGCTAACCAGCTATTGGCCGACTTCAAGTAGGAGTCGATGCTCCCGGCCGGCTTCTCCTTGAACTCGGAGGGGAGCAGGTGTGGTTTACCTGGAGACAGGGGGAGAGAGCAGGGATGAGAGCCAAATGGAACCACGGAGGCCGGGGCCACCTCCCTCCGCCATGGCCAGACATGGCGGCGGTGGGAAGCAAGAGGCTCAGGAGGCCCGTGGGCACACGGAGGGCCGGGGCCCCTGCCCTCTCGGGCGGTCGCTGAGGACCTAGTGTGGACAAGTCAGCCAGGTGCCACCAGGGGCTGCAGAGGAAACAGGCAGGGATCCAGCCCCAAAGAAGCAGCAAGTCCAGAGGGCAGGGGAGCAGCGCACACAGGGAAAGTGTAACGTGCAAAGTGATGGAGGAAGACACAAGAGTCTCTCCTTGTGGAGGGAGGGGCCGTGCGGATTCCAGACGGCCTGGCTGGCACCTGGGCTGGTCCTGAAACAGGGAGGCCACTGGACATGGGAGACGGTGCGAGAAGGGCAGCGAGGGAAAAAGAGGTATGTCCCTTCCTAAGGCTGTGCATGGACCGATGTGTCCCGCCCCATATCAAAGGGCTCCACGCTAAGGCCGTCAGAGCAGCTGCTGCAATGGCGCAGAGCAGCAAGGAGAGGGTGGGCTGCTGAGGCGAGGAGACGATGAAGTTGAGCTGCAGAGGTAGGGGACGCGCCACAAGAGCCAGCCCACTGGTGCCTGCGCTGCCCTGACCCAGCTGCAGCCCGCGGGCAAGCCCTCGGCAACCCTCCCCTCACGGTGGCCTGAACGAGCGCCAGGGGTCACAGCCCAAGGCGCTTAACACGGGGAGCCCCCCAGCTGCCCCCAGCTGTGATGCACCAGGAGGCCCCAGGGCCACGAGCCCTGCCCCAGACCCCGGGCTGCTCCAGGTCACCCCGGTCCACAGCTGACCCTGTGTCACATTTGGCCAGAACATGAGACGATGTCCTGCGTCTACCCTGAAGCGTCCTGCCCGTGTGTCTACTTTCTCGTGTCCTCCCAGCCAGGGCCGTCAGCCTCCTGACCCACGCTGTGGACCGTTCTTTGCCTCCCGCTCTAGGGGTCTCCCTCCTCCTTGTTCCCGCCCTGATATCAGCTCCCTTTGTTTTCTGGATGCCTCGCAGCTCTGCCTTAAGAAATCCCCACTTGACGTGGCGTTGGAAGGTGACAGGTCTGCCTGCCACGTAAGCCGCACCCCGGGTCTCACCGATGTGATAGTAGGTGAAGCACATGGTCATGAGGTTCTTTGCAGGCCCGAAGTCGTCCATCTGGTGACACCTGAAATGGAAAGAGAGGTGACTGGCTAACAGATCCTTCCACCGGGTCCTCTCTGCACGTTCCTGAGACAAGACCAGCATGTTCCACAGACACCTCTAAGCTAGTACCTCACTCCCCAGACACTCCAGAGGAGAAGCCACAGAAAGAACTCCCCTGGGTCCAGGCACCCGGCCTGGGAGCGGGTCCGATTTAGGGCACTAAGGCGCTCACCATCCACCCGCCTGGCTTCCTTCACTTTCAAGGTGGAATAGCCAGGGCCCTACCCCAAGGAGCAGACCCGGAACTGGAGGTCGGGCCTCAGGTCTCAGGCTTAAACCGTTGGCCCCGTCCAGCCCCTACTTCTCAGGAATGAGCAGTGGCTTAGATGATACCCGCCCCCCCCGATGTGGGCAGCAGCAGAGTCCCCTGGCAGGGGGGAGTGCGGGAGGCCATGTGAAGATGTGGATTGCTGGGCCCACCCCGGAGTCTCTGGGTCAGCAGGTCTGGGGCAGGGCCTGAGAATGTGCATTTCTACCAAACCGCCTTGGGAAGCTGATGCTCTGAGGCTCCTGGCCCAGGGACAGCACCCTGAGAATGACTGGGAATATGAATACCTACGTACCCTACACCACTTGCTGAAAATCAAATTAAGGTATGACGCGCCAGAACCTTTGCTATGCTAAACAATATCCTACAAATATAAAGGATTATATTAATACTTACTATATTATATCACACTTACTATATTGAGAGTATGAGATATACATGGATCCATTCAATTTAGCAAACAAAAAGGGGGGCAACACTTCAAAAAGAGGGTCTGTCTGCCACTAAGAATTTGTACTGTTACAGTGGCAGAAGCTACGGTGATGTGCACTGTGGCGCTGCAAATTACAGCAGAAAATGAGGCGTCGGCTAAATGCCCATCGACAGGGCAGGAGCCAAATTAACTATGGAGCATGTGTACGTTCATGTATGAGAACACCTCACAGCTGTTACAGACACAGCACTGAGTGCAAACGCACAGTACTGCCTTTGTATTTGCGGTACACGGGCCTCCCACTGCTGTGGCCTCTCCCGTTGCGGAGTAACAGGCTCTGGACGCGCAGGCCCAGCGGTCATGGCTCCCGGGCCCAGCTGCTCCGCGGCATGTGACGCGCAGGCTCAGCGGCCATGGCTCACGGGCCCAGCCGCTCCGTGGCATGCGGGATCTTCCCGGACCGGGGCACGAACCCATGTCCCCTGCATCGGCAGGCGGACTCTCAACCACTGCGCCACCAGGGAAGCCCAGTACTGCATTTTTAGAAAAAATATCTATTTGCTGGTATGCGCTTTATTAAGACGGTTATCACTGAGAGATGGACGAAAAGTGAGAGAAGAGGGTGTGAAAGAACACCTCCTTTCCCTCTTAGGCTTCTGTGCCTCTCCATCCTGTTCCCTCACGTACTTTCCTTTCCTGTTTAGTTTTTCACCTTGGACTAGTGTTACTTAAAGAAAGAAAATCAACAGAAATTATCTAGACGTGGGGGTGAGGGCCATTTTTGTTTATCTTTTTGACATAAAAATAATAAATCTAAAAAACTAAACTTCTGTACGTTCTTTTTTTTTTTTTTTGCAACCACATAAAAAAATATACGCTCACGGACAAAGTAATGAAAGATTCTGTGTTTCGTCAGGGTTGGAACTTGCGGTTAACTACACCCCCCCCACCACCACCTACCAGTTTGCTTATTTAAGGAAAAACTGGAAGAAAAATTGAGAATTAGATAAGCACGTTACCATGCAGACAGGCACCATCTACACAAAATACAGGTGCCTGAAAATTATGGATGCAAACGTCTCGAGGTCAAAGGGTCTTTGGGGCAGGAGACCACGCTGACCCCCGACCCCCTGCGGCTCTTTTACTGAAGCTCCCGAGGCAAGCAAGCGTGGGCCCTTGGCTACCTCAGTGAGGGCCTCTCGTCCCTCCACCCACACTAGCTCCCAGACCCAGATCCCCGCCCCCACCCCTGGGGAGCACACCCTGAACTTGGGACATTCTGAGAGCAAGTGCAGGAAAAACAGGGGCTCCTCTCTTTTGGCCATTTTCCTCTAGTACATGCCCCGTGTGCATGGGGGACAGAGAAAGTTGGGGAGACACCGAGACAGGGAATTAAAATCAAGAGAGCAGCTACATTTCTGTTGGGAGAAGAAGGGGAAGGAACAGGAAAGGAGGAGTTTTCAGGCCTGGAAGGACACAGGGACACAGAGGAGTGGCCACGGCCTAAGCCAGGGGACCAGGACCTGCTCCGAGGCCACACTGAGGTGAGGGGGGGAAAGCGGGCTCAACCGAAGGTCAGATCAGGGTCAGAGCTTCCCTCCCTGTCCCGCGCATTTCCCCCACCCACACGATCCCCCAGGTAGACACGGCCGCTCCGGTTCACACTGTGGAGGGCGCGTGCGGCTCTGATGCACGACAGGATGTAGGAAGAGGGTCAGGAGTCCTAGAGCCATGCGTGGGCCTCAGCAGGAGGAGCCCCTCAAGGCAGGTGGCCGGCCCCCC
Organism: Lagenorhynchus albirostris; assembly: GCF_949774975.1. Classification (NCBI taxonomy): domain Eukaryota; kingdom Metazoa; phylum Chordata; class Mammalia; order Artiodactyla; family Delphinidae; genus Lagenorhynchus; species Lagenorhynchus albirostris. Next base: position 56,714,012 of record NC_083113.1, on the reverse strand, counting down.
CCCCGGCCACACGGAGGTGGGGGGCCCTTCTCCGCAGCCCACGCTGTCCTCGGCGATAAAAGGCCCCAGTGGTGCCTCATTAGACCTCAGGGCAGCGATGCCACCCAACCATCTCATTAGTGGGCGGTGACCCGGTTTAGAGCACTTCACCACAGGAAGTCCAGAGAACCCCAGACCTCAGCTGGAGGAGAGCAGGGACGCTGTGTAATCACAGCCTGTCCCGGGGCCCGCTGCTGTCAGGTGGGGACCGCTCACTCCCCGCCGCCCCCCCCCACCCGTGAGATACTGGATACCGGTCACGACTTCCAGACAATGCTGCCACGGCGGGGGAGGGGAGGTGGTGGGGGAGGGGAAGCGATTGAGCTGATGACGCATGCGGATGGTTCTCACGACTGGGGTCTCCCAGGTGGGGAGGGAGGGAGGACGAGAGGTCAGGACGGAGGCGCTAAGCCGCAGCATCACTTACTCAAATAGGACCACCGCGAAGGACTGCACCAGGCGGTAGAAGGTGGCCTCCGAGACGCACTTGGAGTTGCAGCGCTGTCCGGGAAGAGGGCAGCCGCGTCAGGGGGCCGCTGGCAGAGGTGCACCCAGCTCAGAGGGGCTGCGTGCTCACCCCGCCCAGCATCTCTAAACACAGCTGGGGCTCGAGCCCAGGACAGGCCCTGCTACCCAGAGACCGGGACCCAGCAGAGGGCTGCCCCACCCCCGACCATCACTCAGGTGTTTTCGGCGTCCCCTTGTGAGACTTTTAAAACTAGGAGCTTCGCGCGCTCACCCACGTGTGGGAAAACTACAGAGGGATGGGACCCCAAGATGACAATTATGGCTGTTTTCTGGGTGGGTGAGGTATGGGCAGTTTCTCTGTTTTTGCTTATCTGTATTTTCTCATTTTTCTTGGAAGAATAAATTATTTGTGACCAAAAAATACTTTAAAAACAAAGAACTTAATCCACTTTACAGGAAAAAAATAAAAAGAACCTACTGGCTGTTTTTAAAACTTACTGTTTATCTGAGCTTACATACATGGCTGTCATTCTCTTGAATATTTTATCTTTACAAAAATGGAATATTGTAGGTTATTTAATAAAAGCATGTGTGAACATAGCCCATGTGCTGGTCTTTAAAAAAGCGAACTTTTCTGGAATTTCATGAGGTTGACAGCCCAGCATTCCTTTCTAGTGGGGCATCTTCCACTATTCTAATTAGACTTTATAACATCTCTAGACGAGCTTTACTCTTTTTCCTGTGGGATCGTTTTCCTCAACTCCCTTCTCCAGAGCGGGTGGGCTGCCCCACACCACAGCCCCACGTCACCCCTCTTACCTGGGCGCTCACGTACCGGGCAAACCATTCCCGGCCTTTTCCGTTCTCACTGCTGCAGTACTCTCCGAACTTGGCTTTCTCCTCCTGGTCCAAGTCCTCCCTGGAAAAGAGGGCAAAGGGAAAAGACAGGAAAGCTTTAATCCTCTGCAACGAAAATGGCTACAGTAGGGAAAGAGGAAGGAGAGGAACTCGTAAGTGCTGTAGGCCCTCGGCATCCGCACCACGGAACCCCGACGGTAACTCGCCCCCGTCAAGTGCGGACGCTCATCTCAGCCTCTGGGCAACCCCGAGAGGAAACACTATTACTTCTGTTTCTAGATTGAGAAGCCCGGCTCGGAGGATCACACACAGCTGGGGAGTGGCAGGTGGGAGCCCCATCCAGACCTCCTGGCTCCAAAGCCCACGTGCGTTCCCCCGACCTCCTGCCTCAGTGAGGTCTGGGTACTCACAAGGGTTCCATAACTCTCCGAGGGCTTGGCTCTCCAGCTCATCCAACCGCCCCCCATCTTTGCTGCTGAGGTCGGCATGGAGCCATCGACTGGATTCAAGAATTCCTAATGTGCTCAGTCTCAGCAGGACCCCACTGGCGCCAAGAAACGCAAGAGGTCTGACGCCACCTCCAGCCGTCAGAAGGAGGGCATGGTTGCTTATTCCTCTGCGCTTCGGAAGAGCCGGTCTGCTCTCTGACTCTCCACGGCTCTGTGTGAGGGGTGAAGATCGGGGGACCCCAGGCCTGGGGGTCACCCCCGCCAGGGTGGACAAAATGCTCACCTGATCTCAAACCACTTCCAATCATGTTCGTGGGGGGGGCCAGTACTCTCCCCCAAATGTAACGACTAAAAGGGGGAAGCAGGAGGCTGAGGATCCACTGGCTTCTGCAGTTTCATTCATTTAAGGTTTTATAGAAAACATCTTGGTCTCACTTATCCCAAGTACCGACACCAGATGAAATGTGAGAATTTGCCGGGCGTTTGCAGGGAGTTGTGGAAAGCTCTTAAAGAGGCATCTGACTCACTTGTCCACGCTCCATGTTGCCGACTGCCTGTCACAAATCTAGACTGCCCTTCCTGGCACATTAGTGAGCTTCTGGGCTTTCTCCCCTTTGCGTGAACTGGGTGTGCTCAGAAAAAGCTGACTAATTTCGGTGTCAGTCAAACAAAATGAGTAGGAAGCCACATCTACCGCTCTCCCAGAATGCATTCAAAATCAAACATAAAAGCAGTCTGGGGACAGTCAAATATTGGGATCCTAGAACTCCGCCCCCTTCTAACTGCAGAGAAGACGGGGGCACACCTGGGAAAGGTGGAAATCAACCTTGCCAGTTAACAAACCAGGGGCCTAAACCCCAGCAGGGAGGAACATCCTCGGTGCGTGGCGTCAACAGGCAGAAATTCTTCTTACGCTTTACCGACATTGGAAAAGGGTCCCTTCAGCCAGAGCCCCTCAGGCCGCAATGCGTGCACGGGTAGAGGCCTCACTGAAATGCAGATGCTGACTCAGTGGGTCAGGTGGGGCTCACGACTCTGCATTTCTCAGCCCCCCCACCCCGCGATGCTGATGCTGCGGGTCCCAGAGACGATCTGAGGGGCAGGACCGCCAGCATTTCGCGCACCGCTGTGAACGATGCAAGACCAGCCGTCAAGGCCTGAGGCCTGAACCGAGTTTGCGGCGTGCTCCCCTCTCCGCTGCTGAGACGGCCACAGCCGCGAGTCCGATTCCCGGCCCCTCGGCCTCCGCTCTCACTCCAGGCCCCACCTGTGCTACCACTGTCACTGCTCGTTGTCTGCACTGTCAAGAACCACCAACGCGAGGCCAGAAGGAGGTGCGAGGGTGGGTCCCCATCCTAGCAGCTGCTTAAGGCTCAGCTGCCCGAGAGCGTCCCCAGGGCTGCGGGTAACTGAAACCTCCTGGCCTTGAACTGCCCCTAAGTCACTGCCAGCTAACAACCACCTCTGAAGGCGTGCCCATGGGGGCTCACCTGAGGTGCCGCGGGAGCAAAGCCAGGGCCCTGAGCGGAGGGAAGGAGTGGCAGAAGCTCCCCAAGGGGGCCTACGTGCACTGGGGTGGGGCGGAGACGCGAGGGGCCCAGCAGCTTGTGAGGCCTGGAGCCCTGGCCGGTGGCGCCCTGCGAGGGGCTCACCCTCCGGAGAAGATCTTCTCCACGTAGCCGCGCATGAACTCCCGGAGCTCCAGCAGCTCCGCATCCTTGGCCGAGTCGGTGCTCTGGTTGGAGGAGAAGGACTCGCTGGAAGAGCAGCGGCGGCACTGGCCCCAGGAAGGGTGCGAGGGCGACTCGCCCACGTCGTTCTCGCTGTCGGCCGACTCCGTGGTCTCACTCTCCGACGCACCCTCGCCCGGGGAGCTGTCCCCGTCCTGCAGCTTTGGGGACAGCATCTCCAGGGGCGAGGAGGTGGATGGCTTGGCCCCGGCCCCGAAGTCAATCAGCGAGCCCACGGGGACCTCGGGGGCCTCCATGGCTCGGGGGGGTGGGGGGCACTGCCGGCAAGGATGCCAGGTGGGGGCTGGCGAGCGAGGTTCCCAGGTGCGTCAGCGGGAGCCTGAGGCTGAGCGCACGTGAGCTGCTTGGGAGCCGCTGGCCACCGGGACTGAGTCCTCTGGGGCGGCCCACGGGGCCCTAAGGCATCTGGAATGGAAGCAGAGACACGTCATCATCACCACGAGAGCTTCTCTTCATATAACGGGAAAGAATTAGGGCACGAATGCCCTGTAAGAGGCTCCAAACTTCCAGAATTTGGGCCACCTGTCTGCTGACGTCATCTTCCTACTGCCCACTGACTGTTAAACACCTGCTATACGGTGGGCAAACAATGAACACACACACACCATCCGTCAGGATTTCTCCGAACTAAGCAAGGAGACCTTGAGGGGGCTGCACCCCCCGGCCCTCTCCCGACTCTGGCCGACCAGACTGAGGCCAGTCAGAACAGAAATCACCGCAGATGGCCGTCTGCCGCCCACTCCTGCTGGGTCACCAACCAATAGAAATCACCGCAGATGGCCGTCTGCCGCCCACTCCTGCTGGGTCACCAACCAATAGAAATCACCGCAGATGGCCGTCTGCCGCCCACTCCTGCTGGGTCACCAACCAATAGAAATCACCGCAGATGGCCGTCTGCCGCCCACTCCTGCTGGGTCACCAACCAATAGAAATCACCGCAGATGGCCGTCTGCCGCCCACTCCTGCTGGGTCACCAACCAATAGAAATCACCGCAGATGGCCGTCTGCCGCCCACTCCTGCTGGGTCACCAACCACTGAAGACGGTGTCGTCAGGCACACGCTAAGCGCACGCGCGTCCGAGGCCCACGTCTCTCCCTTCCCGGGTTCCTTTCTCGGCCTTTCCCCACTCAGGGCCCAGCACCTTCCTGGCTGTCGGATGCGTGTCCCGCCCATCAGCCCCCTAGCCCTCCCATGGCTTCTTTCTTTTCTTTTTTAAGCACCTCACCAGACACAAGATCTGCTGGCACAGCTTAAAACATGAGCTTCGTTGTTGTTCGGCCGCACCGCGCGGCATGCGGGATCTTGGTTCCCCAGCCAGGGACTGAACCCGCGCCCCCTGCAGTCGTGGCGCGGAGTCTTAACCACTGGATGGCCAGGGAAGCCCCTCCCTCTGATGGTTTCTAAGCAGCATTTGCCGAAGGGCCCACCTCCTCCTCCCTGCCCCCTCCCTGCCCTATGGCCACACTGGGCAACGGCATCCACCTCTGGTGTCTGTTCCTCCGCCCCTGAAGCTGGACGGTCCTCTCCCTTCCCCGCCACCTTCCTCCCTCAGCCCCAACCGGAGTTCTCTTCATCCCTCGAGGCCCGGCTTAGTGCCATCTCTTCTGAGAAGCTGCACTCAAACCCTGTGCAAACTATTTACTGATTCCTGTGTGGCCCCCCTGGCATTTTACTTACACTCATTTCTAAGTCTGCTTGTTTCACAGGTAGATGTGGGCATTTCTGTTTGTCCCACTGAAGTACAATCCCCTGAGGGTTGGACCATGCCTCAGCCACCTTGGTAGCCATGCGAGTGCCCAGCACAGAGTCCTAACTAAGTGTCCACTGGACGTTTGCTGAGTGGATGACCAGACCTGACCGTGAACACGCTCTAAGAGTCGCGAAGTCAACGGTGTAGGCAGAGCTGGGATTAGGATCTTGGCTTCTAAACCAGTCTCCTGCTGGTCAGTTCAGGGCTCACCTGCCAATTCTGGGGCTCCCTCCCCCATGACGACGGGCAGACAGCTAAGCAGTAAGTTAAAGCCCTCCTGATGTAAGAATCCAACTTGATCCTGGGCACTGCCCCTATCCTCCACCTCTACAGACCCCAAATATCTAGGACAACACCTGGCAGACAGGTGGCTGCCGATACTGTGAAACTAATGCATCTTCTGAGGGTAATTCAATATCAAAGCTGCATTCACTGCCCGTTAAGAGCTTCATGTTCACAAATCGATTACGGGCTCCTCCAAATTCCCCAGCCCGGGATATTTTTAGATGCCCTGAGTCGGAAGGATGGAATGGCTGGCTCCGTGTCACTGGAGTGGCAACCGCCCCCCTTCGGAAAGTCCTACAAAGCCCGCCTTGGTCCAAAACAGAGACGCATACACCTCAGCTCAAAAGAACTTTCTGGGCCAGGAGAGCAACAGGGAGTCTTAGGAGCTCAGGTGGCAACACAGACTAAGGAGTCTTGGGCCAGGGCCAGGGTAGACCTGGCCCCTTCTCGCCAGCAGGGCCGGTGAGCTGTGGTCTCTGCTCTCTGGGCCAGAGTCCCCGTCAGACACTGAGGTCAGGTTAGATCTCTAAGGTCCTTCTGGCAACCACACTCACAGACTCTCCAAAGAACAGAAAATGACACCTATAATGACTCACTGGATATTAAAAATGGAAAATCACACACTAGGAAAATGTTTGCAGCCACTATGATAGGAAAATTGAGTTAATCATATCTGTATGATAAATTCACCCAAATCCAACTAAAAATCTATATTCTAATAGATACACAAACTACTCAAATAGGCATGGCACACAAGAGGAAGTATTATTATTAAGTGCTTAGACAATTCTTCAACCCATACTAATAACCGCACGTATAGATAGGCAAATCAATACAATTAGGTACCTGCTTATACTACAAAATAAGCAAAAATTTGAAAATTATAACCCCAAAGCAGATGAGATTAAGATAAAACTAATATTCTCAAACAATCCCGGCAATAGGGATAAATAAGACTTTAGAAAGCAATTTCTATAATTCTTATTTTTCTCTCCTCTGATCCGAGAATTCAAATGCTTGGAATTTATTCTGAGAAGATAATTCCAAACAGTCAAAAACAGTTATGTGGAGAAAAACGCTCGCTACAACGTTAGTTATCGTCCTGAAAAATAGGGGAAAAAAATCTAAATATAGTGAAGTGGCAAATATATTCTAACAACTTGATGTAATGGTAATCAGTGTATGATGCAATTAGAAAAATGCTCACTTTAGAGTCAAACAAATATTCCACAATCAACAAATACTTACTGAATCCTATTGCAGGCCAACCTCTTGTTTTGGGTGCTAGAAATACTGAAGTGAGTGAATTTTAATTGTACTGTAATTACAATCACGTATACACGTGAAAAAGGACTGAAAAAGGAGATAGAGATGTATTACAGTGCTGGCCCCGAGATAACCGCCCCTTTTTATTTTATTATCATTAACAGTGGAGTTTACAATCAATAAAAATTCAGAGGAAAAGGAAACAAGTTACTGTATCTTGCAACATTTCAGGTGGTTGGTCTGAAGGGCAGCATCTATTTACCAAAGCAGAACTTGACAGCACAGGAGGGGCAAGGTCAGACCCAATGGTTACGGCTATTTCTGGTCCGGCCCAAGGCGCTCTCCCAGCGCCTTTCTAGCTTGGAAATTCGGGGAGTGCATGAGTCATCCTTTCCCAGAAGCCTCCTCTGTGGGCTCAGGAAGGAGCGGACAAGGTGAGGGGCCTGGCCCTGCAGGAGAGGAAGCAAAATTGACGGGGGGCCCAGTCCTGGGCGCCATGTGGGCAGCATGGGCTGCAGAGTGCGGGTCCCTTTGCCTGGGATCTCATCTCTCAGCCAACCTTGCTCCCGGAGCTGAGATGCAGGTGAAGTGGCCACTTATGCTAAGGGCCTTGGAAGTGACCCCACCCTCTTTCTCCAGGAAGGAAACATAATTACGGGCCTCTGTCCAGGACAAGGTGATGGTCACTCTCAAGACACCAGGATCACACACCTCACTCGACTACCCGTGCTCTCCTAGCTGCAGAACACAGAGGAAGTGGGCCCAGTGGGGACTGACTGCACTGTCCCCGAGTAGGGCCAGCCAGCGGCTGCCACTCAGGATCGTGGGCCCAGCGGGATCAGATCTAAAGAGCTTTCTATAAAAGTGCTGAAATCCACTTCATGAAATCTTCCACGTCTTCAACACTGGCAACTAATTTAAATTTATTTCAAAACCCATCATGGACCAAAGAGAACGTGTCTGCGGATTGCACTCAATCCCTCTGCTCTGTCCTGTGTACAAGGAGGTCCCCAGACCCACTGCAGGGCCACAGGCTCTGAGACTCAGGGTTTTAAATCACAGCGGAATCTCTGCAGACAGCGTGGATGTTTAAAATGCTTTCTACAGACTTGCAGCCAAACAGACCTCCCTGCAACCGCATCTTTACAATTCACCTCTTGGGCCCTATGGCAGAAGCTTCTACCCATCAAATTAGGCTAAAATTCTAAGTCAGCCCATGTCTCTGAGCGCTGAGAGGGGGCTTCTTCGGACTGGGGGTCAGGGAGGTAGATATCTGAGCTGAGATGGAGGGGGGCTGGGCCAGCCGAGAAGGCTCGAGAAGGCTGGAGAAGGCTGTCTTCTGAGCAGAGGACAGGGGTCTGGGTGGAGGAACAGCCCACACAGAGGCCCTCGGCAGCCATGACTTCGGAAAGTTCAGGAACTGGGAAGGCTGAGGAGGGAGGAGGTTGGCAAGGGGGGCCAGGTGAGACACCAGGAGCCTCGACTGGGTTCTCAGGGTGATGGGCAGGCAGCCGTGGCAGCAGTTTGGAGAAGAGAACGAGCGCAAGGGGGCCGGGGAGGTGGTCCCGGCGGGCGCATTCGGGGGGAGGTTTCCTGACCTCCTGCCCTGCCTCCCGCCCACATCCCCGCACCACGGTGCCCCCGCTGCGGCAGGAACTCGGAAGGAGATTGCCGCCTGTGCTGCTGCGCCACATCCTCAGGGCCTTTGCTCAAACCCTGATTTCCCCAGCCCCCGGCGTGCCCAGACTGAGCCCTCCTCCAGCAGGCTGACCTTGGGCAATCACACAGGCTCCCGGGGCCGGGGGAGGCTCCGGAACCTTCTGGAACTCTGCCTCTGCCGTCCGTCTCAGGCAGCTCCCTCTCCTTTACTGTCCCAGAGCCAACAGACGTGCTGCTCCTCCCACCACAAGAAGAGACGGCAAGCCTCAATGGACCAGCACAGCCCACACGCTGGCTCAGGCTCCCTCCACCCCACCCGCCCCTCCTTTCACAGCATCAGAGAATCGAGGCGGGGGTGGGGAAGCAGGAGGCCCCCCCCCGCACACAGCTAGGAAGTGACGGGGCCCAGAGTCAAAACTCAGGTGAACGCCGAGCCCAGGCTCTCAAGTCACCACGTGGGCCCTGCAGCAGCCTCTCTGATGCTCTCCTGCGGGTGCGTCTCTGGAAGCGGAGCTGAGGGTCAGAGGCCTGCACAGCAGTGAGGCTCTGCTGGGGCTGCCGAATCGCCTTCCCCAGTCTGTGCTGTGTGCTAGAACACGGGTCCCCAGCCCCCGGGCCATGGACCGGTACCGGGCCGCGGCCTGTTAGGAACCGGGCCGCACGGCAGGAGATGAGCGGCGGGCGGGCGGGCGAAGCTTCATCTGCGGCTCCCCGTCGCTCGCGCTACCGCCTGAACCATCGCCCCCGCCCCCGGCCCCCAGTCCGTGGAAAAATGGTCTTCCACGAAACCGGTCCCTGGTGCCAAAAAGGCTGGGGACCGCTGGCCTAGAAGGCAAGCCCGGGCCACGCCCAACGAACACCTTCCCTGCCGCTGGCGCCGAGAACCTGACGTAGGGCTTCACGCACATTTGTTAGATGGTTTCTCCCCAGCACTCGAGTCAAGCTTGTGGAGACTATTTTCTTTTCCCTTTATCGTCAATGTATCGTTAGAGAAAGATTTGGAAATAGAAGAGGGAGAAAAAGCTCCTGGTCCCCCCAGGCCGACAAAATCCCATCTCCATTCTCGTGGATGCCCTTCTGGTCGTGGTCAAAAGGCAAACCCTTTTTTTTTTTTTTTTTTAACCATTTCAACGGCGAGAGAAATTCGGATGTTTATTTGGCACCTAGCTAGTGGCTGTCCCTCTCGTGACAGCTACAAACCTGCAGGGGACCCCAGTGGAGAGGGTCTGCTCTGCTCTCCCGAGGTGTGTTTTACTTCAAATGGACCTGACAGAAGGTCGACAGGCCGTCTGCGTTTGGCTGCAGGGAGGAGGGGAGACAAGTGAACTTGATCGATGATTAGATTACTGTTATCTGTTTCGGTTCAGCTATGAGAGGACTTAATAATGCACGGTTTCCAGGAAAACTGTGCCTCACTGGAATAGCTGGAGGAGAGGAGAGGGAGAGGAAATAAGGGAGACCTTTCAACCCGCTGCTGCTTCCTTCGCCCTGTAGAGACTGCTGAGGACACGATGGATGGACTGCAAACCTCAAGGTTCTGCAGAGCCCTCCTCCCCTCCCCATGCGCCCGCCTGTGCCCTGGCAGGGTCCCAGCAGCACGGGGTGCAGGTACCACTTCCACACCTCCCCGGCCTGCCACAAACAATCAGCCTCACAGCGCACAGGCTCTTCCTGCGCCTCGTCTGCATCTGTTCCCCGGGCACCCCTCCTGCTCATAGGTCACAGGTCACAGAGAGACCCTGTGGGCTGGCCAGGGAGGCGGGGCTGAGGAGAGACCCCAGGTGGACCGCAGCCACAACTGAGGCTCGTGGAAACCCGCTTCCTGTCGCTCAGAACCTCTCCGGCAGCGAGACCCTAACAAGGACCTCCATTTGCCTCTGCCAGGGGCTGGTCACAGCGCAGCCCTACAGACGGATAAATCCGCTCAGCGCTTTCTGGCTGGGTGATAACTGACACTGCCTTGGAATCAGGAAGAAATGTGGCGCTACTTGGGGCTAGGAGACAAGAGTCATTCCGAAGAATGAATACGTGTCGAGTAAGAAGTGTCAGCATGCTTTCAGATGTCAGTGTGTTCGCGCAACCGTTCAGACGTAGATTTATGTCCAGTCAGTGTGGATCTAGGGCAACCTCAGGCCAGTGGAATCGAAACCCATTATTGCAGTCGGGCAACAAATGTAGTGGAGCTTCCTGGCAGCCAAAGCAAAAATGGGAATCACACCGGGTCACAAATTCTTTTCATTCCGACAAACTCATCTGTATGTGAATTTTATCCAAATACCGAACTTAAAAATCAATTTGTCAAGAAGATCCTCATATGAAAAGACACTGATTATTACAGTGGAAGTCTCTAACAGGTTCTGTAAAAGATACAGAGATGCTGAAACATACATTTTTTAAATGGCTCTCCAAAAATCTGAAAGCACATGTTACATGCATTTGGAGCAGGTATTTGTCGGTTGGAGCACGCTACTGGGTGAAGGTAAGATCTCCTTGGTGGCGCAGGGATGCAGCGTCACAGACCTGGAGACGTCATAGTTAATAATATGCCCATGAGGGTCCCTCTCCCTCAAACATCAGACGTCCCCCAGGGCTCTGGCAAGCACCAATCGCCACCATTCACGGCAGAATTCTCTGAAGAGCACTTGCGCCAACATTCCGATTTGGTGATCGAAACAGAACTAGAGCTGGAGGGGTGCAGGGAAGGGGCGACCCCAAAGCCCTGCTTGAGGCACCAGCTCCAGGGGTTTAATCGGGATCAGAGCCCACACTGGTTAAGGAGACGGGAACTGAGCAGCTGGTGAGGAATCACAACCCACAGCCTCCGCAGGGAGTCTCCCAGCCATGATCGCTCATCCTCAAGGAAGGAGAGAGGACGGGTGGGGGAGGGAGAGGGACATACGTAACCTGGTTTCAAAAGGGAATGAGCTCTAGAGCCTCACTCGCACGCGTGTGTGTGTGTGTGTGTGTGTGTGTGTGTGTGTGAGTGTGTGTGAGTCTTACAGACCCGCCAATCAAGGGAACACAGTGGAAACAGCACAAGGGCTTTAGCAAGATACTAGACAAACGCATTACAGCTCTGAGGACAAAACAGAAAAATGTGGCCTGAATGCTGTGTAATTGGGTGGTTTCATCCACACTGTATCTCGTTATCCTAAAATGCACTTTTCTGGCACTTTAAGACCTCTGAAATCAGATGTGTCTGAGCCTCGCTCCCAGCCAGGCCCGCTGGGATACGGCTGTCATTGTCCAGAGACAGGAGTAGAGCCTCTTCTACTCTTTAATTTTAAAAATCAATTCAAAACACATAAATTGTAGTCACATCACTCAAAGTGAATCAATTCCCACACAGTGGACTCCCCCCTAAATCCACCACCCACCTCAGGGGATAGAACACGACAAGCCCCCACCTCGTCCCCCTCCCCCGAGCTCCCCTCCTCCCCAAAGGGAAGTGGACCCGTAAAGGGCACGCGGATGGCAGAGAGGATGGTACGTTACAGAAACCCATGCACTTCAACGGCTCTGAGGCAACTGCAGAACAGGCCTCTGAACGTGAGGAAGCTTTAGAAGCCCTTTAACCAACTTATTTTCCTTATATTTTCCTCTTTATTATGGACAAGAGGGATGCTTCATAATAATCTATGCCCAAGTCATTCTATAAGCGTTCTTACAAGAAAGACACAATAAGATTCTAGGGACAAGAGAGCATTATGTCATAGTTTAAATGGCAGTGCCGCATCTTAATTCCTTGTGCGTAAAATAGTGGTGAATCTTACAACTGACGGGGTCTTCAATCTGAAGAAAGACGGTGGTTGAACCCCTCCCCCAGCGTCAACTTGGAAAGATGTCTCTACCGCTCATGGGCTAAGGACTCCAGCCCGGCTCTATCCTACCCCTTCATTAATTACTCAGACTTGAGGGCAGTAACATGTTGGTGGAGAACGTGGGGAGCCGAAAGCCGGAGGGAAAGTTAACTCAGAGAACGACACAGTCGGGACCCAAAAGATTCCGGCAGACTCAGGGAGGCTGAGTCTAAAAGATGCCCCTGGACGGGGAATGTGGTCATTCGCTGGGCACCAGCCAAGTGCCTTCCACGTGCCAGGCCTGCTGTGGGAGCAAAGAGATGGTGACAGTGTGGCCTCTGTCTCTGAATAACTCATAAGTCCTTAGCGAGGGAGTCTGACCTCCTGACTCAAAGTTTCACAAGTCCAATGTCGAGAGGCAGCTCGTTCTCGGGCGGCACACGTGCCACACGAGTCAATGGGTGTGACGCCGACAATAACAGCAAGCTCGAAACTGACCTTGGGCTGCCCTGGCAGAAGCACCTGACCCGAAAGAGGAGAGACGGCTTCACTCGCCTCTGCTTCCACCCGTCAGGCCGCTCCTGACCATGCTGTCCAACCCCAGCCCTTGGAAGGAGTAACCAGCTCCTCTTAGGGCAGCAAATCTCAGTAAACATGTCTGGGGACCCAGGCCTTGCTGTCCCCAGCCGTTAAGCCCAAAGCGACTCGGCAGGATCCATCATTTTGGAAAACGTAATAAGCTGGCACAAGTATTTTAATTTAATAAATGTTTGGAAGACGTGTAAAAAGGCAGAGCGCATCCCCCAACCTGAGAAGAAAAACAAAAGCCCACTGGATAACCGTGTCACATGAGCAATGGTGAGAAAGTCGAGGGGATTTACTGCGGGGTAAGTAACTTGGGAAACAAGACAGTGAATTCAGGGACTTCCCTGGCAGGCCAGTGGTTAAAACTCCACGCTTTCAACGTGGGAGGGTCGCGGGTTCGATCCCTGGTCGGGGAACTAAGATCCCACATGCTGCGTGGCCACACACACATACAAAAAGACAGCGGATTCAAATCTGTGAGGAGTGGCTATGTGACCAAGGGACTAGGTTGTCCTCCATACTTCCAGAAGGGAGAACAGAGTCCCAGCAAGGCAGCCGTCTCCACCAGCCCCGGGAGTGGTCCCTCAAGAGTCTCCTTTCTAAATGGGAAGCCGGAAGCAGAAGGTGTTAGCACGCTGTTAGCGGGAGATGCTGCTGGACCTCTAGGGTTTCATGCCAATTCCATCCGGAGATAACATTTTATGACACTTAAGGCAGGTTTTTCTCCGCTGCAGCTGTCGTAATGGTTATATCCAAGATAACTCTTATTTTATGACCTCCAGGAAAAAGGAAAGGTCTAAAATATTCACAGTTCACAGGAAAAAGAGATAAGGGGCCATCTGCTGGTTCCCGCACACCTGACCTCACTGGGTCCCTATTAAAACCACCACGACGGGCCAGGCACTGTGCTAAGCGTGGGGAAAAGGGCCGTGGAAGAGACAAGTTCCCTACAGTCTAGTGACTCTGCCTGCCTCGGTTCAGCAACAGTGCAGACGGCTCCAGAGCAAATCCTTTTTCACCACCACACTGCCCGAATCAGAAGGGTCCAGGAATTCAACGAGCCCCAACTGGATTAGGGAGGAAGGAAAGGGTATACTATGATTACAAACCCACAGGTCCTCCCCAGTCTGAGACTTTGAAATTTCTTAGTTTTTCCAAAGTTGCTCGAAGTCTCAAGTCGCCTCCCACCAGGGTGTGGATGTACCTTACTCACTTTACTAATGTTTATTTCATCCCAGGTAGTTCTTCAATGAATTGGCGAGCCCTCTAGTTTAAGGCCACAAGGAGGAATTTGGCGACAGGTGTTTCCCATTAATTCTCACCACTGACTTACCGAGGTGGTTGCATTATAACCAAATGTTCGAATTTACTAGGCACAGCCCTCCCTCTGTGAGCGGCTGCACTGCTGTAGTAAGAGAAGGACATAGCTGGCGATTCAGTGACAGCCGGATTTGATCTGGATACGGACGGCCTTGGCCTTCCATCCTTTTGGGTAACGTGGCAAAATAACTGCATACTTCCCCCACCCCTGGCACGAACACAGCCGCGCTCCATCAGATTGGGATAGGCTCCCTAAAAGCTCTGAAACTTGGTCCTTCTCCTAGAACCCAAGGCGGGTGAGGGATGGAACTGAACAACATCTAGTCTCTTTGGGGTTGGTGCTTTGCTCCACTGGCCCAACTCGGGGCCAAAACGAAGAGCCGTGCAAACGGACATCTGTGCCTCGGTGGGAGGGAAGGCTCTGGGCAAATCCTCCTGGACGTGGGATCACCTGGAGACCGCAGTAAGCACTCTGCGTGAAACCCGCTAGTGTCCGTCACCAGTTAGCTTCATCTCTGGCTGCTGCTCGAGGAGCTCTGCCATCTGGAGCTGGTCAAGGCTGCCCACGCAGCTCTCCAATGGCCACATGCAGAGGGGATGCTGCTGTCATCCAAAAGCAACCTCACATAAGCATGGGCTGCTGGTTTCTTCAAGACAGAACTTCTGCATAATCAAGCTAGTTTCCTCCTTCCCTCTCTCTGACACACACTGGGCCTTTGCTAATGCCTTCTTCATTTCCCTATACACACCACCCACCTCCCTCTGGCTAAATCTCTTGGCACATACAAAACCTGCTCTGCAACATGGAGAAATCTGAAAATTGTGGTTGTGTCACACCGGTGCTTTCTCTAGGTCATCTGTGGTCTTTTGAAATCCTCCCTAATGTTGAAACATGTTTAAAAATATTTTTTAAGTCTATCTATTTAATTTATCCTAAGGAACTAACCCCCCAAATGGCCCCAAATACCTCTATGCAGCATGCTTTATAATAGCAAAAAAAGTGAAAATAAACTAAACGCTCAACAAGAAGAAAGTTATGTCAATTCTGCTACATTAATTCTGGCACTCCACTGAAATAGGACAGCAATAATGACAACATGGCATTGGGAAAATACTTCTGCTAAATGAAAAAGACGTGGGAAATGAAAAACCGAGATGCAAATTTATATTCTCCCTGTAATTACAACTATGTAAAAATAATACAGGGCAACGGCACAGCTATCCTGTCTGTTGTCATAAGGATCAAATGAACTACACTGTTGTCATAAGGATCAAATGAACTAATACAACAAACCAGAAAAGAAGAAGGCAAATGGCTAAAGTACTGTACGAATTCTGAATGGGATTCGTGTCAGGCACTGGAAGAATGTTCAGTACATGAATCGACAGGGCAATGGGGACTTTAAAGATCACATCAGTAGCAGAGACCCTGGAGAGAACGGCCACTTCCGAAGTGCTGCCTTACGATTTTCAGATGGTTTTTGCTTTCATCTGTGTCAACACGTGGAGACTGAAATTCAGTGACACTTAACGGTATCTGCAGTCCTCTCATTCAGAAAATCTTTTAACAAAGCAAGAGTTATTCTTGCAATAAAGGCTTTGCTTTATTTGAGAGAGAGAGAGAGAGAGAGAGAGAGAGAGAGGATCTACTTTAAGAGGTTCTTTTTTTTTTTTTTTAATGTTTAATAGATCCTTTCCAGGGAGCAGATTTAGTTATTTATTAGGTTGCACCGGGTCTTAGTCGCGGCAGGCAGCCTTTTTTTTTTTTTTTGCGGTACGCGGGCCTCTCACCGTTGTGGCCTCTCCCGTTGCGTCTGAGCACAGGCTCCGGACGCGCAGGCTCAGCAGCCATGGCTCACGGGCCCAGCTGCTCCGCGGCATGTGGGATCCTCCCGGACTGGGTCACGAATCCGCGTCCCCTGCATCGGCAGGTGGACTCTCAACCACTGCACCACCAGGGAAGCCCTGGGTAGGCTCCTTAGTTGCAGCATGCATGTGGGATCTAGTTACCTGACCGGGGCTCGAACCCTGGGCCCCTGCATTGGTAGTGCGGAGTCTTATCCACTGAGCCACCAGGGAAGTCCCCTAAGAGATTAATTCTTTATCAAGCCCAGATTGGATTCTGCAGCACGAGGCTATACACATTGGTCACCACCTGGATACAAATACCCAAATACGCTAGATGAAAGCCTCTTGAATCTCAGAGAGACCTTTCCCTGCTTCTCTATGTGTACATTTCCTGACACCACCAACGGAGAGGAATAAAGCTCATTTGCTTACAGTAAACCATTCCCTTCAACCTGGCAACCTGAGTGGGTGAGAAGGAACCCCCTTCACACTGTGCAAGGCTAGATACGTAACGATGGGGTAAGGGAAGCTCAGGGAGAGGGTTCCTTCCATCAGTCCTTTACGTGATGCGGCAGATCAGTTATTTCTGTTACCATCCACCCAATCCTTCAACTTTTACTCTTTTATTTTCCTCCTTCTCCGCATGAGCCACAGTTCTCCTGCAATCAGTGACATTCTGACTTCCTCATGCGTCCGTTTAACCTGGACTTTTTGTTGAACATCTCTAAAACTCCCGTCTTCTGGCTTCCTTATGGTTCTGAGTGAGATGGAGTGAGCACACTCCGTCCTGTCTCACCCACTGAGTGTGGCTATAAAACGTGGGCAGAATGGACAGGGCAGCTATTGGAGGACTCTGGAAAGTAAACAGTAGCAGGCCGAGGAGGGAAGATCATCAGAATTTGCAGCACCACCAACATGGTGGTGATCCTGCCACCTCCCCACTCCAGGACCGCCAGCCTGGACTGAATATGACCCAATATCCAGAAACAGGTATCAGCGGAGCTCCAGAAGGCTGGTCCTGCCTTGGGGAGCAGGGAAGCGGTTGCCTGATTCTCAGAGGCAGTGAGCCCAAACCCAGGGCTTCTCCTTTTCTGTGCTTCTGTCTTCTTGGAGCTCTCACGCCCCAGTCTCCCAGCAAATCCCCAGCAGCAGAGGGGTCCACAGATGCCTAAAACTTTGCGGGATGGAAGCCTCCTTTCCAATTGGAGGAGCTGAAGCAGGTGAAAACCCCACTGAATTTTTCTCTCTTGGTCCTTCTCTTGCTTAGTCACAGATGTGAGCTAAGTCCCAGGAAGAAGGTAGCAGAACAGGAGAAATAATGCCCCTGCTTTCTGGCTGAAAAACCAAACAGAAGGGGTCCCTGGAACTGGAAAGGACTGGGGAGACTGTGGAACAGGAGAAGCTCAGGAGAACAACCCCATAAACTGTGTATGAGCCCCCAGGCTCAGTCCTGAGATGAGCATGTGTAGGTAGAACCCTAAACAGCATACTGTGGACTCTGGGTACTGAACTTCAGGAGAGAACCCTGCCAAGGTCCCACACTGGCCACGGAGTGACACGTAGGGGCAGATCTGAAAAGCACCATGAAGACTCTGAACACACAATTGATACTGAAACTCACAGAAGGCTGGTAGGGACTTAGAATCTGAACTCAAATTGGTTGAGTGTCTGCTACAACAAAGATGGCAACATTCTCCACAGGATTTAACCAAGACCAAGAGTCTCATAATGTAATATTCATACATTCAGGATCAATCCAAAATTACTCAACATACAAAGAATGAGGAAAATCCTCAACTCACATGGGAAAGGATAATCAACTGATACCAGTGCCAAGACAACAAAGTATTGGAATTAACTAAGACTTCAAAGTAGTTACTGTAAAAAGTACTCCAAGAAGTAAGGAAGAACATTCTTGAAATAAAGGGAAAGATAAAAAGTCTCAGCAAAGGGCTTCCCTGGTGGCGCAGTGCTTGAGAGTCCGCCTACCAATGCAGGGGACACGGGTTCGTGCCCCGGTCTGGGAAGATCCCACATGCCGCGGAGAGGCTGGGAGGCGTGTGAGCCATGGCCGCGGAGCCTGTGCGTCTGGAGCCTGTGCTCCGCAACGGGAAGGGCCACAGCAGTGAGAGACCCGCGTATCGCAAAAAAAAAAAAAAAAAAAAAAGTCTCAGCAAAGAAACAAAAGATACGAAGAAGAATCAAATGAAAATTTTAGAACTAAAAAATACAGTAACTGAAAAATTTAAAACCACTGGATAGGCTCAATAGCATAATGAATATGATAAAAGAAACAGTCGGGCTTCCCTGGTGGCGCAGTGGTTAACAATCCGCCTGCCAACGCAGGGGACAAAGGTTCGAGCCCTGGTCCAGGAAGATGCCACATGCCATGGAGCAACTAAGCCCGTGCGCCACAGCTACTGAGCCTGCGCTCTAGAGCCCGTGAGCCATAACTACTGAGCCCACGTGCCACAACTACTGAAGCCTGCATGTCTAGAGCCTGTGCTCCACAACAAGAGAAGCCACCGCCATGAGAAGCCTGCGCACCGCAACGAAGAGTAGCCCCTGCTCACTGCAACTAGAGAAAGCCCACACGCAGCAATGAAGACCCAACTCAGCCAAAAATAAATAAATAAATTTATTTTAAAAAATAACCACTTCTGGGCTTCCCTGGTGGCGCAGTGGTTGAGAGTCCGCCTGCCGATGCAGGGGACACGGGTTCGTGCCCCAGTTCGGGAAGATCCCACATGCCGCGGAGCGGCTGGGCCCGTGAGCCATGGCCGCTGAGCCTGCACGTCCGGAGCCTGTGCTCCACAACGGGAGAGGCCACAACAGTGAGAGGCCCGTGTACCACAAAAAAAAAAAAAAAAAAAAAAATCACTTCTTTATAAAAAAAAAAGAGGAAAGAGTCAGTGAACATGAAGACAGATCAATAAAAATGATCTCATCTGAAAAACAGGGAGAAAAAGGGTTTTAAAAAAGTGAGCAGAGCCTTGGGGACTTGTGGACAAAATTAAAGGATGTAACATTTATGTCATTAGAGTCCCAGAAGGAGAGGAGAAAGAAGATGGTGCAAAAAATATATTTGAGGAAATAACGACTGAAACTTCCCCAAGTTAGCAAAGGACATAAACCAACAGATTTTGGCAGCTCAGGGAATACAAAAAAGATAAATCCAAAAAATCCACACCCACATACATCATAATGAAACTGCTGAAAACTAAAGACAAAGAACAAATCTTGAAAGCAACCAGAGAAAAATGCATTACTCAGAGGAGAATACGGATTCCAGGGACTGTAGATTTTTCAACAAAAACTGTGGCACCCAGAAGGAAGTGGAAAAAAAAAACAAACACTTTTTAAGTGCCGAAAGAAAAGAACTGCCAGTCTAGAATTCTAGATGTGCCCCCCAAAATCTTTGTGGAATGAGGGTGAAAACTTTCTCAAGAGAATTTGCTGCCAGTGTATGTGCTCTATAAGAAGTTATAAAGAAACCTCCTTAGATAGAAGAGAAATAATACCAGAAGGAAATGGAACATCAGGAATGAAGGAAGACCAAAGGAGAAAAATCTGGGTAAATATAATGGACTATCCTCCTCCTCTTGAGTTCTTTAAAGTATGTTTGACAGCTGAAAGCAAAAGTGATAGGGACTTCCCTGGAGGTCCAGTGGTTAGGGCTCTGTGCTTTCACTGTAGGGGGCACGGGTTCAATCCCTGGTCCACGAACTAAGATCCCACAAGTCACGCAGAATACATATGAAAACTACAACATACAGGGAAGAGAATAAAGGGGCCTGTGATGGTTAGTTTTCTACTTTCACCTGAAGTGGTAAAATATTGATTCTAAGTAGACTCTGAAAAATTAAGTGTGCATATTGTAATCCCTAGAGCAAATACACACACACACACACACACACACACACACAAGCTATACATAAAGAACACAATAGATAAATTAAACTGGAATGCTAAAACACATTCCAATAGTCCTGAAGAATACAGGAAAATGGACAGAGAGTGGGAAAAAGAGGGAACAAATAGAAAACAAAGAAACAGAATGTAGACCTAAATCCAAACATATTGATAATTATATTAGATGTAACTTGTGTAAACACACCAATTAGGGATTTCCGTGGTGTCCAGCGGTAAAGAATCCACCTTCCAATGCAGGGGACGTGGGTTCGATCCCTGGTTGGGGAACTAAGATCCCACATGCCGTGGGGCAACTAAGCTTTCACCACAACTACCAAGCCTGTGCGCCTCAACTAGAGAGCGCACGTGCCACAACTAAGACCCGAGCAGCCAAAAATAAATAAATTAAATAAATATTTTTTAAAAAACCCACACACCAATTAAATGACAGAGATGACCAGAATGGATAAAAACACATGACCTAAGTATATTCTGTCTACAAGAAACTCACATCAAATATAGTTATATTGGTAGATTAACAATAAAAGGGTAGAGAAAAGATGTACCATGCAAACACTAATCAAAAGAAAGCTGAAATGCTCTATTAATAACAAAGTACACATCAGAACTAAGAGAATTACTAGAAATGAAAAGGAACATTACATAATGATAAAAGTTTCAATTCATTAAGAAGATATAATAATCCTAAATACGTATGTACCTAACAACAGAGTCTCAAAATACATGAAGCAAAAACTGCCAAAACTGAAAGGAGAAGGAGACAAATCCACAATTAAAGTAGGAGACTTTAAAAACTCCTCTCTTAGTGATCTGTAGAGCGAGCAGACAGAAAATCAGCGTGGATGCAGAAGGGCGGGTAAGTAACCTCACCCAGCTGGATATAGCTGACATTTATAGAACAGGTCGCCAAAAATCAGCAGAATAAACATTCTTTTCAAGCGCACATGCAATGTTCACCAAGATATCATGGACTACAAAACAAACCTTAGTCAATTTAAAACAACTGAAATCACACAAAGTATGTTCTCTGACCATAATGGAATTCGACTAGAAACTGATAAGAAGTATAACAGGAAAATCTCCAAACATTTGGAAATGAAACAGCATACTTCTACATAATCCATTGGTCAAAAAGGAAGTCTCGAGGAAAGTCAGAAAACATACTGAACTGAATGAAAGTGAAAATGCAGTATATTTAAACCTGTTAAGTGCAGCTAAATCAGCGCTTAGAGAGATATTTATAGCACAAAATGCTTACATTAGAAAAAGAGAAAGGTATCAAAACAATCATTTAAGCTTCTACCTTAAAAACTAGAAAAAAAGGGCAAAATAACCCAAAAAGAAGAAATAAGGAAGAGCAGAAATCAATGACGTTGAAAAAGAGAGACCAACAAAGCCCAAAACTTCTTTGAGATCACTAGACTTGATAAACCTCTAACAAGATAGATCAATGAAAAGAAGACACAAATGACGGATATCAGGAATGAAAGAGGGGGATATCACCAGAGATCCTGCAGACATTCAAAGGATGATGAGGGCAAACTACAAACAACTCTACACACACAAAGCGACAAGTTAGATTCAACGGACCAATTCCTTGAATATCACAAACTACCTAAACTCACCTAAGATGAAACGGATAACCTAAGTAGTCCCATAACTATTAAAGAAATTAAACTGATAGTTTAAAACCTTTCAGAAAAGAAAACTCCAGGTCCAGATGGTTTCCATGGTAAAGGCAACCAAACATTTAAAGAAGAGACAACGTCAAGTCTACACAATCTCTTCTTGGAAATTCAACATTTTCCATTTCATTTTATGAAGCCAGTACCACTCTCTACCAAATCAGACAAAGACAGTACAAGAAAATGACAAACCAATGTCCTTCGTGAACACACGTGCAAGTCAAATACAGCATCATGTGAAAAGAATTTCATACATCATAACCAAGTGGAGTTTATCCTGGGGATATAACGAAAAAGATCAAACAATGTAATCCACTGTGTTAACGGTCTAAAGAAGAAAAATCATATGATCATATCAACTGAAGCAACAGCAACAAAAAAGCATTTGACGAAACTCAATCTCCATTTATGACAAAAATTCTCAGCAAACAGAATAGAAGGGAACTTCCCCAATCCGATAAAGGGCATCTATAAAAACTCTGGGACTTCCCTGGTGGCGCAGGGGTTAAGAATCCACCTGCAGTGCAGGGGACATGGGTTTGAGCCCTGGTCTGGGAAGATCCCATATGCTGTGGAGCAACTAAGCCCGTGTGCCACAACTATTGAGCCTGCGCTCTAGAGCCCGCAAGCCACAACTACTGAAGCCCACGTGCCCAGAGCCCATGCTCCGCAGCAAGAGAAGCCACCGCAATGAATAGTAGCCCACAATCGCTGCAACTAGAGAAAACCCGCACGCAGCAACGAGGACCCAACGCAGCCAAAAACAAACAAACAAACAAAACTCTGTATCTAACATTACACTTAATGGTGAAAGACTGAATGCTTTCCCTGTAAGACTGGGAACAAGGCAAGAATATCAGCTCTTACCATTCCTATTCCACACAGTATGGGAAGTTCCATCTAGTGCAATAAGGCAAGGGAAAGATATTAAAAGGCATTGGAAAAAAATACTGGAAAGAAGAGAATAAACCTGTCTCCATTCACAGATGACATCTTGTCTAAGTAGAAAATCCCAAGGCATCTTTCCTTAAGAAGCCCTAGAACTGATAGGTGACTTTAACAACGTTGTAAGATACAAGGTTAACACAAAAATTCAATCATATCTCTATACACTAGCAACAAACATTTGGAAATTGAAGTTAAAAACCGAACAGCATTTCCAATAACTTGAAGAAGTGACTACTTAGGCAAAAATCTAACAAAACATGTACAGTACTTGTGTGCTAAAGAATCCAAAACACTGATGAAAGAAACCACAGATGACTTCAATAAAGAAAATAACTGTCGTGTTCAAGGACTGTTAAGACTCAACACAGTAAAGATGTCCAGTCTCCCCAGACTGATCTGCAGGTTTCATGCAATTCCTATCCCAGCAGGATTTTTTGGTAGATATAAACAAACCTATTCTAAAATGTATATAGAAAGACAAAGGAACTAGAATACATAAAACAACTGTGAAAGAGAAAAACCGAGTTGCAGGAATCATACTTTCTGATTTTAATCATACTTACTACAATAGCTATGGTAACCAAGACAGTGTCATGGAGGTGGGTGACAGACACACAGATCAATGAAACAGGATGGAATCCAGAAACAGCCCTACATAAGTACAGCCAACTGATTCTTGACAAAGATGCAAAAGCAGTTCAATGGAGCAAGGACAGTCATTTCAACAACAAATGGTGTTGAAACAACTGGACATCCATAAACAAAGAAATAAATAAACAGAAAAACCTTGACCTAACACTCACACCTTATAAGAAATTAACTCAAATGGATCCCAGACCAAATGTAACACAAAACTATAAAAGTTTTAGAATAAAACAAGGTGAAGAGTTCTTAGACACTATGACATTGAAAGCACTATCCAGAGAAGAAAAAGGTGATATACTGGACTTCACAAAAATTGAAAACTTTTGCTCTGTGAAAAACACTATTAAAAGAATGAAAAGACAACTTACAGACTAGGAGAAAATATCTGCAAATCACATATCCAGCAAAGGACTTGTATTCAGAAAACAGAAAGAATTCTCAAAACCTAACAGTAAGAAAACAAAGAAACCAGCTTCCCTGGTGGCGCAGTGGTTGAGAGTCCGCCTGCCGACGCAGGGGACACGGGTTCGTGCCCCGGTCCGGGAAGATCCCACATGCCGCGGAGCGGCTGGGCCCGTGAGCCATGGCCGCTGAGCCTGCGCGTCCGGAGCCTGTGCTCCGCAACGGGAGAGGCCACAACGGTGAGAGGCCTGCGTACCGCAAAAAAATAAAAAATAATAAAAAAAAAAGAAAACAAAGAAGCCAACCTAACAATGGGAAAAAGAACAGACACTTCACCAGAGATGAAACGGCTGGTGAATAAGTAGATGAAAAGGTGTTCAACATTATTAGCCATGAGGGAAATGCAAATTAAAACCATGATGAGCCACAACTACACACCTGCTAAAATGGCTAAAATTAAAAAATACTGATAATATCAAGTGTTGACAAGGATGCTGAGTAACTGGAACTCTATGTCGCTGGTGGGGATGCAAAATGGTTTGGCAGCTCTGTTTGTTGTTGTTTTTTTTTAAAAAAAACGTCAATTTTAGGATAGTTTTAGATTTACAGAAAAGTAACAAAGATAGTACAGACCTCCCATATACCCCACATCAAGTTTCCCCTACTGTTAACATCTTATATTAATTAGGTATATTTGTCATTATTCGTGAACTGCTATTCATCCCTTCTCATTAACTAAAGTCTGCACTTTATCCGTATTTCCTCAGTCTTGTCCTGATGCCCTTTTTCTGTTCCGGGATCCCACATGACACTATCATCCTGTCTTCTCAGACTCCTTTCACCTATGACAGTTTCTCAGACTTTCTTTGTTGTTGATAACTTTGACAACTTTGAGTATTTGTCGGGTATTTTGCAGAACGTGCCCGAGTGGGGATTTCTCTGGTATTTTTCTCATGGTTAGACTTGGATCATGGGTTTTGGGGAGGAAGACCACAGAGGCAAAGTGCCGTTTTCACCACATCATTTCAAAGTCACATACCATCAACTTGACTTCTCACCGTTGACCCTGATCACCAGGCTGAGGTCATACTTACCAGGCTTCCCCACTGGAAAGTGCTCTTTTGTTAATCTCCCCTTCCAAACTGTGCTCTTTGGAAGGAGGTCACTTCACGCAGCACCCCCTTAAGGAGTAGGGAGTTAGGCTCCAAGTCCTTCAGGGTAGAGGATCTACAGAATTCTTCTGCGTGAGAGATGTGGGGAGTTTCTTATAAAGTTAAGCATATACTTACCACATAACCCAGCAACACCTAGATATGTATTCAAGACAAATGAAAACTTGGCTTCACACAAAATTCTGTACACAAATGTTTCTAGCAACTCTATTCATAATCGCCCCAAACGGAAAACAACCCAAATGTCCTCCTGTGGGTGAATGACTAAACAAACTGCGGTGTACCCACACTAGAGCCTACCTCTCAGCAATGAAATCCTCCCACACGTAACACCTCAGTGAACCTCAAATGCGTGATGCTGAGTGAAAGACGGTCCTCAGAAGTTCACCTAAGGCAAGACTCCATTTCTAAGATGTGCTCCAAAAGAAGGGGGTGCGGGTTGCCAGGAGTTAGGGATGGGGTGCAATAAGGGGGAACCCAAGGGAGATGCGGGGTTGATGAAGAAAACGTTTTGTCTCCTAATTGAATTTGTGGTTACACAAATCTATATGTATTTTAAATTTCACAGAAATGTACTCCAAAAAAAAGGTGAATTTTACTATACGTTAATTAAAAAAAAAAAAAGAGGTGGAAGCAGCCAGCCAAGTGCCCCATACAAGGGCTAAGTAAATAGTAGTTCCCTTTTCTTATAAAAAGCGGGGCCCTAGAGCCCCCAGACCCCTCAGCTGCATGGCTGACATTCCCTCGTCATCCAGCCTAGCGCGTGTCCTAGATTTCTTGGTTCGGTGGCTACCTGTGTCCACATGCCTCCCAGGTGTCCATTTGGAACCACACACCCTTCCTGACAAACAGGTTCTGAACCTGAATCCCTAGAGAACGTGAACAACCAAACCAGTCCTTTCAATCTCCATGCCAGCCGACCTTAAAGGATAGCACCTCCCTACACGTGGGCTGTCCTTCCTCTGCAGGTAGACAGGGTCAGACACGTGAAAAAAGAGGTGGAGGATGGGGGGGAGTCCTCGATCCCAGACTCCCTCATTTTTCTGTGATTTTTCATCCTTTGTCTGCATGGAGGAAGGGGTCAAGCAGGTAGAAGCTACTCTGGATCAAGTCAGTTTTGTTTTAAAACTGAACAGGGAAGAAGCCACTGGCAGAATAGCCACGTGTAACAGGTATGGCTGCGCAGTGAAGACACATGGTAAGAAAGGTTTAATGAGAGAAAGTCGCACAGAAATGCTTCCTACTGGATTCTCTGCGGGAAGCACAAAGACCAAAGTCACGACAGTAAAGTTAAAAGACGCGGCAGTGTCAGCACACGGGCCCGCTCGCTGCCCCAGGGCTGCACACGGCTCCCCATCGCCGGCCAACATCTCCCTTTAACCCCTACTGCAGGCGGATGCCACTGGAAGATGTGCCTCACCCACTGGGGGTCCAGCCACGGGCCCGAGACAAGTACAAAAGCCCATTGGGCTTCCCTGGTGGCGCAGTGGTTGAGAGTCCGCCTGCCGATGCAGGGGACACGGGTTCGTGCCCCGGTCCGGGAAGATCCCACATGCCGCGGAGCGGCTGGGCCCGTGAGCCATGGCCGCTGAGCCTGCGCGTCCGGAGCCTGTGCTCCGCAACGGGAGAGGCCACAGCAGTGAGAGGCCCGCGTACCGCAAAAACAATAATAATAATAATTTTTTAAAAAGCCCAAGCTGGACTTGAGGATCAAGGTCAGGAACCCACAGGAGCTCCATTAAGCCTCGGGAGCTGACCACAGGTCTGACGTCAACGCAGCCCGCAGGGGCTGAAGGACAGGCCCCCTCCACACACGCGCAGGGCAGGACTTGGTCCCCTCTCTGCGGTGACAATGACTTAGGGTCACTGAACCTTTGAAGTGGGGCTCAATTCCAAGAGCCCCCGCACTACACTGTTAAAACACAGTCACGGAGCCTCCGCTGAAGTATCAAATACAAGCACTGTCTCCCCAGAGAACCGGCTCACTGTGCAAAGTAAGACAGACCCTTGCAGCTCTGGGAGGAGCTGGGTAGCAGCCCCGGCCTCCTCTCCACCCACTCTTTCCTGCCAAGGAAACGTCCAGGAACGCGTCTGTCTGTTACAGACCACGCCCACGACTGGGGAGGAACACCTCCTATTTTAAGGGAAGCACTGCCTTTTGGCGGTGGCAGGAGACAGGCTGATTCCAGAGCTGCTGGGAGAGTTGGGGTCTCACTCTTCTGCACCACGGACAGTAAATGCAGTCGAAGCTACCCCTTGGGGCCTGGTTTCTGAGTCACCTCCCTGCAAGCCTGGACCGGGTGACACAGGAGGCCACCACCTCCCCTTCCTGGGGACCCGTGGCCCCTGAGGTGCACTCTGGGCCCGGGGTCACCTCCTTCCTCCGAGCTCACGCTGTGGATCCAGCTTCCTCGCTACTGGCTGGACAAAGGCGCTGAGCTGCAGAGACCTCGTCGAGTGTCCACGAGGAGAAGAGACAAGCCCCCTTCTTTCTGAGCCACTGTGGTTTTCAGGAAACAGAGATGGGGAAACGTTCACGCCATTCTAAAGGCACGAAGGTCCCTGTAAGGCATTTCAGGCAATTTAACACACGTCAGTCATGCAGGGCAGATTGGGGAGGAGGCCACACTCTCTGTGCTGGGCCACAGCCTGACCCAAACCTCTGCTGGCCATCGGCCCGTCTTTCCACCCGAGGCCCAGGGCTCAGGAGAACCAGGGGCGATGGCTCTGGGTGCCCTGCTGGGATGAGACAGGATGCCTGCTTCCAGGGTGCCACACCCACGGCTGGTTTTGCTTGTTCTTTCCTCAAGTGATTTACCCCCAATTCCCCACTGCTGCCCCCCTTATTGAGCAAATGTGAGTATATTCCTAAAATCCCATTCCAGACTCTTCGTGTTAACATAAGAGATCCCACGTGCCTTTGGCCTCAGAATCCCCCAAAACATGACATGGAGGAAAGTGTCATCTCATCAAGGGCCTCTAACCAGACCGTACTTGCTAGGTTGCTCCAATGACCAGAGAGACAGATGGACAGAGACAGAGGCAGAAAGAGAGTGAGAGAGACGGAGACAGCAAAAGAGACACAGAGAGGGAGACGGGGGTGGGGTGATGGTGGGTTTCAACGCTGGATCTAACGACAGAGTATCATCAATTCTACAGAGTGGTCTGAGATGTGAAACGAGAGTCTTCCACCAAACCTTTTACAGAGTTTTATACCAGCCATGATAGAAGCGATACACAATCACATTTTTCTAAAAATTTTCTCCCCCTGGCAAATTTTAATTTGAATAAAAGGATGGCATTTCCAGACATCTCAAAAGAGTCACCGCTCCCACCTCTCACGCATTCACCTGAGACCTCCTGCCACACCTGAGTCCTGCTGTGGTTCCCCGTGTGACGTTCTCTCTAGAAGGTCAAAGCCACCGCTCCCTAATGCTGCTTCCGCCAACGACAATGGCGTGAGAAAGCCAAGCTGACTTGGACTGTTTTTTTCCTATTACTATTATTTAGTACTTTTTGATAATTGCAACCAATACTCATTGTATGCTCACGACACGCCAGGCCCTAAGCTAAGGGCTCTATGCTGAGAACCTGATTTCATTCTCCTGTAACACAGAAGCTAGGTTATTATTATCCCCATTTTACAGCTGAAGAAACTTTAAGGCTTAGAAAAGCTGTGTAAAGAGCTTTTTAGCTAGATATTTTTAAGTAGCTGTCTAAAGCCATAGAGCTAAATACGAGAGTCTAGATAAGCCCCAGCAGAGTCTGAGTCCACAGCCTTGCTGTAGAGCAAGTAGGTAACTGTGCTCATTTGGGGTACAGATAAGGACACTCCAAAGAGCCGTCAACCACTGGAGTGGATTAAGCCTCCCTCACCAATCCCTACCGGAGCTACAGGTCTTCCTGTTTGGAAGTGATACAGGCAACGTCTGATTTAGCCATGTGACATTTATTCCAAAGCATTTAAAGAAGTTTTCTAATTCCTATTTTAGTAGAGACAGGCAAAGAAGAAGGGTTTAGCACTTTTCACCCACAAATCCTAGGCTTTCATATTAGTTACTCAGGGCCTTCAGGAAAAAAACTGAACGATTTTAAAATAATAATAAAAGAACTGGGAATTCCCTGGCGGTCCAGTGGTTAGGACTCCGAGTTTCCAATGCAGGGAGCACGGGTTCGATCCCTGGTGAGGGAACTAAGATCCCATCAGCCGCGTGGCACAGTCGAGAAAAAAAACAGAAAAAAGAATAAAGGAGAGGCTTCGCTGGTGGCGCAGTGTTTAAGAATCCGCCAGTCGAAGATACCATTGGTGAGGAAAAGGGAAACCAACAGCCCGAACCCAGCGCACCCACTCCTTTCCCCCCCTTCCTCATTCTTCTTTTGCTTCTTGTTTGCAGATCCACAGTTGAGACCCTGTGCTCTGTATGTCAAAGTCACACCTGGCTCATTGTTTCCGATGTCTCCACCATTCGGATACAGGACACCGGTCTACCGGGCCTTCGGAGTCTCAACTAAAAAAGCGAGGTCTTCTACAGGTTCTTCTTCAGCAAGTCTCTCTGTCTGAGGTGCTTAGAATTGTGTAGAAAGACGGTCTCCATAAAAGATTAGAACAATATCTTTTACGAAGACATTAATATATACGTGAGTGTAATTAAAATGCCTTTTCGGTGTAATATTGTTAATGATTGGTATGCAGAGGAAAATAAAATCCCTGAGTGTCAGTGACTGTGAAAGAGGCATATTTTCAGTTGTTGCTTTATTGGGCACTTGCACTGAAATCCATTTGCTGGATGTAATTCGAGCTGCTCTGAGCACAGGGAGTTGAAGGAAGCGGTCAGTGTCCGTCAGAGAGACCCGTGCTATTTTCATGCTGACGGCTTTTTCACCCTCTGTTTACAGCGTTAACTGACAGATGCCACAGATGGTCATTAATTCAGAGACATCGTTATCCTACCATGTCAGTTTTAATGAATACTTGGATGAAAGTTAATATAGTGATGAAGGGCTTCCCTGGTGGCGCAGCGGTTGAGAGTCCGCCTGCCGATGCAGGGGACACGGGTTCGTGCCCTGGTCCGGGAAGATCCCACATGCCGCAGAGCGGCTGGGCCCGTGAGCCATGGCCGCTGAGCCTGCGCGTCCGGAACCTGTGCTCCGCAACGGGAGTAGGCCACAACAGTGAGAGGCCCGCGTACCGCAAGAAACAAAAACAACAACAACAAAAAAAAACAAAAACAAAACAAAACAAAAATATATATATATATAGTGATGAAAAACTAAATGCAGGAATTTATTGCTAGGTACGGTTGGTTCACGACATTTCGCAGCATGGATGTTGACACAGGCAGAGTGAAAACTCTGTACTGAAGAATTCAACTGTTGAACAAATTTCTTGGGTTTTGTTGTTGATGCAGTGATGAAAATGTGTATCAAAGTCCTTAATGTGATTCCTGGACTATCAGGTTACATAACATCCATCACTGATGAACCAGCATTATTCCAAAAGCATGCAGATGTTAACAGTTTACGTTTTGTAATTAAAGAAACTGTGCAATTTAATTGTTATTCTTGAAGGAGTTGAACTCAAAATAGTTTTGTTTACAGCTTTGTTACGGTAGGTAATAGTCTATCCACATCGCTGCATTTAACATAGAAAATGGCTAACCCAGTCGTTCAGGGAGTTAAAACTAAACACAAGTGACATTTCACAGCAAATGCTGTTTCGAGTCTGACTCCTGCGATTCCATATAATCAAGTGGCATTGTTCTGACGACTGCAGCATGTCATGCAATCTGACACTGCAGATTCTGCTCAAAGTACTCTGCCAATTTACTGCATACGTGTACTAAGCAGGTTGTATTTATCTGAATAAAGAGTCTATTTGAAATTGTTCATTAAACTTGTTAAGCCTATAGGATTTCCATTGGAAAGTGTTTTTGCCTGGACATCTGTTTAAAAAGTAACTAAATGATCTTCATGAGAAGGGTGTATATTCCTCTGTTTTAGTTTTGTAGATTGAGAGAGCTATTGATCTGGTATCAGGATGACCATGACCCATCTTTTCACGGCCTGTCTGACTACAGGTGTTTTGTCTTATTTTTTGACATCCTTCCATGTATTAACAGTCTAGGGAGTGCAGGGATATGATATAAATATACAGGTATATAAACCTGAGAATATGCTGCAATCTCTAGTTCCTTTGGATACCTTAGACGTAATATGTTTGTTGGAAGCACTTGTGCTATTTGTTTAATGTTTTTTTTTTTTTTGGCAGTACGCGGGCCTCTCACTGTTGCGGCCTCTCCCGTTGCAGAGCACAGGCTCCGGACGCGCAGGCTCAGCAGCCATGACTCACGGGCCCAGCCGCTCCGCGGCATGTGGGATCTTCCCGGACCGGGGCACGAACCCGTGTCCCCTGCATCGGCAGGCGGACTCTCAACCACTGCGCCACCAGGGAAGCCCTTGTTTAATGTTTTGATTTTATAATTTTTGGTATATTCTCATCAGTCTTAGCTCTAGAGTTCAAGCTCTCACTGGGCAGTAGTTACTGTCTATGTGATGTGCAACTTGGCATCTAATAAATGATTTTTTATGATGGTGACAAAAAAAAAAAGAATCCGCCTGCCCATGCAGGGGACACGGGTTCGAGCCCTGGTCTGGGAAGATCCCACATGCCACGGAGCAACTAAGCCCGTGCACCACAACGACTGAGCCCGTAAGCCACAACGAATGAGCCCGCGTGACACAACTACTGAAGTCCGCGCGCCTAGAGCCCGTGCTCCGCAACAAGAGAAGCCACCGCAATGAGAAGCCCACGCATCACAACCAAGAGTAGCCCCCGCTCGCCGTAACTAGAGAAAGCCCGCACGCAGCAACAAAGACCCAACACAGCCAAAAATGAAATAAATAAAATGAATTAATTTAAAAAAGAGAAGAAGAAAGGAGATGTTTGCAACGGAGCGGGAACAAAACCGTTATGCACTACGTAATTCTAGATTTTGTTTTACTCGAATAAAACCCCAAGATGTTAGGCTTGGATGAGACTTCAGATTTCCAGAAGACGGTGGCGGCTGGCAGACAGACAAGAAAGGGATGGGGCGGCAGACAAGAAGTTCAGGGGAAAGGCACAGACTCGTGGAAGCTGCCCTAAGATGGGAAATGGAGACCCAGGGCAGGGAAGGGACAGGGGGATGGCGTGTCAGCAAAGCCGCACAGCGGTGCACACAGAGCTGCGTCTGGAACCCACACTTTCTGCCCACAGTGTCACCAGCCGACTAAAACAGAGACCCAGGGACTATGCGGGGCCACTACTACCCCAGGACTGGTTTGTCATCTCCGCTCAGTGCCGAGTCCTGCAACTTCACCATCCAAGGCCAAGAACAGAGCCGCTGCCTCACTTCTCGGATGGAGGCCGTACCAGCGTGACGGATAAAAGGTGTTATCTTGTAGCGTTCAGGTCATTCATGCGACAGACATTTATGAAGCCCCTACCATGTCCTATGAACTGTGATTAAGACCTGGGGATACAAAGATGAAGAGGATATGGGCCTTCCTTTCCCAAACACAATCTAAGAAGACACAGACATAAGTAAATGATTATAGCAACGGGACAAGTGCTGTAATTCCAGGATGCAGACGTGCATGGAAGTCCAGAAGCAGAGCCTTTGATGCTGCCTGGGGAGACTTAGACTGCAGCGCTTGGGTCACATCTGGTAGGAGCCTGACAGTCAGACAAGGGAAGACACTGCAGGAGAAAACAGCACGAAGCAGCGGGCGAGGGGTGGTGGGAACCACCTGACACACACACACAACTGTTCAGACTTATTCAGAACTAGTCGGAGGACTGGGAAAGATAAAAAATATTGCCAAGTTTAGCACAACTCTATATTTGCAAGTACTCCCCCAAACCTTAAAATCGAAACATATAGAATCAATCCCTTTTCTACCCACAATACTATGAGAGCTGAATTCTCTTATTTGGGGGGGGCCTTAACATTGAACAAGAATTGAAATATATGTAATTTTGCACTCCAGTCCTGCTTCTGAGTATAAATACGTGTGTGTTTGTTTGTTTGAAAGTGTAGTTGACAGGTGTTTATTTCAACGTAGGTGAAAAGAGATGGGTTTCTGCCGCTGCGCTGCTTCAAAGCTTTCCAAACGGCCTCCAAGGGCTTCAAGTGCATTGATCCGTGGTTCGCGAGGCACGGGCTTCTCCAGACGTCTTCTGTGCAGAATTCTAATTCATGCTGTAAACGTGGAGCTGATTTTCTTTCATCTCAAGGGCTTTAGCTGGAGACAGCTCCCGTTTGGGCTATCCTTTTAGGAAAATAAATGATAAGTAGGGGCCGGTTTACATGAAAGAGAGACAAGGGAATGAAAGGATGGGGCCCGGCATAGAACCTGTCAAGCTTCTGGAGACTAATAACCTCCCTGACGTTACCAGAGGCAATTCAGAAACGCAGCCAATGTGGAGCTGCGCTGGTCTACAGCAGGGCTTCCAACAGTGACTCCATCAACACGCAGGCTGGGTAATTCTTGGTAGTGGGGTCTGTCCCGTGGGCCAAGCTGTAGCATGGTTAGAAGCATCCCTTGCCTCCACCCACTGGATGCCAGAAGCAACCTCCAGTCGTGGCAACCAAAAGGTCCCTAGATGTCGTCCCCAGTTGAAATCCCCGATCTAGATTAACTCCTAGCAGTAGCAACACCAGGGTCTCAATCCTGTTAACTGCTTCCTTTTGAAAATCCTTCTCTCGTTAGTATCACTGTCACTCCCCCATAAAAAGCCCAATAAAGAATAATCACAATGGGCCCTTGACAATACACAAGTCCCGATAGGAAACAGTTAGGGACCTACAAGAAGCAGGGAACCCTGGGCATGCAATCTCCCTGATCAGAAGAGGCTCCAAATGGCACTAACTACTGAGTTGCCTCTGGGACAGGAAGAGGATGGAGGTGAGTTCGTTTGTTCGGTCATGTGTTTATTTGATCACTCAATAAACATTCTTGAGCATCACAGGGTGCCAGGTGCTGGGCCACGTGGACAAGGCAAACGAAAGTCCGGGCCTCCAGGAGCGTGTGCTCAAGTCAGAGAACAGAGGTAAACAGACGGCATCATGGTCCGTCATAAGTGCTGTGAATGAAGCACTAGCAGGTTGGAGCTGCAGCCACTGTCCCCGTGTGGTCACTGAGCCAGCGAACGTGGCTCGTTCAAACTGAGACGTGCCAACCACGCAGATCCTAGACTTAGCGCAGAAAGAGAACGTACGCTGTCTCATTAATAATTTTTATGTTGATTAGATATGTCAACGATAATATTCTGGATATCTTGGATTAAATAAAATCTACTAGCACAATTAACTGGGCCTGTTTCCTTTACTTGTTTCACGTGGCTGCTAGAAGCTGAAGCCCATGCATGTGGCTCAGCCTGAGAGACCTCCACCACCAGCGTCCTCGGCCCCAGGAAATGACAAGTTTACGGGCTCTGCGGTGGGAATGAACTTGGCCCGGCTAAGGCTGGCAGAGCTGCAGGCCGTGCACTAGGCAAGAGCTTGGGAGCCAAGTTAAGGAGTTGGGATTTCACCCCAGGAACAACGGGAGAGCAATGGAGGGTTTGCACCAGGGGAACGCCACAGTCTGTTTCCGATTTTGCAAAGATGCTGCACTCGGATGGCCGTGCGGAGAGGCGACAGGCACGGAGGCGAGGACAGAGCAGGACCACCAGGCGGGAGGGCTCAACCTAGCGGGACCCCTCGGCTTTCAGCCCCTCGACGTGACCTGAGAGAGGAGGTCTTTGCCACAGGGCACAGGACTCTTTGTTAATTCCCCTTACATTAGATTTTGATTATGTACACGACCTCTTTCGTCCTCCTCACTTTCTTCTTTCAGATTAGTGAAATTTTTTTCTTTTTCTTTTTCTTTTTGGCCTCACCGCACAGCATGCGGGATCTTAGTTCCCCGACCAGGGGTGGCCCTGAAGTTTTTCATCGCCCACACCAAGCCTCGGGGTTCTAAGAGCGATCCTGCTGCTTCAAGAAGTTCAGCGTGATCTACCCCCTCCTAGAGCAGAGAGGGAACCAGACCAGCTTTCCTCCGTGGACGGGTTTCCTATTCCTGTACACCACCACACGAATTAAGCGGGGAGGGGTCTTGGGTTTTCACTGTTCTGATCTCACTTCATTCTTTTACTTCAGTCTTGGTATTTACTATGAACGCACAGTTCAGTTCCGTTTTCTTCTCTGGCGTGGTTTTTTCCCCCACTTTTCTTGGGCCCTATTTTTGATCTTAGCCTCCCTGCTTTACTCCCAAAGCCTCTCGCTCAAGGATGTCAGCTGCACAGCAGCCCTCCAAGCTCATTTACCCTGGTATTTTCCCTTTGCTTTGCTGATCCTAGAGTCTCCTTTTTCCCCAGCTCATTGGTCATTTTTGCTACTGGTGAGTCATCTTCTCTGACTCATGCCAGGCTGTGATGCAAAGGCCTCAGAGCACACCTGTCTGTGAAAGGCTGTCCCTGAGGAACACGGCCTGCACCCAGGCACGAGCTTGCGCATGTGGATTTGGTAAAGAGGAGAAAAAAATAATCCCCTTTTCTCTCTCTCTTTTTTTCCCGTCTGAATTTACCATTTCTTTCAGCTTTTGTTGGAGATTATCCCTACGGTGGGATGAGTCTTGGTCATTCGTTTTGCATCCTTTTTTTTTTCAATCTTAACTGAATTGGTTACAATATTGCTTCTGCTTTGTTTTGGTTGTTTGGCCATGAGGCATGTGGGATCTCAGCTCCCCCACCAGGGATCAAACCCACACCCCCTGCATTGGAAGGTGAAGACTTAACCACTGAACCGCCAGGGAAGCCCCGTCATTTTGCGTCTTTAGAGGCAGGAGAACATTTCTTGAATGAGCCCAGATAGCCTGAGGGATGACAGATTTTCCTTCTGTGAGGTTCCTCCTCTGGGGCACAACATGGAGTCTCACCCGTGTGCCACACTGGGATCACGCTGCCTTCTGAGAGCTATGAAGATACCACCAAACTCAGGGGAGACGACATGTACACGCAGCTTTGGTACCTGGACTGAACCTGCCTGGAGCTGCGAGCCAGCTCTGCCCTTACAAGCAGATGTGACGGAGGCCTCTGCCTCTCTGCGCCTCAGCTTTCTCACCTGTGAAACGGGGAGGGTATCAGCAGCTCCCCCATTAGTGTTCTTGTGAGGTTTAGGGACACCCCCCAGAGAGCACCCGGCACAGCAAATCCGAGCTGGAAAGACACCATCTCGATCCCCGGGGGAAACACACCATCAACTGCCCCTCCCTCCTTCCTTCCCTGAGTCTCTGTACGCACCTCTTCATCAGGGCTAACCCTGAAGTTCAAGGAACCCGATCCAGAAAGCGCCCCATAAATACAAGCTCTTTCCCCACACTCTTCCCTGAAAGCCCCACATTTTACTGTTACAGACTCATTTCTAAGCACCTCCCGTCTACATATAAAACTCCTGGCTGAGGTGTTGTCATTAGCTCTTAGCACCTGGGAACAGACCAGCCTCTCAGGTGCCCACAGCAAGGGGTCTGAAAAGGCCGGAGGAAGGAGGAACGGAAAGCAGGGATGGGAGCACAGCCCGCGGGGTGGGGCGGGGTGGAGGTGATACTTGGGGACAGCAAAGGACAGCAAGGTCTCTGCAAGGAGACAGAAGAAACTGGTGGAGATGGTGCCACTGGGGAAGAGACTGGGAAGCTGGGGGAGGGTAGGGGAAGCAGTGACAGAAACCACTTTTCACTGGACATGTTTCTGTATTATTTGGGTTTTGTACCGTCTGCATGTATGACCCAGCCAACAGAAAATGAAATAAGGGAGCAGGGGATATTGGGTATTTGGGTGAGACAGAGCCAGAAACAGAAAGGTCCTGAAGGCGAAGGGACCAGTCGCGTTGGCTATCTCGCTGGCAGCCTGCCCTGCTCTCACCGCCCCCGCCCCCCGGGCCCAAATCAGAAAGTCTCTCTACGAACTCCTGCCCGGCTCATCTTTAGAACATCGGCAATACTTTCTAGGGTCAAAATCTGAGACACTGCAACTCAGAGTTCTCCAGACCTTACTTAAAAGCCCCTCAGAATCACTGGAAAAGCCCAACAAAGGAAAAACGCGACTTCTCTGATGTTATGGCCTCCGGCTTTGACCAGCTGCGCGAGGTCTGACCTGGGAACATCGTGTCCAGCTGCACCGTTTATCTCACTGTCAGTGAGCCACTCCTCTACCACAAGGACGACGGGGTAAAGCAGAAGGCCAAGGGAGGAAATCATCCCTCCAGGGCCCCTGAAGAGCCATCAGAGAAACCCACATCCTAACCTGGGCCGGAGCCACGAGAAAGGCCTGCCACTGGCGGATGGGGGAGGGGAGGAGAGGCCACGGGCTCTGCAATCAGTCAGGAGGCTGGTCGGGTCCTGCACGACCTCCGGCAAGTCACTCAACGGCTCAGACCTTCCCTCCCCTCACCTGGGACACACACAGATCACAAGCTGTCAGTTGCGAGTTGTAAGCATCACAAACGCTTGGGGCGCAAACATCCAAAACCATGTCCTTAGCCTGAAAAACAACCCAGCCCCTCCTGCCAGTTCTTCCCTTTAAAAGGTCGATGGATCTCGAAGTTAGAAGGTGTTATGCATTGAATTGAACAATGAAAAGAGACGCTGAAGTCCGAAGCCCTGGAACCTGTGAATGGGACCTTATTTGGAAACAGGGTCTTTGCAGATGTAATTAGTTAAGATAAAGTCATTATGGAATAGGGTGGGCCCCAAATCCCATTTGACTGGTGTCCTTACAAGAAGAGAGGAGACAGAGAGACACGCACAGAGGGAAGATAATGTGAAAACACACACACACACACACACACGCACACGCACACACATGCACGCACGCACATGCACGTGCGGAGAAGGCCATGTGACCACAGAGGCAGGAATAGGAGTCATGCAGCTGCAAGCTGAGGAACAGAAAGATTGGCTGGAAACCCCCAGAGGCTGAGAGGGGGCCCCGAACAGACGCTCCCGCTGAGCCCCCAAGAAGGAACCAACCCTGCTAACACCTTGATTTTGGATGTCTTGCCTCCAGATTCGTAAGAGAATACCTATTGCTTTAAGGCCCCCAGTTTGTGGTACTTTGTTACAGCAGACGTAGGAGACTCACACAGAAAGGGATCTGGTTTTGCTGTCTATCTAAGGCTTGAATTCTCTTGCCCGGTGGTCAGCTAGCCAGCCTGGGGATGGCTGTCTCTAGTAAAAGACGACTAGTTTAGTATCTACCAATGCAGCAGCCCCTCCCATCTTCGAAAAGGTCTGTCATAAAAATCATTCATTCAACAAATATTCATTGAGCACCTACTACGTGCCAGGCAGGCACGGTTTGGAGCACTGTTGATACAACGGTAAAACAGGGAGCAGACAATAAAAGCACTTACAAATAAGGCCATTTCTGATGTTTTGAAGAAAGTAGAACACCATAACACCAGTGACTGGGTTGGGGACCAGGATGAAATTGTTTATATTGTTAGGGAAGGTCCCACTAAGCATGTGATACTGGACCAGCGCGACCTGAATGACAAGGAGTCAGCCACGGAGAATCTGGCCGGAGGAAGAGCCAGTGCAAAGACCTGAGGCAGAGCAAGCTAGACCTGGACAAAGCACAGAAAGCAAGAGGGACTTTTGTGAGAGAGAGAGAGAGGGTTAATTGATGAAGCTGGAGAAACAAGGAAGGTCAGTCAGTCCTCGTATAGTAGACCCAGGTAAGTAGTTTGCATCTTACCGCAAGACTACTGAGAAGTCACTGGGGAGAGACATGATTTGATTCTTCGTTTTTAAAAGATCACTCTGACACCATAAAGTTCTTATAACTGAAGTCTTTTTAAGTATAACTTTTGTCCTTTCATTCTTGGGATCTTGGACCCTCACAGAACAAGTCTAATAAATGACATTCCTGAATCATGGCTCCCAAGATTTCCAGGCTTACCAGCTCTAATTCATTCCCCACTGTAGCAGTTTCCAGTAAATATGCCTGATGTTTTTTTCTATGTCCTTCATTAAATGTGATGCCCAGAAAAGAACTCGATATTCTAAGCATGAAGTAGATGAGAACTTTCACCTTGGTCATTCCAGATCTACATGTCCACTGACGTGCCCCAAGATTGCCTTGGTTTTAATTCTGTTTTGTAGCACTGACCTGCTGGAACACATCTCAGATAACCTCCGCTGGTGTCCTTTTTCAGATCTAGATGCTCAGATCGAGAAAACAGGATTCAAGCTTATTCTTCCCTAATGAGAACAGCTGTGCCCTCTTTAAAAAAAAAAATGTGTCACCATAACGCAAACAATGCCATGCATAAAAAACTGGATAAAATAAACAAAAGTACTGGGCCAACTCCTCAGGTTTCACAACCACTGCATTTTTCTTCCGGGTGGAGGACAAGGAAAATGATTATGGTAAGTTTCCCTAGAATTGCTTTGGTCTCTTGCATCACATGGCTGAAGACACCTAGACTATTAGGAAACACTGAGCGCTTGGGCAAAAGACACTCCCTGCAATCATACTTCCCACTAGATTTCTCAAAGACTTAAACAAATCTGAGTAGGCGCAGACTGCCAAGCCTGGGATAGAGGGAAGTGGTGAAGAGAATCCACACCTGCGAGCCAAGCTGACTTAGCAGGTGGGGCAAGCGGTGGGAGAGGAGGATGCTGGGAAAGCCCTAGGGCCCTGGGATGTGTGTGTAATCTGTCCTCATCCTTCCCACAGCCCACTCGGCAGAGTGGTGACGGGCCACTGCATCTGGTGTCACATGGCTAGGATTAACGCTCTGCTTTGCCCCCTAGTAGCTAAGTGACCTTGAGCAAGTCACTTAGCCTCAGTTTCCTCATCTGTGACATTTGTGAAGATCAATTAAGATTCTGTGTGAAAGACGTTTGCAAATTACTCCGTCCCGTAAAAGTGAGGGGTTATCATTGGCAAAAAGGATTTTTACCCCTCCCTTTGCATGTCATGAGGGTTGACTTTTCCTGACGTTTTCTCTTCCCAGGCTGCTTCTGATGGTTCTTTTAACTGGATTATTTTCTTTTTTGAGGGAGGATGGGGAGGCATGTAGCATGACTCATCCCACCCTAAACCCTTCCTAAAGACTATCCTAAAAGAAGTACCCTCAGAGCCATCTGGGGTCACCCCAAAGCAATTTACCTTCAAAGAACCAAAGCTATTGTCATGCAAAAACAAGCACATCTAATATCTGTGGATACCCTCCACTCTCTGGAAATCCGAAGCAAGTTATTTAAGGCTTGTGATTTACTCAGGTCACCGAGTAGCTTTTCATTGGCCTTAGTCGTTATGTTCTCAAGTAATATGAACTATCTTCACATTAACTCACACAGGCCATACAAAAGACAAACACTGCAAAAAACAAAACAAAACACAGGAATGTACTCCAGAACCAAATAAGAAGTTAATCTGCTGCTCGCTAAAGTGTCTATGCCTGAGTCCTTAGCCATCTTCATTTCCTTAATGGAAAAAGAGAATCTTATGAGTCAACTTTCTCATCGTGAGCTGATCTCAATAGCCGGTCGCCCTGTGTTTCAAATGCGTAAGCAGTCCTATTTCTGCACAAGGTGGAAATAAAAACCAGTGACAGCCCAAGGGAGAGATGGAACAATGGGAGAACATACACTTCCAAACAGAACCGTGAAAAGATGGGAAGAAGCGCTCACGTGTAATACAACTGGATTTTTTTTTCTTTGCTTAATTCGGTGTTAAGCATCTTGGCTGCCCTGGTTTAGGGTAAGGGAGGGGGTGCCTCTCAGCAAATGAGCCCAAAACCTTAGCATTAGGTGACAATGGTCTGGAGGGCGGTCTGGCTACAGCAGCCTGGTCCCTGACAGCTGTTGGCTTGCCTCCAAACGCTGACTCGCCTCAGGGCCAGCCTGCATGTCAAGCACCTCACCTGTACCAGCTCAGAGGTGAGTTCCTGCCCAGTCTGCAGGCTGGCACCCTGGCCTCACAGTTAAGCACAGTCATAGGAGCTGGCTGGTGCCCACTGCCAAGTCCTCTTCCTCTTCCCAAATCCAATCAACGTACAACCCAGGGAAACCCAGACCCCACCAAGGGGCAACTCGCACCCAG
The DNA here is from genome assembly GCF_949774975.1 of Lagenorhynchus albirostris. Classification (NCBI taxonomy): domain Eukaryota; kingdom Metazoa; phylum Chordata; class Mammalia; order Artiodactyla; family Delphinidae; genus Lagenorhynchus; species Lagenorhynchus albirostris. The sequence goes on along the minus strand of NC_083113.1, from coordinate 56,673,016 downwards.
CTCCAGAAAGACCGCATCCTGTCCTTTCCAAGACCCTGGACGCTGGTGCAGGCCACCCTGAACCAGCTGTTCCAAACAGCCTGTAACACTGTGTCGGCAGTGCTGGCCCCTCTGCGAAGCTCCTCCTGCTTCCTGAGCCTGGGGAGGAGGGGGCCCTGGGAAGGCACAAGCTGAGCCCTTTCTCCTTGGCCCCCATGCCGCCCCCAGCTGCCACCCCAGGAGCAGAGGGACAGCAAACTTAAAATCCAACACACAGCACAACTTGGCAAATGTCTTTCCCATCCCGGTCCCACGCACCCCTCCCCAGCACGCCCTTCCAGGAGTCGAGGCAGGGCGGGGGGGGGCGGGGGGGGGAACCGGCTCCATCCCTAAGCCACCTGGCGACACCGTCAGCCACCGGGGAGCGGGGACACCTTGTCCAACCCCCCCCCACACACAGGTATCGCACTGCTCCTGACACGGTGGGCTCCTGCCCCGCCTTCCCATTTCCTGCAGAAACCCCAGAGGCCCTCGGCCCCACCCCACGGTCCCTCACCCGCCGGTCCCTGGGCGCTCCAGCTGTCGCCCCTCGGAGAGCCCCCTCGCCGCCGGGAGAACCCGGCACGCCTTCCCCTCTCGGCCCCTGGCAGGGTCCCCTCTCACCGCGGCGGGGGCCGGCCGGCCGGCCGGGCAGACGAGGAGCGAGCGGGCGCCGTCGGGCTCGGGAATGCGGCCACTGCTCCGGCCCCAGAGCCGGGTCCTTTTGAGGCGCCGGCCAGCGCGAGCTGTCAGTCAGCTGGCCGCGCCCGCCCCCGCCCCCGCCCACCCCGCAACCCCCGGTCCCGTCTGCGCAGGCGCGGGGCGGCCCGGGAGCGGCGTCACGTGACGGGGCGGTGCAGCTGTCGGCGCCCGGCCCTCCCGAGGGTTTCGGTCCACGTCCCGCGTCGCTCGGGCCTGGGGTCGCCCCTCGGCGGGAGCCCTCGTCCTGCGGCCCTGGCACGCTCGGGGACTTCCCGTGGTTCGCTCTAACAGAGGGTCCCGGGAACCCCGTTTGCTGGATCTGCTCAAAACTAGGGTGTTCTCCGGGGCGGGACAGAGCTGGGTGGGCGCAGGCCGCTATGCAAACAAATGAGTGGGTGATTTGGTGATTTTGGAGGGGGGAGCCCCGGCAGGGTGCCAGAAAGTATGGCCTGATAATGGTTGCTTGCCCGCCGTGGTATCCGCACCTTTAAAACAAGGATGCCCTTTGCCATTTCCTCCTCGCCTATTTCAGAGTTAGGGTGACGTCTTGACATTAACGAGCATACTTGTAAAACAAGTCAAGCGAGGATGTATGGAATAGAAGGGCAGTTTGAGGCCGATTGATTTTTTGAAAGGGGGCTTCTTAAAAGCTGATGGATTCCACCTTCTGCTCTGAAACGTCTAGGCCAATCAGCATCTTTTCACCAGATACAATAAACACAATTTTCAGGCTGTCGGGTTTGGGTTTCTTCCACGTGTCTTCAATTCAAACAAACAAACCAAAACCACAAAAGGTAAAAAATAAAAGTACCTCCTAGGGGAGCTTTTTCCGTTCTAGAGCAAGTACAGAAATGTAAACTGACACCCCCTCCCAGTAATTTTGCGGTTATGGCAAACTTGGTTCCAGCACCTAGCAAAACAGTGTGGGCTCTGACGCCTCAAATTCTCTAAAGGCATTTCCAGAGCTACACTGCAGAACTACAGTGCTCCTTCTGGGGGTTGGCTGTATGACATAATAAAGCTCTACCTTTAAATGAATGCCCTGGTATCTGAACTAGGGCAGACTGTCCATTTCAGAAAACTGGGGGTTCTCCGAAGTCCTAGCAGTTCTTTAGTCTTTAGTTCCTAGAAGTCTTTAGTTCCTAGAAGGAACTAAAGATCTGCCATGTAGGAGAAAAGATGACATATGGATTGATGATCAAGTGTCTTTCCTGTGCACCAAGCATGGAGCTGCTGATCGCAGGGAAGTTGGCCTATTGAACTTAAAAGACTTTCTGGGAGGGAGGTCTTCCCTGGCAGTCCAGTGATTAAGACTCCCTTCCCCACTGCAGGGGGCATGGGTTCGATTCCTGGTTGGGGAACTAAGATCCTGCATGCCCGTGTGGTGTGGCCAAAAAGTTAAGAAAAAACTTGCTGGGGGAAGTTAAAGGGACCAACGTGGAGGACAAAGCTGGAAGCTGTGGTTCCACAAGAGTTATGGGGCCTTCAGCACCACAGGTCCATTCCAGGTTTGCTTGACCAGCTCAGTGTAGCCATCATGTGCAAGAAACCGGATCTCTGGGTGTTTTAAGCTTGGTATGAAATCAGGAAGGGAAGGAGTGTAAGGTGGCGTTCATTCCCTTATGTGGGCACTACAGATTGGTGGGCATGCCATTGGTCCCTGTGAGTTTCTGCCCTGCGTCCAGCAGAATACAAGCCCATCATGAAGACTTTATGGGATGGAGGAGGGTCATATGTGTGGCTAGAGGAAGTCCTCCCTTGGTTCAGCGAGTGAACCCAGGACCAGGCATGGGCTCTTGCAGCCTTGTTCTGACTCTGGATATACCAACTAGTCAAGAAAATTGGAAAATGTGAGTTTATTCAGGGTCGGATTCCATTTGGGGGAAATGTCATTTCTCCTCAAGAGATTCATATGGACCTTATCTCTCCATACCACATAAAAGATATTCTGTACTTGCCAGCAAGTTGGAGAGAGGCAGATGATATGGCCATTTTATTTAAAAAAAAAGGGGGGGGGGTAGTGAGTTCTACAAACCACAGACCAGTGAACTTGACATTGGGCCTGGGAAGCATTCAGGCCAGATAACTCATGAAAAACATCTGTGACCCCTCAGAAGAGGAAGCACTGACGTCAAAGACCAAGTCATGCTGGCTTAAGCATGAGATTTCAAGCTATGAAATCTATAGACTCGTAATTCAAGGAAATATGATAGAAGTAGTGTATTTGCACCTGGAAGGTATATTTACCAAAATTCTTTCAGTAATAAGTGACAGAAATCCCGGCAAACTGGTTTTTCAAAAACTGAAAAGTTCTGGGGTTGGCCCAGCAGGATCCAGGGGCCAAGTGATGTCATCAGAACTTGGTCTCTCTCCCCTTCTTGACTGCTTCCCTCTGAGCTGGGCTTCATTCTCAGATCAGGTTCTTTTTATAGAGTGGTCTTCAGCAGCAACAGGCTTATGTTCTCTCAACTCAGCAGCCCCTGTGGAAAAAAAGAATTTTCTCCTTCGGTATTTCCAGCAAACGTCTCAGGATTTGGTCTGAAAGGACGAGCAGCGCTCATATGCTCATGCCCTTAAACCAATCGCTGAGGCCAGGTGTTGGAGATTGGCCCCACCTAACTACTGGGTGGAGAGGAAGGGAAGGGTGGGTGCCCATGGGAAACTGAGGTGCTCTTGCCAGAAGAAGAGGGGTGGGTTTGGGTCAGGCAACGGAAAGCAACAGGGGCTTCCCTGGTGGCGCAGTGGTTAAGAATCCGCCTGCCAACGCAGGGGACAGGGGTTCGAGCCCTGGTCCGGGAAGATCCCACGTGCGGCGGAGCAACTAAGCCCGTGTGCCACAACTACTGAGCCTGTGTGCCACAATTACTGAAGCCCGCGTACCTAGAGCCCGTGCTCTGCAACAAGAGAAGCCACCGCAATGAGAAGCCTGCGCACCGCAACGAAGAGTCGTCCCCACTCGCCGCAACTAGAGAAAGCCCGCGCACAGGAAAGAAGACCCAGCGCAGCCAAAAATAAATAAATAAATAAATTTATTTTTAAAAAAAAGGGAAAGCAGCAGATACCCGGAACCAAGCATTTGCTAAGATATCTTGTGATATTGTATAATGAGCATGAAGAAAAGGTGGGAGAAATAGTATATTCATTTGATGGGTGAATCAATATTCAAAATACTTTGATTAGAGGATGAATCCAAAAAAGAACTATACAGGATAAAGCAGGCAATGTGGCTTCTCCACTTTATCAGTTTAATTAGTCTCTGAGCTCCACGACAGGTAGGAACTTTGGTTTTGCTCACCCCCGTGTCTGCAGCGCTTAACATGGTTCCGAGAGTAGGCGATTAAATATTTGTTGAATGAACCAACACAGGTTTAAGATAAGGATCTGGGGGGTGGAGGTGGAGGAAAAGAAGAGGACTGAGTTGTTGGAGCCAGAGCACAAGTGGGCAGGGACTTGCTTCCAGGCAACTTGGTGGATCAGGTCCTGGTAGGAGGAGCTGGGGATCACATCCCAGGTGAGCCCTCAGGACTTGGTATAGAGCTGCTATGTATAGCGCATGGCCTCTGGCTCCTTAGAGAGTGAGAATGTTATGGTATAAAGAGCAGGATCTTCAGAGCTGGACAGAAAGAGGTCTGCAGGCTAGCTGGGCTCTGCTTCTTTGGGGCGATCACTTAACTGAGCCTGTTTTCTCAGCTGCACAAAGAGATCGTACCAGTTTCACAGACATGAGGATGAAGAGAGTCTATGAGGCAGCGAGGCTCCTCTCCTAGCTGTATGACCTTCAGCACACTCCTTAAACTCATTGGGCCTGTTTCTTCGTCTGAAAAAGGGGCCAACCATGGCATGTTCATTCATTCATTCAATGCATATTTATTGAGTCGCTGCATTTTGACAGCGAACGAGACCAACAAAATCCCTGCCTTTCACGAGGCTTGCACTGCAGTGAGGGATAAACGATGGCATAACTAAGTGACAGAGGATGTTAGCTGACTTGTGACCAGGAGCAAAGCAGGGAGGGGGAAGTGAACTGTTGCAGGAATGGGAGAGAGGGAGAATTTTTCAATAGGCTGCCGGGGAGGAAGATGTGCTCCGAGTCAAGTCCTGAAGGGCCTGAGAGAGCCAGCTTGGGACATCCAGGGGACACAGAGCCCCAAGCACAGGCCTGCTGCCGCAGCAGGCTTTACCCACAGCTGGAGGTGAGGTGGCCCAGTGAAAAGGAATTCAGGAACATATCATACCACTTTGGGTTTCTGGACTTCCTGGGCCTTGTTCAACACCATGGGTTGTGGAGTTTCAACCTTCCGGCTTCCTGATGCATTCAACATCACGATCTCAGTGGAAAAAGTAAGAAACCCCCCAAACTCCCTTCTGAAGAAATTTCTGATTTTCCACTGTACAATAAACCGTTGGAAGTCTCTCTCTCTTTCTCCCACTGTTTACTTAAAGTACAGCATACAAACCATAAATGTACGTGGCTGAATTTTTACCAAGTGAACACTCATACAACCAGCACCCAGGTCAAGAAATAGACTATAACTGGCACCCTAGCATCCCCACCTCAGTGGTCATCACTGCCCTGCCCTGTCTTCCTCCACCAAAGATCAGTTTTGCCCAACTTTGAGCTTTTTATTAATAAAATTATACAGTATGTACTCTTTCATGTCTTGCTTCTCTTATTCAACATCCTGTGTGAGATTTATTTGTATTGTTGTATGTAGTGTGTACTTTCATTCCGTACCGTATTTCACTGTATACGTATACCACGATTCATTCATTCTACCCCCAAACTACAAACAACCTAAACATCTGTGAACAACACTGTACTGTGTGTGTATTGTGGGAACATTCTAGCACAAGTCTTTTGGTCCACCTTCAGCAGGTACTCCTAACAGCTGCCCTGGGCGGTTTAATCATCACATCCCTACCCCCAGCAGTGAGGTGTATGGAAGTCCCAGTTTTTCTACATGTTTGCCAGCACTTGTTTTTTCACGTTAGCCGTTCTAGTGGGTGTGTAAATACGATTTCATTGTGGTTTAAGTTTGCATTTCCCTGATGACTAATGAAAATGAGCATTTTTTCATGTTTTGGATATTCTTTTGTGAAGTACCTGTGTTTTGCCAATTGTTCTATTGGGTTGTCTCATTCAATTTTTATGTATTTAAAAATGGATACATGGTTTACAAGCTTAACAAGTCACAGACCTATTCCTTGTATATTTTTCCAGGGATATTCTGTGTACGTAAACATATACATCCCCCAAATCTTCTTTTTCACACAAATACAGTTTTACACAATGGACTTAATATACCTCAAAGGCCACTGCACACCACAGCATTCCCTTTGTATGTATAACACACTTTATTTAATATACTGATGGCACACAGGGCGATGCAGTTTTTTGCTTCTACAAACATCCTACTGTAAACATTGAAGTGCAAACATCTTTGTGTACATGGGTGAGTCTGCCTGTAGGATAAATTCCTGAGCGGGACTGCTGGGTCACAGGGTGCAGTACACTTAGATTTTTGTGATTCACATTTGCTATCTTGCTCTGCAAAGAGCTGAATAAATTGACAATGGCATCAGTTTGGGCTGCCTTGGCAACAGAGGATTCACCGAACTTTCATCTTTGCCAACTCACTAGGTGAAAAATGCGGTCTCTTGGTACTCTAAATTTGCATTCGTTCCTTTTACTTTGAATGAGGCTGAGGATCTTTCCACGTGGTTGAACAGAGGCTCCACTTTAAAAGAACTATTTCCTGGGATGAGTGGTTAGCTGGAAACTAGCTCCTGATGGGTAAACAGAACTAATCCTGAAGATGGGATGTTTCCCATCCTTGCAAGGGCGTCCAATGTTAGGTTTTTGGTTCTATGGGCCTTATGAAATCAAGGTGAGGCAAAAAACTGTTGAACCACAGTCTCAGAACAGGAAGAAACCTTAGAAATCAAGTCTGAGATCATATTTTAGAGATTAAAAAAAAAAAAAAAGCTGAGGTTTGGAGAGGGGAAATGACTTGCAGAAGACCACATATCAAGTCTGTTGAGAAAGAGATGAAAGTCCTTGAAAGAGTTGAATTGTTTTTGTCAACTGCTGTCATCCCTGTTAAATATTTTGATGAATGATTTTACTGTGCTATTTCCTTTAGCAACAATGCAATTTTAAAGTCACAATAAACAAGCCTATACAAGTGTGGGGACACAGGAGAATTATGAGTCTTTTTGTGAAAGACTTTGAAATGGGTCAAAAAAAATTATTGGGTGCCTTCAATGGACAGCTAGGTGTTGTCATGCACACCCTTGGGTTATGTGGTTCTATGGATTTTTTTCTTTGCTTTAAGCCATTTATAACTCTATAGGTTTTGGAGAATCGAAAGCAATCCTAGTGATTCTGTTACCAAGGCTGTTGCCCCAGAATCATATCCCTGACCCTCCCTCGAATGGAAACCAATTATTCTTATCTAAGTTTCAGGAGGAAGATGCAAACAGAAAAAAATAAGAACTGGTTAGAACCAACCAGGCCCAAGATGGCCGAAGATTTGACTTCCAGTAGACCTTGAGCCTCATTATACTCTGTAATATATTAGCATATGTTAAATGACACACCCACCAGGGCCAGGAAGTTGACGACTGCCATGACAACAACCAGAAAAGCCCATATAAGGACTGAAAAGGAGAGTTGCAACAGTTCAAGGTCCAAACCACACCCCTGTTCTCCAGTAAGTCAGGAATATTCCTCCCACTCCTTCCAATTCCCTCCTTTTAACCTCGACCTGCCAATATATTTGGTGGCTCCCCCTGAATTGGGTGGAGAAGTCGATTTGCGAACTAGATGCCCCCTTTCCATTCTTTGGCCACTAAATACAGCTGGTACTGTTCCAGTCTCAGCACTGGTTTCATCGTTGTCTGTGCGAATCTGATCGGAAAAAGACAAGAGGTCTCGGCTGGGGCTAGGACCCCGGCGCAGGTCCAGCTGACCAACTTGGTAACAATTTTTGTCCACCGACATCAGACATACAAATGAATCTCGTCTGGTAGAAGTTCAGTTGACTTCCCCATTGTAGAAGAAGCCAGAAGCAGCTACTAAGCAAATTCACTGCAGCCTTCCTCACTGCACACGTGCCTGCCTTTCGGACTCATCTCTGAACCACATGGATCACCTTACCTACTTCCTCATGAATCAGTGAGTTAAATTAAATCTCTGACATGTGTTTATATTTGTATGACAGTCATGATTTAAGTTTTTCTTTTTTTTTTTTAAAGATACTCTTTTGGGGGGAGGGATAAATTAGGAGGTTGGGATTAACATACACACTACTATATATAAAATAGATAACCAACAAGGACCTACTGTATAGCACAAGGAACTATACGCAATATTTTGTAATAACCTATAAGGGCAAAGCATCTGAAAAAGAATAGATACATATGTATATGTATGTATAACTGAAATCACTGTGCTGTACACCTGAAACTAACACGATATTGTAAATCAACTATACTTCAATTTAAAAAAAGATACTCTTAATTTGCTCATAGCAAGTATATCTTAAGCATAGCAGGCACTTGTAGTCTTGATGTTCTCCAAAGACAATCATCCTTTCTTTCAGCCTATGCAAAAAGAATTGACCACGGATTGGAGGCCTACCCCACTTTTCTTCCACGTGGGAATAAACAGACCAGGAGATAGGAGGCTCAATGACTGAACGCATAGCCCCATTGTGAGTGCAGAGGTACAGTAACAAAATTTTAAGCTTTCAAAGTTCAAATTTTGATGATTAATGCACCCCTTACTTCCAAAAGCTTGGCTGGATAAGCGTTTCTGGGAGTAAGAACGGTAAATTGTGAAAAGGTGGTTTGCAGGCAGTGGGAGTCTGATAGATCCCGCAGCTGCAATGACTGTTTCTAATCAATCTTACAAGTTAGTGGGTAAAGAGTTTAATAACAAACACTGAGCGCCTACTTCCCAGCCCTGCGGAAATTGTCCCAAATATTGTAGGAAATACCACTCCCACCCCCCCCAAAAAAACCCAAACAAAACCCAACCACGTTTCCACCTTCAAAAACCTTAGGACTTAGCATCTGGAAGGAATCGCTGGGATGCCATGGTTTCCAGGTCGCTCAGAGGGGAACCAGAGGCTCAGCGAATCAGGAATCGCGCATCCAATGGCGCTTCCCCTACTCCCCACGTGCTTTCTGGCTCCGTCGTTCCCACTCGCGCTTCTCCATTAACCCGCGTTCCGTCCTCGCACGCCGTACAGGTCACACCTAACGCTGGCTCAGAAGGGCCACCGCGGGCTCAGTAAACCCGGGCAAGAACTCCTCCCCGAGTCAAAAAGCCTAGCCGCGCGGCTTGGACCTTGCGGTAGCACGTAGCCCTCATCCTTTCTCTTCCGGACCTCAGTTTGAATGGGTCCCTTTATTTTAGCGAGGGGACCTTGCGACTAAGAGTCGCCTTTCTCCGGGAAATGTCAGTCTTTAAGGTCCTCTGTCCCAAAGGGATCCCGGCCGCTGAGTCCCAGCAAACCACCTCAAACACCCTGCTCCGCTGCCGGGAGCGGCGCGACCGGAACTGCGCAAACGCGGCGCCGCTGACCACGCGAGGTTCACTTCCGGGGGTCGTGCCGCCAAGCTCTCCAGGTTGGGCTCTGTCTCTCGAGTCCGCTCGGAGGCCGCCTCCCTCCGACCGGCCCGGCAGGACCGAGCCGAGCCGCGGGGCCCCCTCCGGCCCGGCCATGAGTGCGGCCGCATGATGCGTCCCTGCCTCGGCCGCTGCAGTCGCCGCCGCCGCCGCCGCAGGCCGGGAGGAGCCGCAGCGCCGGGCGACCCCGCCCGGGCCTCGGGTGAGTGCGGTGGGCCGGGGCGGGCTGCTCGCGCCCGGGTCTCCCGGCCACTCCAGGCCCCCGTCCGCCAGCCCCGAGCCCCCTGCTCCCTTTCCTCCACCCCACCCCGCACCTACGACCTTCCCGAGTTCCTCGGGGCACCTCTGTGCCAGCGCTTGACTCCTCTTCCAGGTGTCTCCTTGTCACTCCTTAGTGCACCTTTCGGGGTAGGGCCCGAATTGCAGCCCCAGCTTTCTGCCTGACCTTGGGTGCGACACTCAGGGCTCCGAGCCGCGGTTTTTTCCTTTAATAACTAATAACGGGGTTGTCGTTGGAGTTAGAAGAGTGGCAGTAAATCCTGTGTAAGCTGTAAGGAGTAGTTTATAGGCATGCGTTACAGTGGGCTTCCTCTCACGTCACCCATGGCTTCTCGAATGAATGCTCCAGTTCTTCCCTCCCTTGTAAGTTTTAATTTTCCTTTTTTATTCTTTGCCCACCTTCTTCCTTATCTTCCCTTCCCCTGTCAATGATCTTTGGGGGATTGCCTGCCAGGGCACCTGGGACAGTCAGGTCAGCCTTCAGGGCAATGTTTGCATCTTTTCTTGCTGTCGCCAAGGCTCATCTCTCCTGAGGCGTCATTGCTGCTGAAACTAAGTCTCTTTTCGCTGTCGGATGGACACACTTTATTGGCTTATGGGTAACCAGTTTTTTTTTGGCGGGGGGCGGTTAAGAACTGTTGACGTAGCTGCTTTGTAGCTTCTTTTACTGACCAGGTGGTGTAAAGGGCTGTCCAAGCAATGCTACAGTGTTTAACGTTTGCAGTCTGCTTAGTGTTTGTACTTAATGCACATAGGTTTATCTGTTTTACTACTGCTGTCTCAAATGGTCTAGAAATCTGGGCCAATGTATATTTCTTCTTAGACTCTTCACCTTAAAGATGATGAATTTAATCTGTTGATACTTTCACAAATTTTATTTGCTTAAAGTCACCTTTTTAAAAGCCAGGTTTAATCTTTTTGATTCTGTCTTAACAAGGTTTACTTATCTGAAGTCGCCTTTTTAGAAAGTCACCTTGGGGACTTCTCTGGTCGCTCAGTGGTTAAGAATCCGCCTGCCAATGCAGGGGACACAGGTTCGAGCCCTGGTCTGGGAAGATCCCACATGCCACGGGGCAACTAAGCCAGTGGGCCACAACTACTGAGCCTGCGCTCCAGAGCCCGCAAGCCACACCTACTGAGCCTGCGAGCCACAGCTACTGAAGCCCACACGCCTAGAGCCCATGCTCCGCAACAAGAGAAGTCACTGCAGTGAGAAGTCCGCGCCCCACAACGAAGTGTAGCCCCCGCTCACTGCAACTAGAGAAAGCCCGCGCCGTAAATTTACTTCTTAGGAAGTCAGAATACTTTTTTTTTTAATATCTATTTATCTTGGCTGTGCTGGGTCTTAGTTACGGCATGCGGGATCTTCGTTGCAGCATGCAAACTTAGTTGTGGCATGTGAACTCTTAGTTGCGGCATGTGGGATCTAGTTCCCTGACCAGGGATCAAACCCAAGCCCCTTGCATTGGGGGCACGGAGCCTTAGCCATTGGACCACCAGGGAAGCCCCAAAGTACTTGATTAAAGAGAAAGGCTCTTGGGATATTTGAAAAACGGAATGGAACAGACGTCTTAAATTGCACATCTTGAAGATTCTGGTAAATAGAAGCGTCGAGTGACTGACATTATTTGGGTTGTGTGCTTTCAGGAGTGAGGCTGGTAGGTGGGCTTTTCAGTTGTGAGGTGGAGGAGCATGAGACTATTTGATAGTAATTTCCTAAATAATTCATAAATCAACAACTGGAACTCTTTTTCTTTTTTTTTTTTTTTTGCGGTACGCGGGCCTCTCACCGTTGTGGCCTCTCCCGTTGCGGAGCACAGGCTCCGGATGCGCAGGCTCAGCGGCCATGGCTCACGGGCCCAGCCGCTCTGCGGCAGGTGGGATTTTCCCGGACCGGGGCGCGAACCCGTGTCCCCTGCATCGGCAGTCGGACTCTCAACCACTGCGCCACCAGGGAAGCCCAACAACTGGAACTCTTTATGCACACATCTCACGTCAAAGCAAAGTGGGTAGAGATGTATACAGAAGTTTTCTTTTGTTATTTTTTATTATTTTTTTTACCAATGACTAGAGCCTGCCTCGATTACAAGGAGTGAGTTGGGAATTTTCAGCCTTGCTCATCAATGCACTATGAAAGCAGAAATCCTCTTCTAGAAAGGACAAATATTAGCATGAGTAGAATGACCCTCTCAGCGACAGAGAGAAAGTACTGAAAGGAACTTTGTATAAGAACGGTCTTGAGCCAGTCAAAAGTCTGGACACGCTTTTACATTCTTTCTGAAACTTATCTGCAAGGCTTGGACCCTTTGGTGACATAAATCACATAATCTTTGTTAATGTGAGGAAATGGAACGAGCAGTAAGTTCACATGTGAAGTTGATGCTTGGGATGAATTGAGAAGTAGTTTTCCTGATGATTCCAGAATTTCCCTGCTCCAATCCGTGCTGAGCAACTACACAAGATAGTTTTCTTAAAGCAGCTTTTTGGGGGTATGTTTCTTAAAAGTAATGTTTTAATTACAGAGGTAACACATGCTTGTTTTGTTAAAAAAAAAAAAAAAAAAGAAGTTCGAACACTGGAGCAGAGCATAAAGTATAGAACCTAAACACTCACTCTTGCTCCCTTTTGTCCCCAAAGCCAGTTTCCAGGGTCAGGTTAGCAACTTGTGTGTGACCCTTCAGCTGAAGCACCTGAGAAGAGTTTGGGCTACCTGCAGAATTGGTCAGCTACAAAGTTGAGAGGGAACAGTCCACACGAGACCACCGTCACTTCTGACACCAGTTGCAAGTCTGGGGGTTCCCCAAGCCCCCCTCAGGTTGGATTACTAGCTAGCAGGCCTCACGGAACTCACTGAAAGCTGTTGTGCTCAGAGTTATGGTTTATTAAAAGTCAGCCAAGTGAAGCGGCTCTCAGGACAGGATCTGGGGCTCCGAACACGGAGCTTCCATCGTCCTCTCCCCAAGGAGCTGGAACGTGGTGCGTAACTGGTGTTGACACAAGACACTGCGCCAGGTATTGCCAACCAGGGATGCTCACCTGAGCCTTGGTGTTTGCAGTCTTTATTGGGCTTCTGTGACATGGGCATAAATGATTGATTGATTGACCGCCCACAAGGTTGATCTCAGTTTCCAGGTCAGCTGATACTGCGTGACCCAGAGCCCCACCCTAAATCATGTTGGTCTTTCTGGTGTGGCCAGTCCCCACCCTAAATCAGATGGTCAGCCAATGATAAAGCCCAGACCTTCATTTGAGCGTGGTTAGATTCTTTATTACACAGCATCCTTCCTTCATTCATGGTACCTTCCTTAAAAATATACTTTTTAAAAAGAGATGCAGACTCACAGCTATAGAACAAACCAGTGGTTACCAGTGGGGAGAGGGAAGGGGAGGGGCAAGATGGGGTGGGGGATTAAGAAGTATAAACCATCGTTAATAAATACGCTCCAAGGATATATTGTAAAACTCGGGGAATACAGCCAATTTTTAAGTTTTTTTATTTATTTGCTTTGTTGCACCGGGTCTCAGTTGTGGCAGGCGGGCTCCTTAGTTGCAGCTCATTGGCTCATTTAGTTGCAGCATGTGGGCTCCTCAGTTGTGGCAGGCAGGCTCCTTAGTTGTGGCTCCTGGGCTCCTTAGTTGCAGCATAAATGGAATATAACCTTTAAAAATTGTGAATGTCATACACCTGAAACATATATTGTAAATCAACTATACCTCACTTAAAATTATGTATATATGTGTATCTATATTATATATATACACACACACTTTTTTTGCTTTACCATTGACAGAGGACTCTCCCTTATAGATCATAGAGCAGAGGCTGCTGGGAGAGTTCTCTCAACTTTGACTCCATTCCAGCTGAGATATCTCTGAATGCCCATCAGTCTTTTTCTTCCCCTTGCCTCTGAGGAGGAGAAAACGCCTCCTTTCCAGTTTAACATGTGTCTGTACTTTGGTCTGCCTGTTAGGGGATGGCATTTAGTCACTTACTCTCACTTGCCTCTGATTTTTTTTCTCTTTCACTCACTTCTTTGCCTCTATCTACAGACATATTCTTGTTTTGCTTACTAGTTCATTCTATTCTTGAAAAACCTCTAGTAGAATTTTAATAATTGTCTAATAAATCCAGACTCTTCATGGGGCCAAGATAATGCCTTATATTGGTACAGCACCTCACAGTTTTGAAAACACTTACCCTGCAGTGGTTTGTACATAGTGGGTGCGTGGTAAATAGGCAGAGAGCGAGAGTCTTCTAATTGGAGGAAACAACGGGAGCAGAAGCACAGAGGTGTGAACAGGCCCGGCAGGGGAAGCAGGATGAACGCTGCGTGGAAGAGCCTGGAAGGGCAGGGGAGCCAGATTCAGTGGCGCCTTGAATGCCATGGTCCCAAGGTTTGGCACCTCTGTTGGTTAGGGTTCTACAGAGGTACAGCCAGAGGTGAGGGTGCCTAAGCTTGGGTTGTGAGAAAGGTGGGAAGGGAAGGGTCAGAGCTGTAAGCAGGAAGCGTGGGCAGCATGTAGGAATGAGGGAAGAAGAGGCCTTGTGTCCAGAGGTTAAAAGGTGCTTAGTAGTGCTTCCCTGGTGGCGCAGTGGTTGAGAATCTGCCTGCTAATGCAGGGGACACGGGTTCGAGCCCTGGTCTGGGAGGATCCCACATGCCGCAGAGCAACTGGGCCCGTGAGCCACAACTACTGAGCCTGCGCATTTGGAGCCTGTGCTCCGCAACAGGAGAGGCCACGACAGTGAGAGGCCCGCGCACCGCGATGAAGAGTGGCCCCCGCTTGCCGCAACTGGAGAAAGCGCTCGCACTGAAACGAAGACCCAACACAGCCAAAAATAAAAATAAATAAATTAAAAGAAGGCTCAACATTAAAAAAAAAAAAAGGTGCTTAGTAAATACTGGCTGTGTGAGGAGTGTTATCAGTAAATGGAAGGAGAGGCCAGCTCTGTGTTAAGCTGGTGGTTTGGGTCATTCTGGGACAGGGCGCAGTGCGTTTGCAGACCTAGTAATAAGCAGGGGCAGGCAGGATAGAGAAGCTTCCAGTTTCTCTTGAGACAGGCTCTTACAGTATTTCTGGTCGGGACGTTTTGAATTCTTAGCGGTCTGTATTTCCCAGATTCAGTGTCCACGTTACGGAACATGTTTTCTGAAACCAAGTGCTCAGGGAGATGATGCCGTGTTTTCATGGAAGAGCATGGGCTTTGGAGTCGGAACAGCCCCGACTCCACACTTTGCTGGCTGTGAGCTTGGGCAGGGTACTGCAGCTCGAAGGCGCAATTTCCTCATCCCTTAGCGAGCACCTCGTTTTTAGGGTAGCGGCAGGGTTCACCGTCGTGATGTATACAAAGGTCCTGACCCATGGCAGATGTTCAGTAACTGTCCTGTCCTTTCACATTCCAGTATCTTACATTGTCGTTAACTTGCATCTGAGAGCTAGGTTCACTGTGAGCGGGTCAGATGGGCCTCGCGTTGCAGGTTTGGGCAAGTCTGATGTTACAAAAGTTCATTTCCTATTAAACAAAGAAACCCCATTTAGGAAGATAAGGAAAGAGGCGGGGATTCACCAGCTTGGTTCAGGCTCAGCCTTTCCCTGGGACGGGACACTTGAAGCGTTTGGGGACTCTGGGGTTCTTTTTGTCTCTGGCTTTGGAATTCTTGAGGGTTTAGTTACCATGTTGGGATTAAAAATAGCTCCTCCATTTGACTTTCAGGCTGTGGCTCTGGTATGGGGATAAAGGTGGAAGCTTTGGCATTTGTGTACACGTGCCTTTGAGGCTGCCTCGTGCAGCCTGTGTGCTCCCAGTGACACACCCAGAAAAAGCCCTGCCAGCGTGGGTCTCTCTCCTTCCTCCCCTTCTCCCTCTCCCCCCTTAACCCGTCCACGTTTCTCCCCCTTCAGCTCCCCGGACCGTCTGACCCCATCCCATCCCACCCCACCCCAGGCCTCCCACTTTGACCCTCTTTCTTACTCCTTTCCGGTTCCTTTGGGGTTTGTTTTTGCTTTTCCTTCTCTCACTGAACAAGGGTTTGCGGAGTTCGGGGTGTGCTGGGGATATTACAAGAACATTCTGTTGCGGTGATGACAGAGGAACGAGACAGCCCGGGTGGGAGGGGAGGTAAGAGGTGCGGTCCACAGGCTCCGGGCCAGGTAGGGCTGTGTAGCCACAGGGTGGCCTTTGGGTTTTATTCTAACCACAGAGGCAGCAATTGGCTGGTTTTAATAGGTAAGGGAGTGGCAGGACCCGACTTACATCTGTAAAAGCTGGGCCTGGGTGCTGATCGGGGAGTGGGTTATGGGCGCACAGAGGCAGTGAGTGTGGAAACGGAGCGCTGGTTTGTGCTGCCCGGGCGGGGCAGCCTTGATCTGGGTCGGTGTTGGAGGTCCAGCCCACAGGACCTGCTGACGGGTTAGGTGTGGGGAGGTTGGGAAAAGAGTGGAATGAAGGGTGTGTCCTGGCTTTTGACCTTGGTACCATTTATGGAGACGAGAAGGTAGGCTCAGGAGGTTTTGGTGGGTGGAGGGGTTTCTGCTTTGACCCTGCCGTGGAGTTGCTGAGTGACGGACTGGAGACGCCCAGTAACGCACTACGCCTGGCAGCTTCCCAGGGGCCTCTTTTCTGACTACATGGGCCTGAGATCCTGAGAGATTATTCAGAGAGCATGTAGCTAAAGAGGACAACCCGGGACCCAGCCCAGGCACCGCCACAGTTCCACGTCTGTGGAGGAGAAGGACCTGGCAGGAGGCTGAAGAGTGGCTGCTGGGATGGGGAAAAGCCCAGTGTC
Organism: Lagenorhynchus albirostris; assembly: GCF_949774975.1. Classification (NCBI taxonomy): domain Eukaryota; kingdom Metazoa; phylum Chordata; class Mammalia; order Artiodactyla; family Delphinidae; genus Lagenorhynchus; species Lagenorhynchus albirostris. The sequence continues at coordinate 56,656,594 of NC_083113.1, read as the reverse complement.
GTCCCCTCCCCACCCCCGTGAGGCTGGCTTTCCTCTCCCAGAGCCTTGGCTCCTTGTGTGTTTCTCAGTTTGCCCTGTTTTGTTTTAGTTTGAAAGACCTTTCTGGAAAGGTTACGTACGTTTCCTGCTCACAGTGTGGGCAGCATGCCAGCACGCTATTGAGGCCTTAATACCCCACTGGCTTCTGTGCACTCAATACCCCACTGGCTTCTGTTCACTCAATACCCCATTGGCTTCTGTTCACTCAATACCCCATTGGCTTCTGTTCACTCAATACCCCACTGGCTTCTGTGCACTCAATACCCCACTGGCTTCTGTTCACTTAATACCCCACTGGCTTCTGTGCACTCAATACCCCACTGGCTTCTGTGCACTCAATACCCCACTGGCTTCTGTTCACTCAATACCCCACTGGCTTCTGTGCACTCAATACCCCACTGGCTTCTGTGCACTCAATACCCCATTGGCTTCTGTTCACTCAATACCCCATTGGCTTCTGTTCACTTAATACTCCATTGGCTTCTGTGCACTTAATACCCCATTGGCTTCTGTGCACTTAATACCCCACTGGCTTCTGTTCACTCAATACCCCACTGGCTTCTGTTCACTTAATACTCCATTGGCTTCTGTGCACTTAATACCCCATTGGCTTCTGTTCACTCAATACCCCACTGGCTTCTGTGCACTCAATACCCCACTGGCTTCTGTTCACTCAATACCCCACTGGCTTCTGTGCACTCAATACCCCACTGGCTTCTGTGCACTGAATACCCCACTGGCTTCTGTTCACTCAATACCCCACTGGCTTCTGTTCACTCAATACCCCACTGGCTTCTGTTCACTCAATACCCCACTGGCTTCTGTGCACTTAATACCCCACTGGCTTCTGTTCACTCAATACCCCACTGGCTTCTGTGCACTTAATACCCCACTGGCTTCTGTTCACTTAATACCCCACTGGCTTCTGTGCACTTAATACCCCACTGGCTTCTGTGCACTTAATACCCCATTGGCTTCTGTGCACTCAATACCCCACTGGCTTCTGTCCACTCAATACCCCACTGGCTTCTGTTCACTCAATACCCCACTGGCTTCTGTTCACTCAATACCCCATTGGCTTCTGTTCACTTAATACCCCATTGGCTTCTGTTCACTCAATACCCCATTGGCTTCTGTTCACTTAATACTCCATTGGCTTCTGTGCACTTAATACTCCATTGGCTTCTGTTCACTGAATACTTCATTGGCTTCTGTTCACTGAATACCCCACTGGCTTCTGTTCACTTAATACCCCACTGGCTTCTGTGCACTTAATACCCCACTGGCTTCTGTGCACTGAATACCCCACTGGCTTCTGTTCACTCAATACCCCACTGGCTTCTGTGCACTCAATACCCCACTGGCTTCTGTTCACTCAATACCCCATTGGCTTCTGTGCACTCAATACCCCACTGGCTTCTGTGCACTCAATACCCCACTGGCTTCTGTTCACTTAATACTCCATTGGCTTCTGTTCACTCAATACCCCACTGGCTTCTGTTCACTCAATACCCCACTGGCTTCTGTGCACTGAATACCCCACTGGCTTCTGTGCACTCAATACCCCACTGGCTTCTGTGCACTCAATACCCCACTGGCTTCTGTTCACTCAATACTCCATTGGCTTCTGTTCACTCAATACCCCATTGGCTTCTGTTCACTCAATACCCCACTGGCTTCTGTTCACTCAATACCCCATTAGCTTCTGTTCACTTAATACCCCACTGGCTTCTGTGCACTCAATACCCCACTGGCTTCTGTTCACTTAATACTCCATTGGCTTCTGTGCACTTAATACTCCATTGGCTTCTGTTCACTGAATACTCCATTGGCTTCTGTTCACTGAATACCCCACTGGCTTCTGTTCACTTAATACCCCATTGGCTTCTGTTCACTCAATACCCCATTGGCTTCTGTTCACTTAATACCCCATTGGCTTCTGTTCACTTAATACTCCATTGGCTTCTGTTCACTTAATACCCCATTGGCTTCTGTTCACTTAATACCCCACTGGCTTCTGTGCACTCAATACCCCATTGGCTTCTGTTCACTTAATACTCCATTGGCTTCTGTTCACTTAATACTCCATTGGCTTCTGTTCACTGAATACTCCATTGGCTTCTGTTCACTGAATACCCCACTGGCTTCTGTTCACTTAATACCCCACTGGCTTCTGTTCACTCAATACCCCATTGGCTTCTGTTCACTTAATACTCCATTGGCTTCTGTTCACTTAATACTCCATTGGCTTCTGTTCACTTAATACCCCATTGGCTTCTGTTCACTTAATACCCCATTGGCTTCTGTTCACTTAATACCCCATTGGCTTCTGTTCGCTTAATACCCCACTGGCTTCTGTTCGTTTAATACCCCATTGGCTTCTGTTCACTCAATACCCCATTGGCTTCTGTTCACTTAATACCCCATTGGCTTCTGTTCACTTAATACTCCATTGGCTTCTGTTCACTTAATACCCCATTGGCTTCTGTTCACTTAATACCCCACTGGCTTCTGTGCACTCAATACCCCATTGGCTTCTGTTCACTTAATACTCCATTGGCTTCTGTTCACTTAATACTCCATTGGCTTCTGTTCACTGAATACTCCATTGGCTTCTGTTCCCTGAATACCCCACTGGCTTCTGTTCACTTAATACCCCACTGGCTTCTGTTCACTCAATACCCCATTGGCTTCTGTTCACTTAATACTCCATTGGCTTCTGTTCACTTAATACTCCATTGGCTTCTGTTCACTTAATACCCCATTGGCTTCTGTTCACTTAATACCCCATTGGCTTCTGTTCGCTTAATACCCCATTGGCTTCTGTTCGCTTAATACCCCACTGGCTTCTGTTCGTTTAATACCCCATTGGCTTCTGTTCACTTAATACCCCATTGGCTTCTGTTCACTTAATACCCCATTGGCTTCTGTTCACTTAATACCCCATTGGCTTCTGTTCACTTAATACCCCATTGGCTTCTGTTCACTTAATACCCCATTGGCTTCTGTTCACTTAATACCCCATTGGCTTCTGTTCACTTAATACCCCATTGGCTTCTGTTCGCTTAATACTCCATTGGCTTCTGTTCACTTAATACTCCATTGGCTCTTTCCCTTAAAGGTTAATATTCTGTTCTTCAGATTCAGTAACTTGAGAAGAAGATACTGGTTCGTATGGCATACATTACTGGTCTGGTTTGAAAGCACAAACTAAACCTTTCATGACTGCAGATTGATGGAAAGAACATACAAGAACATAACTGCAGTGGCACTGAATGCACTGGAGCCAAGGCACTGGGGTAGGCTGTCTGAATGCTCCATTCTTTTTTTCTTTTGGCGGTACACGGGCCTCTCACTGTTGTGGCCTCTCCCTTTGCGGAGCACAGGCTCCGGACGCGCAGGCTCAGCGGCCATGGCTCACGGGCCCAGCCGCTCTGCGGCACGTGGGATCTTCCCAGACCGGGGCACGAACCCGTGTCCCCTGCATCGGCAGGCGGACTCTCAGCCACTGCACCACCAGGGAAGCCCAAGAAACTTTTTTTTTTTTTAATTAAAAAAAAATATTTTTTTCTCCTCTGAGTTCTTAAAATTGCACCTTGCAGGCTTATTTTTTGGTCATACTTATGTATCTTACATCATACTAAGTTGAGAGAATATCAAGAAATTGAAAGAATGAAATTTAGACTAAATGATGGAAAATGTACCATTGAAGAGGATAAATCTCACACACACACACACACACACACACACACACACACACACACACACACACACACACACACACACACACACACACCTGCCGCGACCTGACTCCCTTGCACATCCTCCAGGCCTCAGGACCTCCAGTCCCTCGCAGTTTCCTGTCACCTGGCTTCGCAGGCTGCTCCCCTTCGTCCTGCCCTCCATGGCGAACCCCCAACCCCCTGCAGGGCTTTGGGTCCAGGCTGCGCTTGTGGATGAAAGGCCTGGCTGCTGTGGCGTTTATTGGGAACCGGGGTTCCAGTGCTGTCTGGCCCACGGTGCTGAGTTTCAGCTCTCTCTTGCCACCTCCCCTACCCGCCTTCCTTTTTCCAGTCTCAGTCGCCATCCTCAGCTGTTCTCCACTTCCAGCGCCCACAGCCCACCTCCTGCCGCTCAGAACGGCGTGTGGGGTGGGATCTGCTTTAGCTCTGCGTCGTCCATCTTCTCCGTCCCCTCTCCCCCACCCTCCCCCGCCTAGGGAAGAAGGGTCCCTCTGCTCTGTCAGCCCCTGCGTCTGCAGACTGGGACCCTTATTCTTTAAAAACAGAAAAAATGAGCCTATGTTTCTTTTGTAGTTGCAGGAAAAGCTCAAATAACCATAAAATGAGAAAGAAAAAAGCAACCATGCCAGGACCTCTTGGTTTATAGTTTCTTAATATGATTGTTTAGTTGGCTTAACTAGGCATTTCGTCCTCAGTCTCTCTTCGTTACATCTCTTTGGGGCTGTCCTAGGCTTTTTAAAAGTGTGGCCTGTTCAAACCGAGAAGCAGCATGGTGGGACTTGTGTGGAGGTCCCAGACTAACTGGGGGTCCGGGGTGGCTCATCTGTAAAATAGGGAGACCAAGTCCTTCTTTAGGTTCATCATAGCTTTTCTTTTTTTTTTTAATTTATTTTCTTTTATTTTTATTTTTGGCTACGTTGGGTCTTCATTGCTTTCATTGCGCACAGGCTTAGTCGCTCCGCAGCATGTGGGATCTTCCTGGAGCAGGGCTCGAACCCATGTTCCCTGCATTGGCAGGCGGATTCTTAACCACTGCACCACCAGGGAAGCCCCTATGATTTCTTTCCTTCTACTAACTTTGGGTTTTGTTTGTTCTTTCTTCTCTAGTTGCTTTAGGTGTAAGTTTAAGTTGTTTGAGATTTTTCTTGTTTCCTGAGGTAAAACTGTATTGCTCTCACCTTCCCTCTTAGAACTGCTTTTGCTGTGTCCCACAGGTTCTGGATCATCTTGTTTTTGTTGTCATTTATCTCTAGGTATTTTTTGAATTCCTCTCTGATATCGTCAGTGATCCATTGGTTGTCTAGTAACATATTGTTTAGCCTTCGTGTATTTGTGTTTTTTATTCCCAGAATTGACTGACCTACCTTCCTTCCTTCCTTCCTTCCTTCCTTCCTTCCTCCCTCCCTCCCTCCCTTTCTTTCTTTCTCTTTCTTTTTCTTTCTTTCTCTCTTCTTTCTTTCTCTGTTTCTCTCTCTCTTTCTTCCTTCCTTCCTTCCTTCCTCCCTCCCTTTCTTTCTTTCTTTCTTTCTTCCTTTCTTTCTTTTTATTGGGACTTCCCTGGTGGCGCAGCGGTTAAGAATCTGCCTGCCAATGCAGGGGACACAGGTTCAAGCTCTGGTCCGGGAAGATCCCACATGCCATGGAGCAGATAAGCCTGTGCACCACAACTACTGAGCCTGCACTCTAGAGCCCATGAGCCACAACTACTGGGCCCACGTGCCACAACTACTGAAGCCCACACACCTAGAGCCCGTGCTCCACAACAAAGAGAAGCCACTGCAGTGAGAAGCCCGTGCACTGCAATGAAGAGTAGCCCCCGCTCGCCGCAACTAGAGAAAGTCCAAGTGCAGCAACAAAGACCCGACACAGCCAAAAATAAACAAATATTTATTTATTTTTAAATATTTGATTATTTATTAGATTGCATCAGGTCCTTAGCTGTGGCATGCGGACTCTTAGTTGCAGCATGCATGTGGGATCTAGTTCCTGGACTAGGGATCGAACCTGGGTCTCCTGCTTTGGGAGCGCAGAGTCTTAACCACTGTGCCACCAGGGAGGTCCCCCGAATTGATTTCTAATCTCATAGCACTGTGGTCGGAAAGATGCTTGATATGATTTCAGTTTTCTTAAATTTACTGAGGCTTGATTTGTGGCCCAAGGTCTGATCTGTCCTGGAGAATGTTTCATGTGCACTTGAGAAGAAAGTGTATTTTGCTTCTTTTGTATGGAATGTTCTATAAATATCAATTAAGTCCATCTGGTTTCATGGTCATTTAAGGCCTGTGTTTCCTTATTGATTTTCTATCTGAATTATCTGTCCATTGATGTAAGTGGGGTGTTAAATTTCCCCACTATTATTGTGTTACTGTCGATTTCTCCTTTTATGGCTGTTAGCATTTGCCTTATATATCGAGATGCTCCTATGTTGGGTGCATATATATTTACAATTGTTATATCTTCTTGGATTGATCCCTTGTTCATTATGTAGTGTCGTCCTTTGTCTCTTGTAACAGTCTTTATTTTAAAGTCTGTTTTGTCTGCTAAGAGTATTGCTACTCCAGCTTTCTTTTGATTTCCATTTGCATGGAATACGTTTTTCCATCGCCTCACTTGCAGTCTGCACATGACTCAGTCTGAAGTGGGTCTTTTGTAGACAGCATATATACGGGTCTTGTTTTTGTATCCATTACGAATCCCATTAAATTTTAGGTAATTATATGTATGTTCTTATTGCCATTTTGTTCATTATCTTGGCATGAAAGCACCTCGCCTACCGTCTCATTGTGACTTCTCTTTTGTCTTTGAATGTAAAATATCTTTTTTGGTAGGTTTCAGTCTTTTTTGTCGATGATTGTTCAGCAGTTCGTTGTGATGTTGCTGTTTTCGTGAGAGGAGGTGAGCTCGATCCTTCTACTCCGCCATCTTTTCCAGAATCGAGGGGCTGCTGTTAGTTTGGACGCTTGCTGTCTGTTTCCTCAGCACCTGCTGGCTTTTATTCCCTTGATACGGGGTGTGCAGGTGCAGCCGCCCTTGTGCGCTCCTGGGAGGGCGGGGGCAGCACTTGGCGACTGCTCGCAGGTCTCGTAGCGGTGGCCTGTGCCTGCCCCTGGAGCCCACGATGGCGGCAGCGACTCGCGCCCGCCCCCAGAGCTCCTGTAGGCAGTGTCCTGTTGCCTGGGAGCGCTCGTCAGGAAAGCAGCTCTTATGGTGGTCCCTCCCCTCTCCTCGTGCACCCCTCAGTACGGCGCCTTGGCTCTCTGACAGGCCCCGGCTTCTTCCGAGCACACCCTCAGTTGCCACGGTCCAGCCTCTTCAGCTGTCTCCGTGCATCCCGCCCCGGGCCTCTCCCTGGGTCTGACCTCCGAAGCCTGAGCTTCAGCACTGACGGATGAGCGTCTGAGGCTGGGGAGCGCAGGGTGGCGGCGCCGACCTTCCGTGCAGGCTGCTCTCTGTGCTGCCCTCCGCGGACTGGTTCCTGTGCTCTCCTGCTAGGCTCCGACGCTCGCCGCCTGTCCAGGCTGATCTCCACAGCTCCCTGCCTGGGGCGCAGGCCCCGTCTACATTCCTTTCTTTTTCTTTTTCCTTTTGTTCTACCAGGTTAGCTGGAGGTTTTCTTGCCCTTCGGGAAGTCTGAGGTCTTGTGCTGGCGCTCAGGAGCTGTTCTGTGGGAGCCGTCCACGTGCAGATGTGCTTTCCACGTTCCTGTGGGAGGAGGTGAGCGCCTCGTCCTACTCCTCCGCCATCTTGGTCCCGTCCTCTTGTTTTATTTATTATTTTTTTTTACTAATAAAGATATTTATTGGAACAGTATAAAGGGTTTTATATAAAATGAAAACAAGGTATCACATCAATTAAATACTTGGACAAAGCAATCATTTGTTACACAAATTAAAATTCGTTGCAGAAGCCACATTAATTCTATTTATTGGGAGCCAGTGAGGGTGAAGTCAGCTTACACAACAAATAGAATTCTGTCTTGTTGAGAGGTTCATCGTAGCTCTATTATTTTTTTAAATTAATTTATTTTTGGCTGCATTGGGTCTTCGTTGCTGCACACAGGCTTTCTCTAGTGGCAGAGAGCGGGGGCTGCTCTTCGTTGTGGTGCGCAGGCTTCTCACCGTGGTGGCTTCTCGTTGCGGAGCGCGGGTTCTAGAGTGCAGGCTCAGTAGTTGTGGCGCACGGGCGTAGTTGCTCCGCGGCATGTGGGATCTTCCCGGACCGGGGCTCGAACCCGTGTCTCCTGCACTGGCAGGCAGATTCCCAACCACTGCGCCACCAGGGAAGCCCCATTGTAGATTTAAATGAGATAATACGTAAGAGGGGAAATTGAAAAATTGTTTTTTCCTTCCAGCTACGTATGTCCTTGACTTAACCACATTTAAACAAATTTGCTTCTTTAGTTTGCTCACCACCCAGTCTGCAAGCTTCTTGGCTCTTTACCAGAACTGCTGGGAGAAGGTCGCGGCCCCTTGGTGTGCTGTCTGCTCCAGCCAGCCTTCCTGCTCCCAGCCCCTGCTCGTCCCCTGCAGGCCCCGCTCCCCTGCTGGCCCTGCGTCTGTCAGCTCTGCTCTGGGGCATGGCAGCCGCCTCCCGGCTGCCCGTCTTCCTCCTTCCATCCTAATCTTAGTTTGTCACCAGTTATCTTTCTAAAACATTTGTCTGTTGACCGAAGTTCCAGTCTCCCTTTGCAGCAGAATGACGTACAGAATTTCAGGGCCCTGGCCTCCCCTTCCCTGCCTTCCCGCCCTCCCTCGCGCTGAGCCCAGGGTCCTGCAGCCGGCGGATTCCCCTTCCAGCCTCTGTGCCTCCCGCACTGTCCTCTCCTGTGCGATCTTGCCTGTCCTGGGGGCCCACTCCTGCTGTCGTCCTAACCGACACTTTTCTGGTTCCTCTGGACGGGATAAGCGATTGTCATCTCTCTCCGTCATCGCCCTCTGCCTGCCACTGGGGATAACACCGAGCACGTTGTTTACCAGGCTGGTCCCCGCCTCTCTCTCCCATGAGCCCTCGTGGGCTGAGGGCCTGTCCGAGGTCGAGCATCCTTGGGCCTCACGTGGAGTCTGCAGCTTAGAGGCCCCGCCCCCACGTTTGAATTCAGCACATCTCACGGCCTGTGTTTGCCTCACACGCTGCTTCTGTGCCTGGAGCAGAGATGTGCTTATTCCTGTTTCTTATAGGTCAGCAGTGGGCGTATGAATAGTAAAACAGTGATGAGTTTAAGCAGTGTTTAACGTACCCGTGAATACCAGACTCTAGGGTAGACATTTCCTTTTATTGCAACAGTGAGTCATTGGCTCTTCATTCTTTTTTGTAGCAACTGATCACCAAAGTATATTGATGTCTTTTGTTTACTTGTCTTCAGTTTGTTTATGAGAAATGCATCTTCTGTTTATAGACACGGGGAAAAAAGTGAGGGGAAGAGTTTAAGACACTTGCCCGAAGATACTGTTAAAAGTAAACTGTGACAGGGTCTGGCTCGGAAGGCAGTGTCTGTAGGGAGAGAATGGGTTCAGCAGCACTTAGAACTTGGCTGTTACTACACCCTTTTACACCTGCACGTGTACCTGTGCTGGTTATTTTTTCTCCTGTTCATTTTTTAACTGAGGCATAGTTAACGTACAGTGAAATGCACAATTTTAAGTGTATAATTTTATCAGCTCATTGAATTTGGTTTGACAGTGCGTGTGTGCCTGTGTCGCCTGGTGCCCTTTCCGTCAACTCAGAAAGTTACCTTGGACTCTCCGTCATTCCCTCTTGTGCTCCAACCCCATTCTGATTTCTTTCAAAATAAATTAGCTTCGCCTGGTTCAGAGTGCCATGCAGAGGGACTCCTACTGTACATACTGTGTTTTTCACTTGGCGTGGTTTTTTGAGATGCATCCACACGGTGGCCTGTATCCGTCCGCAATCCCCCTTGTATGAATGTACTGTGGTTTGTTGATTCATCTCCTGGTGAGGGGTGTTTGGGTTGTTCTGGTTTGGTGACTTAATGAATGCAGCAGCTGTGAACAGTTCTGTACACGTTTTGTGTTCATATTCACCTTGAGGTAAATACCTAGAAGTGGAATTGCCGAGGCACAGGGAGGGTGTTGGTTTAACTCTGAGAAAGTACCAGGCCGCTTTCCGACGTGGTTGCCATTTTGGTTATTTTTAAAAATTTATAAAAGTAACGGGGTTTGGTCTCATTGTAGAGATTCTGCTGTAGACCTGAGGACTGCGATGGGCAGTCCTGGGTTTTGCAAAGCCGGTTTTCCTTTAAAACAGTGCTAACATAAGCTCATTTGAAGATACTCAAAATGAATGTGAATGCAAAGTTGAAAGTATCACTAGGCATAATTAGGCATTGCTGGTTCAGCACGTTACCTGGCATTTAAAGCTGTTAGCTACTGCATAGATATTTGAATAGAGTTACCATATATATATATAGAAATGCCATATTTTACAAGTCACCTCCGTTAGTTTAAGCAGCTTGTGGTTCACGGCCACATTTGTTACTGAGAAGTTCAGAGGGGACTCAGAGCCACAGATAGGCTAGGGAACCTTTGGTGTGCAGGGTGGTGGTGACGGGTGCGGGGAGGCTGTCCACGTCCTTGTGGAGGGAGGACAGGTCCTGAGGAGACTTGTAGGGTCGGGTGGGCAGGGGAGCCTGACAGCAGAGCCGGGCCCGACGGAGGGGGCACTCCCGGTCAGGAAGCAGCGAGCAGCCTCCAGTTACTGGGAGGAGACCAGGGGAGCTTACCCTGCCCACCCCTCGACCCCCGAGTCCCCTCACCCTCTTCCACGCCAGCCCCCTGGTGTCCTAGTCAGGGGTCTTGGTTTCAGAAAACAGACACCAACTGAGGGTTTGCTGAGAGAAAAATGTTACGTTGGAAGGATATCAGATGCAAAGAGAGTGGACAGGCTGCGAGGCACACGGGGCCGCCGGCCTGGGTGGCAGTGGAGCTGTGCAGAGGAAGGACGTCTTGTTCGGGGTGCCTTTGCCAGACCTGTTGTTTGGAAGATGGACCTCCTGGATTGGTCCTCTGATTTCATTTCATTTTCTCTCCTAAGGTCTTTGTCTTTGTCTTGTTTTTGTTTGTTTTTTGCTGATTTACTGTAGCTGATTTACAATGTTGTGTTAGTTTTAGGTGTACAGCAGACTGATTCAGTTTTATATATATGTATATCTTTTCCAGATTCTTTCCCAGTATAGGTTATCATAAGGTACCAAATACAGTTCCCTGTGCTATACAGGAGGTCCTTGTTGGTTAATCTATTTTCTGTATAATGTGTATATGTTAATCCCAAACTCCAAGTTTATCCTTCCCCCCTTCCCCTTTGTTGTTTAGTTCTCCTTTCTGGGAAATTTCCCCATTCTCTCTTCCAGTCCTGTTTGTAAGATTAAAAAATTCTACCATCATATTTTTATTTTTCAATAACTAGGAAGTTCTCAGAATGTTCCTCTTTGTCTCACAAATGCAGTCTCTTAATTCTTCGTAAGTTTTCTTCTCTGTGCATTATGCCTGCTCTAAATTCCGGTTTCTCTCTTTTCTCTCTGGGGCTCTTCCATGAGACCTGTCTGAGCTTTTCTCCAGAACATCTGTTGGCTCTTGGTTCACATTTAAGGATGAGATGTACCAGGAGCGTGTGCTTGGAGCGTCTGCGTCCATGGTCCTTTGTCCTCTGGTGGCCCTGGTCTTAGGGAAACCTGGCAGCAATCTGACCTCTTTGGGAGGGGGACACGCCGCCTCTTGGTGTCTTCCAGCCTCTTTTCTTGGGCCAGATGAGTGCTTCTAGGGAGGCTACGTCTGCTTGCCCACCCAGTGGGAGACGCTGCCAGGCTGGGACGCCCCTCACTCATTCCACCCGCTCCTTCGTGCACCGTGCCCCCTCCCCCGGGGCACCCTCCCCCAGCGGGGCCTGGTGCACCTCTCACCTCTTTCTCTCTCGTCTTTTCTGTAATTCCTCTGCTGTGGCTGGTGAACGGTGAACACTTGCTGCCTGTTGAAATGCAGGTTGACCAGATTTGGTCTGGATTATCCCTGGGGCTCTTTCTCAGGGATTTTGGCTTAGAGATTTGTATTTAAGACCAGGGCTAAAGTAACAAGAGTGTAAAATGGACAGGTTTAAAATAAATTACTTAATTTTCAGGATTGTCAAGCAGTTTACTAGTAACGAAAACCTAGAGGAGTCATGATTTCATAGTTAAAGATGGTTCTGAGCAACGGAACTTCAGGTGTGAAGCGTCACATCGGTTACATGTGCTCCCAAAGTTGATCATATGCACTGAGAAATAGTATATGCGCCTTGGTCATAAAATAAGTAACTTTTCTAATCAGATTTTATTATCTTTCAGATCCTACCACATAGGACAGTATGCACCTTAAGATCCTGAAGAAAAGACACAAAACGTTCAAGTAATGTCTAAAAATAATTTGTGAGGTAAGTGATTGCTTATTTAGGTCTCTAATCACTGTTTCCTCTCTAACGGCTGACACTAACTTGCACACCTTTGAAAAGGCAAATACGGGCAGTTCAGATGGTTAATGGTGACAAGTAGATCTTTTTCTTCACGTATTGTCTTTGGGTTTGCTTACCACCTACGCTAAAAGGAGAGTGTGTCCCTGGAGGAAGATTCCATGAAGAGAATTGATCAGTTACTAGCAGGTATTACAAGATGAGGGGAGTTCTCAAATGTAAACCACCGGAAGGGTTTTGCTCGAGTGGTTGTCCCTTCAATAATGGGGGTCTGCAATGTTGCTCTTAGCGTTCTGGGAAACGGGGCTTGATTTAACACGACGATAAACAGCTCAGGTTCGGAGTGTAGACAGTATCCCATTAAACTGGACATTAAAGTAGAAAAACCGTCGGTCAGTGCACAGTGCTTTCAGGTCTTTTTCAGACGTGATCACGCAGAGTATTCAGTCACCAGTGACGGGTATCAGCACAGAGTGAGGCTGTGCCCTCGCCCTGGCTTCGCATCGCCAGTTGCCGTGCCATTTGCTCTTGTATTCCCAGCATTTTTAGATTAGTTGAGTGTAAAGGAATTGTTTCTTCATTTCCTCCCCTCCCTTCCTGTTGCATTAATGAAGTGTAAGTGCTGGGACTCAGCGGAAGGCGCCTGCTCTTGATGACAGATAACCGGATGTGTTCAGCCTAACCTCGCCGTGTTCACCGATTGCTTTCTTGCAAATGAAGTGACTTTTGGGCATCAGATTGTTCTCCCTTTGCCTTCTAGTGGATTTTACAAATTCAGCTCTGAAGCACACAGGCGTGATGCCTCAGTATCCTAAAGTGCTTCTGGGAATGTCCCTTCCCGCCCACTGGGGTTGGTATGTGTGCAGTCACCCTTCCTCACAAATACAGCTGCCATCTGCCCCTCTGGGGGAGGCCTGCGGCTGCTGTCACCAGTGCCTCAGCCGGGAAGGTTAATCGGGACTGGGTCAGGCATCCAGAAGACTCAGGTCCTGATTTCTAGGCAGAACTCGGGCTGCACGAGTGTGCTCTGACAAAAAGCTGGCCTGTCTCTGAACACGTGGCCCCTGCGACTGCTCGCTGCCCAGCAGGCGGGCACCCATTGCTCCTAGAAAGCGTCTTACCTGAGGAGTAGCCATAGAGCAGAGGGATTCTGGTCAGGGGAGTTTTTCAGCTAAGGCTTTGATGAACATTTATGATTCACTAAAAAACTTCCGTGGCCATCACTAGGCCTCTCTCTGGATCTGAGACGGGGACCAATTCACGTTGTTGCGTCTGCCTGGAAACAGATGCGCGCTTGCCGTGAGCCCAGGGGCGTGCGGGCACCCGACGGGGAGCCCGGAGAGAAGAGCCAGGCCCTTCCCACGAGGGCTGACAGCCAGCCCAGGGCTGAGACACGGACGCCCTCTCAGGGTAGGGAGTGCTGAGCGCACTGCCCGTGGAGCTGCCGAGCCGGTCCCCCTCCCAGAGAGTCTCAGCCCCCTGGCGGCATCAGGCTTTACAGTGGTGTAGACAGGACCGCGCTCCAGCACCCTCTCCAGATAGCCGTGTCTGCTGTTCAGAGTCCCTTTGCAGAGTGCTCTTCAGAGGCACGAGGACTGCCTCTGCAGGATGACCTGCTTGGCAGAGAGAAGCCTCGGGCGCTGCAGGGCGGGAGGCCTCTGCGGCAGAGGCCTTAGCAGGAAGGCAGCGGTCGGGTCCAGTGTGTGCTGGCTGAAGAACGGCTGGTTCGGGGCTGCCCAAATTCTTATCTTCAGTTTCTTCACTTCAGTAATTTTAAAGCTCTTGTTGTCTGATCTAAGAGCAGGCTGCGGGGAACAGTTTCCTTGCTGTCTTGTACTAGTCAGTATCTTTGTATCGAGAGGGAAACCTGCAAAGTATTTGCAGAAGGAACTCTCACCAGCAGATTCACTCATTCAGTAATGTTTTCATCGTTCCCGTGCTCCAGTTACAGTTAAGGAAGGAAGTAATGCCAGGATTCTGAGCGGATGCTGTGCGTCAGCTGTAGCAGACCCGGCCCCAAGAGCATTCTCATCCCTCCTCCCCTGCCACGCTGGGGAGGCCACAGTCGCTTGCTCTGTGCTTGTTTGAAAGAAGCTGAGACTGAGTGGAGAAAGCCCTCGGGTCGTTTGATAAAGTGCTATCAGTGTTTTTCTATCCCCTGCACGAACAACAGGGCCACATGAACTGACTCTGTTTCCCTTTCTTTATTTATCATGAGTATTTCTACTCATATCAGACACTGATGACAGGAGGTTATAGGTTTAAAGAAGCAGCAAAATGTTTGCTAGGAAAAGTGTAAGTTTTCCTTTAGTTTCTGACCCTGTGTGTTCTCGGGTATTAGGAAATATGGGAGAGTTGTCGAAAGAACAGATAAGTGAAGGAAACTGTTAAAAGACTGAAAGAGGAAGGGCGTTCTAGAAACAGCACAGAGTTAAAGAAGACTGCCTCAAAAACATGGTCGCACGTTGTCACAGTTCAAACGAGGGAGAAGTGAGAGTGAAGAACTCAGTGAAACAGGGAAGAGTCAGGCGAGAACTGGGCTCTGTGGTCGTGGGCCGGGGTGGAAACGAGCAGTGAAAGAGCCCCTTGTCTGTCAGCCTCTCGTCAGCTGCTGGCATGTGTGCGCTGCAGGCTGTCGGGCCTTGGCACTGTGGATGGGGCCGTGGTACCCCAGGCCTCGTCTTGCCCAGGCTTGGAGCCTGGGTGCCAAGGGTGTCTAGCTCCTGCCCCGCGTCGTCCTTGTGCAGTGTGGCTGGGGCCAGCCGCAGGTGACCGTGTGTCCCCGGGAGCCTCACCAGTTGTGTCCCATGCCCCTCCAGGGAAACCATGCCGTCATCAGGACACCGGCTCCGGGATGTCGAACACCATCCTCTCCTGACCGAAAATGACAACTACGACTCTTCCTCCTCCTCTTCATCCGAGGCCGACGTGGCAGACAGGGTCTGGTTCATCCGCGACGGCTGTGGCATGATCTGTGCTGTCGTGACGTGGCTACTGGTCGTGTACGCGGACTTCGTGGTGACGTTTGTCATGCTGCTGCCTTCCAAAGACTTCTGGTACTCCGTGGTCAATGGAGTCGTTTTTAACTGCCTGGCGGTGCTTGCCCTGTCCTCTCACTTGAGGACCATGCTCACCGACCCCGTGAGTACCTGCCCTCTCGCTGGGGTTTTCGGCCGGGTCTGGGCTGGGGAGGCACCAGCGGCACCAGGCGGAGGGCCTCATGCTCCCGCAGCCTCGGGGTTCACGAGTTCCTGGATACAGGCTGGTGGCGTTGTTTGTGGCTTCGCTGGAGAGAACCCAGTGCCCAGAGAGAGGTGATGTCATGGTATATTCATGGAAAACATTACACTGAGCTGTTTATTCAGATGAAGAAAGTGTACTGAATAATGCCTGAAATCCTATTTTATTTTTTAATGTTTATTTATTTACTTGGCTGTGCTGGGTCTTAGTCGCTGCGCGTGGGATCTTTATTGCTGCTTGCGGGATCTTCGTTGCGGCCTGCGGGATCTTTTTAGTTGCGACATGCGGGATCTTTAGTTGTGGCATATGGGATCTAGCTCCTGGACCAGGGGTCAGACCCACGCCCCCCGCACTGGGAGCACGGAGCCTTAGCCACTGGACCGCCAGGGAAGTCCCCCCTTCTAGTTTAAATACTTTGTTTCTCTGAAGTATGGACTGAAAGCTGAGCGATGTGGCATCTAGGTTTCACCACTTTACGAATCACACGCAACTAATTTAACTTCTTTGGGCTGCAGGTTAGCTATTATCTTTAAGTTCGCTGTAGGAAGAGCTGGTAGTGTCAGCCATCTTCCTGCATGTTGAAAACGGGGCTGGGTCCATCGTTTGTAGGCGTTTCGGCGAGGAGGCCACCACGTCGGTGCCCAGGTGCCAGGCTGCGGTGTGCCCGGTGGGGCCGGGGGAGGGAGGGCTACCCGGCTGGGCCCCTCTCATCACAGTGCTTGTGTCTTCTGACCAGTGTAGGCGTCCTTCCCCCCGTGGTCCCGCTCCTGCTACAGCCCCTCTCCCGCGGGAAGAGGCCTCACAGCTCTTCAGGAAGCCCCGAGAGCCGGGGGTCGGGTAGCAGGTGTGTGTAGGGCGCTGCCTCTGCTCCCGCCGGGCGTGTTCGCTTCACTTGTTTCGCTGCCAAGAAGCTGGATGGAAGCGCTGAGGGCTGGAGTGTGAGGTGGGGGAGGGTGTGAGTCCTGGATGCAAGCATTTTTTAATTGAAATTTAATTCACATTCCGCAAAATTCACCCTTTTGTTCGATAATTTTCATGTATTCACATCACCGCAGTCATTTTAGACATTTTCATCACCCGAAAAAGAAACCCTGCAGCCCTTAGCTGTCACCGCCCCGCCCCCCCAGGTCCCCCCAGCGCCAGGCAACTGCTGATGTACTTTCTGTCTCTGGACTGGCCTGTTCTGGACAGATCACAAAGATGGAATCACACAGGGACACATGGCCTTGACGTCTGGCTTCCTTCGCGGCGCGAGGTTCCTAGGGCTCACCCACACCGCGCACTGTCAGGGCTTCGTTCCTCTTCACGGCTGAAGACTGTTCCACTGTGGGGTTGGGCCACGTTTTGTTTACAGCCATTGTCAGTTGGTGGCCATCGGGGTCCTTTCCACTTTCTGGCTGTTATGGACAGTTCTGCCGTGAACCCTTGTGGACCAGGTTTGTGTGGACCCGTTTCGTTTCTCTTGGGTAGAGACCCAGGAGTGGAAGTACCGTGTCATATGTTCACGCGACGCTGAACTGCTGAGGGTGGTTTCTCGTGGCGGCTGCAGCGCGTTAGAGTCCCCCCAGCAGTGTACGGGGTCCTGCTTCTCCACCTCCTCAGGTGATGTTCATGTGTTTGATGAGAGCCATCCTGACGGCTGTGAGGTGGTACCCCATTGTGTTTTGATTTGCATTTCCCTGATGACTAACGATGCTGGGCTTCTCGGCCGTTTGTAGGTCTTTGGAGGACGGTCCGTTCACGTCCTCCGTCTTGACATCTGGCTGTCACTGCTTCCGCCATGCCACACGTCAGGACTCCAGTGGCAAGTTACAGAAACCACCGGGAGTCGGTGTGAATAGAACCAAGGGCACCCCGCGGGGTGTCAGGAGCCCAGGGCAGGGGTGCGTCTGGCCGCGGGCAGGCATTGGGACTGGGGTGGGGAAGCTCTCGGGAAGGAGGCAGGGGAGAGGCCGACTGAGCCCCCAGGCACCCCTGTCCTTCCTGGCATCTGGCCCTCTGCCGCCTAGTGAAGACGGTGGCCCCTCACACCAGAGGGAATTGGGAGCGCTGGGTTCCAGACGCACCGTGTGGGGGAGACTGTGTGGCCGGCGGGGTCGGGTGTCTGCTCCGTCCTCTCCTCGGGGCGGCTGCTTTCTCCTCTCTGAGGATCACCTTCAACACGGGGTCCAGTCTGGGCTGAACGAGAGCCGTCACGCCACCCGGGTGAGGCCAGTTCTCTGCCGGACGTCCTTTTACTAAGCCATTAGGAACAGTCAGTCTTTGCTAGGATTGGCTCTGGCCTGGGTTGTTTCTTGAGAAGTTATTGGTACTTTGAGGGGGGAGCAGAAAGGAAGTTGGGGTCTCTGACATGTGATGGACCAGGGAGCTGATCGATCCCAAGGCGGCAAGCTCACCTCTGGAGGCGAGTCTCAGTGTCAGAAGCATGAGACTGTGCAAGGCCACCCGCTGCCCCGCGCCCAGAGCCTGCTCTCCTCTGTCCCCAGCCTTGTTCTACAAGCATCAGCCTTAGCAGCAGATGTGTGCCGAGGGCCCACTAAGGCGCCTTTGTTCCGGGCGCCCTGGGACGCCTTTGGGCGTTCATTAACCCACCAGCACCTTGCGGAGGTGGGCGTACATCACATTAGAAGGTGAGACCCACAGCTGGCAAGAGGCAAAGCTGGGGTTTGAACAGTTATCCGTTGCCAAAGCCCTTGCTTTTTCGTTAACTTCTTACAGACATTTCATTATACACAGAAGTGGAGAGAAGAGGGTCATGAACCTTGCTTATCACCTCGTGGTCAATCTCGTGTCAGCGATATCCTCGCCTACTCCCTTTCCCTCCCCAGAATATTTGGAAGTACATCTCAGACATTATAAAACTTTATTTGTAAATAACTGTGTGTATCTTTAAAAAGGGCTCTTTTTTTTTTTAATATAAATTTATTTTTTATTCTTGGCTGCGTTGCGTCTTCGTTGCTGCGCGCGAGCTTTCTCTAGTTGCGGCGAGCGGGGGCTACTCTTCGTTGCAGTGCACGGGCTTCTCATGGCGGTGGCTTCTCTTGTTGCAGAGCATGGGCTCTAGGTGCGCGGGCTTCAGTAGTTGTGGCACGTGGGCTCAGTAGCTGTGGCACGCGGGCTTTAGTAGCTGTGGCGCGCGGGCTCAGTTGCTCCGCGGCATGTGGGATCTTCCCGTCCAGGGCTCGACCCCTGCATCGGCAGGCGGATTCTTAACCCCTGAGCCACCAGGGAAGTCCCAGAAGGGCTCTTCTTTATAAAAGCATGGCTACAACGCCAGTGGCTCCTGTGGAGCGGTTGAAGAATTCCTTACTGTGTTCAGTGAGAGTCCACATCTCCACATCGTCTCAGTCCTTTTATATTCTTTTGTTTGAATCAGGATCCAAATAAGATCTATCCTTTGTGACTGGTTGACGTGTCTCATTTTTCTCCTTCCGCTCTGGGGTTTTCAGCTTATATCCCTGTACGTGGTTTAACGTGCTCCTCGTCCCCTGTGCTGCCCATGGATTAGCAGGTAGACCTAGGGGAAGCGCCACACTCTCGTGCCCCTAGGTCAGGTCCTGGGGATCCAGGATGCGTGACAGGGAGGGAACCAGGGCGTCAAGATGGAAAGATATGGGGGGGGAAATGTGCTTTGCAAATCATAACTTCCCTGGATATATGTATGCCGTGGTTGGGAGCACTCTTCCTAAGAGTGGGCACCTGGTTTCCTTCTCCAGGGCGGATCAGAGGTGGGTGGGTGCAGGTGTGAGACGTCGGGCGCCAGCAGCAGCAGCGAATGGAAAAGCTGTCAAGAGGACGCTGTGCCACAGGCGAGCCGTCTGGGCCGTGCTGGGGTAGGAGGCGTGGCTAGGGCAGGGAGCACAGTCCTGGCGAGACACAGATGAAACACGCAAGATGCGTCTTAGAAAAAACATGCCCTGAAAATGGTTCGAAGGCGAACGCGAGCTTGAGGAACGTGCCTCACCTGTTCGGAAGGTTTCTTTGATGGAGCGAAGAGGGGCCCACGGGTGCCGAGGAAGCGGGCGCTCCTCTGGTGTGACCTGGTGAGACCCGGTGCTGAGCGGACCCGGGCCCGCCCTTCTGCTCCGCGTCTGGCCTGCGAGAGCACATCGGACTACGGAATCGAAGTGTAGATCGCCAGCCGCGGGGACCTCGGTGAGTCATCGAGAGGCACTGTGGGAGACGGGCTGCCTGCCCAGGGCTCTGAGCCGCAAGAAGGACCAGAAGATACCGTCATCTCCACGTGGGCTGGTTGTTACGTGTTATCCGACGTGTCTCCCCCTCGAGATGCACACCTGTCCTCCGTGAGCATCGCAGGAGCGCTCTCCAACCAGCGGGCAGCGTGGGGTGCCGTGCTCCGCAGAAGTGTCAGGTCACGTGTTTTACTGTGGAAGCAGCGTGTGTGTGGCTAAACCTGCTCCATTCCATCGTCTTATGAAACGTGTGACCCGAGCTGTCACCAGGAGCGGCTGTACAAGGTGGGAGCTCCTGAAGTCAGAACAGTGTCACGGGGCCGGCGGTAGGCGTGGGGCGGGCTGGGGTCCTGGCTTGGTTGAGGGACAAGAAAGACTCCAGAGGGTGTTGGGAAAATTGAGTAAAATGCTGGACCTGACCTTCTGATGTGAATTCTCAAAAATGAACCTTTAAACCCTGAACTTTTTTTACACTGTAGATTAAGGAGACAGGTGGCATGTTAAGGCCAGGATCTTGACCACAGCAGCTTCCCTGTGTTAGGATGGGGGACTGACCGGTGCCCATCTGGAGGGCAGTCAGCTGCAGGGGAGGGTCGGGCAGTGAACCTTCCCATTTTGCCTGCAGCCCTTCCTGTACTGCCCCCTGAACCTGGGGCACGTTGTGGGACCTCACTCCTGCTGGTGACAGGGCCGCCTCTCCGGCTCCCCGGGGGCCTTGGAGCCAGTTGTCCTGGGTCTCCACACGTGCCTGCTGGGTTTTGCAGATGTGGGTGTCGGCCCTGGCCCTGCAGAGGTTGGCTCGGGCAGCCAGACAGTGGGCTTTCAAGAGCTCCAGCGCAGCTCCTGCTGCCAGTGGTGTGCCTGCCGTCTCCCCGTGCCCTCCTGTCACTGCGCCCCCGTCTCCCCGTGCCCTCCTGTCACTGCGCCCCCGTCTCCCCGTGCCCTCCTGTCACTGCGCCCCCGTCTCCCCGTGCTCTCCTGTCACTGCGCCCCCGTCTCCCCGTGCCCTGCGCCCCATCTCCCCGTGCCTTGTCACTGCGCCCCCGTCTCCCCGTGCTCTCCTGTCACTGCGCCCCCGTCTCCCCGTGCCCTCTTGTCACTGCGCCCGTCTCCCCGTGCTCTCCTGTCACTGCGCCCCCGTCTCCCCGTGCCCTCTTGTCACTGCGCCCCCGTCTCCCCGTGCTCTCCTGTCACTGCGCCCCCATCTCCCCGTGCCCTCCTGTCACTGCGCCCCTGCTCTACTCCTCCCTCCCAGTGGGGCTCCTTCTCCAGAAACGTGCATTTCTGTGTGAAGGACAGGCTCCATGGGGCACAGAAACGGGGTCCTGGCCTTCTCCACAGGCCATGGTGCCCAGAATGATCTTCCAAACGTGATTTCCACTGCCTGTCTCCACTGCCCAGAGAACAATTCCTCCCCCTCTGCAGCCTACTCGGGCCCGCTGCCCTCCCGTGTGCGGGGCTGTCCGGCTCTTGCTCCCATTTCCAGATTCTTGGTCCCTCTCAAGCTCCCCTAGCGCTCAGGGCTCCTGCAGACACACTCTTACAGCCCCGCTGTTCCTGCCCCTGGGCCCGGACGCCTGGGGGAGGGGGGTGCTTGGGGCTCGTGTGTGACGGCTCCTGATTAGGTTGGCAACTTCAAACACACAAGATAAAGTCCTTTTTGAGACTGCTTTGTTCAGCACTCCCTGCTGCCGCTGATAGGAAACCTGTGTGTCAGGAAGTGTGCGCACCCTGGGGACGCCAGCTGCCCTGGGGCCGGAGTGGCTTCCAAACACACCTCACCTCTGGCACGTCCTGCATGAAGTTTGAAAAACCCAGGTGACTCGCCTTATGAAGGATGACGCACTCTATATTTTGAATTCATTTTAAAGCATGTTATTTTTCATGAAAAATAAAACTTCTGGTCCTGCCTGAGTAATAGTTATTTTTCATATTAATGTAAGTGGCAACTGCAGCATGATAAATTATATCATGGTACATAACACCCAAGACTAATTCCTAAATTCACTGATGTTTCCTTCCGCCCAGCTAAAATACACTGTTATTAAACCATAGGGGGCAGTACCCAAAGGGAATGCTACTAAGGAATACATGGAGAGTTTGCAGCTGAAGCCTGGAGAAGTGATCTACAAATGCCCCAAGTGCTGCTGTATCAAGCCCGAGCGCGCCCACCACTGCAGGTATGGCGGCCCTCCCCCAGGGGAACCCGAGTGCCCATCACTGCAGGGACCCCTTCCCCAGGGTGACCCGAGCACCCATTACTGAAGGGACACCTTTGCCAGGGCAACCAGAGCACCCAGCACTGCAGGGACCCCTTATCTGCGGCAGCCAGTGCATCCACCAGTGCTGGGACCCCTGCCCCAGGGAAGCCCGTGTGCCCACGACTGGAGGGGCCCCTTCCCCGGCACAGCCAGAGCCCACGCTGAAGGATTTCTTCCCCAGGGCAGTCTGTTCACCCACACCCACCCTTATGGGGACCCCTTTCCTTAGGCAACCCGAGCACCCACCACTGAGGGACCCTCTCCTCAGGGCAGCCAGAGTACCGGGCACTGCTGGAATCCCTGCCCCAGGGAAGCCTGAGTACCCACCACTGGAGGGACCGCTTCCCCAGCAGCCATAGACCCACCACTGCTGTAGCCCCTCACTTGGGGCTGAGCCCCCCACTACTGCAGGCACGGCTTCCCCAGGGCATGTTGAGTGCCCAATCTGCAGACACCCTTCATAGTGCAGTCCAAGTGCCCACCACTGGAGGGAGCCCTTCCCCGGTGCAGCCAGAGAACCCAGTGCTGCTGGGACCCCTTCCCCAGGCAGTGTGAACACCCACCACTGGATGGAACCCTTTGCAGGTGCAGCCTGAGCCCCAGCCCCTGCAGCGACCCCTTCCACAGGGCAGGAGGCCCCCTGGGTGGCTTCTTCCCAGTACTGTCTTCATTGGGCGGTGTTTCCTCCGAGCGTGGAATAGTGAAAATCTAACTGCTCCTTTTCAGTATTTGCAAAAGATGTATTCGGAAAATGGATCATCACTGCCCCTGGGTGAACAACTGTGTCGGAGAAAAGAATCAGAGATTTTTCGTGCTCTTCACTGTGAGTAAAGATACTCATGGAGTGAGTGACTTGTACTAAGTTCTTTATCTGGAATCTTACCTGGAGCGAGTAAGTTTATTCTGACGTCAGCCCTGCAGCCTCTTCTCTGGGACTCAAATTATACCTGTGCTGTCACTGGTAGGAAGTAGTCCACCAGATGAGTGTACGTTGCTTGTGTTATTCTGGGTGTTTTACTGTGATTTAATTCTCTCCCAGATACCTTGAACCCCAGTTGTTAATAGGTTCTTGCTGAAGTGGTAGAACGTATTTCCCCATGTGGATTTCTGTACTTGGTCCAGTGTGGTCCTGGCAAGGCGGATGTCAACTGCTGCCGTTACGCCTTCCCTCACTCATTTTCACTGACCCATGAGATCAGGAGTAAACGTACGGTTCAGCGGCCTTTCGTCCTCGCATGGGCTAATGGGTGTCTCCCCGCAGATGTACATCGCGCTGGCGTCCGTGCACGCGCTCGTGCTCTGCGGGCTGCAGTTCGTCGCCTGCGTCCGAGGGCAGTGGACTGGTAAGTGCAGGTGCAGGCCCCCCTGCACGTGCACGCTGTGGGGGGAGAGGGGAGGCAGAGGAAGAAGGGATCCTCCAGTTTCGAAGGAAATCGTCTTGGTTATTTTAGGAGTTAAATGAGCTTTTTAAGAAAAGAGTATGGGGACAGTTCTCACACTGCCATTTTGCTATAATGAAGCCATGTACATACACTTGGTCTTCCTTAGTCAGCTAATAGTTTCTGCACCTTGCAGATTTTTGAGACTGGGTGAGAATGCGTATTGTTCCCAGCAGGCCTGTGTGTGCTCTGGCTGGTCGAGCGTGCATGGCTGAGTACGAGTCGCCCCGCGAGTGTAGCCAGGCAGGCGCGAGCTGGGCGGCCCTGGCCTTGGGTGTGCGGCCTGCTCACAGGTGTAGGCACACGCGACTCTCATCTTTTCTGGCTTTTGCTGTATCTTAGTACGCAGTGCTGTACACGAATACAGTCTCAGCAGAAAGCGGGGTAATACAGAACCTTCCGCATCTGCCGACCAGGAAGTGGTGGTGTGGGTTCTTGCCTGGCAGGGCTGCCTCCCGCCCCTGGTGGACAGCGCGTGTGCCTGTTTACGAAACGAGCTCCTTCCTCCGTGTACGCCGGCCTGAGGGCGGCACAGAGCCGGGGCCGCTCGCCGCGCTCCGATGTCCGGCCACAGCCAGCTCTTCTCGTTCACAGAATGCAGTGGTTTCTCACCTCCAGTCACTGTGATCCTGCTGATCTTCCTGTGCCTTGAGGGTCTGCTGTTTTTCACTTTCACCGCAGTGATGTTCGGCACCCAGATCCACTCCATATGCAATGATGAAACGGTACGCTCCTCGTCTGCTGTGTCTGCTGCGGCCTTCGTGCGGGCACGAGTCGGCGGGCAGCACTGCTCTGGACAGCGGGGCCCGCGCGTTACCCGGGAGGTGGACGGGGCAGCCCCGAGGGGCCGCGACAGCATCACTGCACGCGCCCCCCTCGCTGCGAGCAGCTCGGGTTTCCAGCGTACCTGTGATGTGAGAGTCAACAGAGCCAGGCGGGGAGAGCCGGTACATTCCGTTTCTAGGAGGCCCCGCCCCCTGGCAGCTGCAGGGAGCTGGTCGCCTTCATGTCTTTGAACTGAAGGCCCAGAGCAGGCGCTTCATCAGCATTTGTAATAATATAGTATGTGGAAAAAAAGACAATCCTGGCCCGGAGGGCTGGCTCCCCCTTTGCCTCTGAGGCTGCCTAGGCTGTCCACCCCGCTGGTGGCTGCAGCCTGGCTGTGCTCGGGGGCCGCGGGGCTGGTGCCAGGAGAGCCCCCGCTGCTGACCCCGACGCCTCGTTCCCACGTGCGGAGGGAGGGGCGTGTGAGTCTGGCGGTGCTTCCCCTGTTGTCACCGCTCGCCTGACCCGTACCTGCTGCGGGTTTTCCTGGCGCTGCCGCCCACTTGCTTTTCTTTCTCCCGCAGGAGATTGAGAGGCTGAAGAGTGAGAAGCCGACGTGGGAGCGGAGGCTGCGGTGGGAAGGGATGAAGTCCGTCTTTGGGGGCCCCCCCTCGCTGCTCTGGATGAACCCCTTCGTCGGCTTCCGATTCAGGCGACTGCAGACGAGACCTAGGAAAGGGGGCCCCGAGTTCTCAGTGTGAGGCTCTCATCGTGCTGGGACTTGTTCACGGACTTTATCTATTTGGGGTCGGAAAGGGTATCAGCAGCTCATCTGTGGCCAGTAGGGCAAGTGGAGAGCAGTTGCTTGCAGCAAGCAGAGTTTATACGTTTCCGGTCACAGATGGCGGAGTTCCCACACTAACTGGGTGGCACTCTGATCCGTGTCACCGTCCAGTAACAAAGGGACGTGGCCGCGCGGAGAAGCCGAATGTCATTATCTTCCTGCACAGTTAGGAGTTCTGTTAACGTACTTGGCATTTTCTAAGAAGTTTCGTGGGTTGTTACACGGGTTATTAAAATCCTGTGTGCTGAGCTGCTTTTCTCACTCATGAAGAAAACGAGCCAAGCCAGTGACCAGGAATTCTGCGGCTGGTGGCTTCGGGGAGCTCCCGCTGGCCCCGTGATTCCCGAGGGTCCGCCTCGGTCCAGGAGGGGCCTGGATGCAGGAGCCGCAGGCGCTGCACGGAGCATCAGGGCTGCAGGTTCGCTCCCCGCCCGGGGCTGGTGGGCCCTGACCCTGTGGGCAAGTCCACGTGTGTCTGTGTGTGTGCGTGCACGTGTGTTTTAAAGTGGGCCGTGTTGTTCAGGCAACATAACACGTTATGGGCGTGTGCCACAGACAAGCTATTTTTTAGAAACCGACGTTTCAGGGAAGAGGGGAGAGCTGCGCGGGGTCCCCCCTCCCGTGGGGTTTACTATGAATGTATTGCATATTGGAGAATATCTCAATCCAAAGAACAATCATTCCTGTGTGGTCTTCTGTTGCCCTCCTGTTTTAATTTTTTTTTACAAAAATCTTGAGTGCGTGAGAGGGCTTTGGCACTGACCTGTCTGGTTCTGGCCAAATGAGCAGCGTGTAAACGGCCCCTCCGTGAAAGGAGAGCAGCGTCTGTGGCGGCCTGGCACCTGCAGCCTGATGCTCACGCAGATGGCCTGCAGGGGGCGCACGCGGCCCCGACGAGGTGAGGGGGCCGCGAGGCAGGAGCCCCTGGGCCCCGTGGGCCTCGCTTGCAGACTATTCAGGATGGCGACAGCTTGTTTGATTTTTCAGTTTTTACCTTTTTGGGGCATCATTTTGTTTCTTTACCCACGTCACAAGCGATAAAATAGGACCCTTGGTGCAGAGCTTAAAATTATGCCAGAAAGCAAACAGCTCCCCTCCCTGGGGACTCGCCTTAAACTTGCCTGGTTTGTCGGTGTTTCGCGGGACTGAGGAGGAAGCCATCTCTGACAAGGTCTTGGGGGGGGGGTGTCCCCTGAGCCCACGTCCCACGCTGAGAAGAGTGGGCGTCTCCCTCCTGGTCTCCACGCCTCTCTGCTCATCTGTGAGCTGTTTTGCTTTCGTTTGCATTAACCCGTCCCCTGTCCTGATCAGGGTTTCTACCACTGCTGGTGCAGAACCACAAAGGGCCTATTGGACAACAGTCTAGCTGAGTAAGCGAGCTGTGGGACGGGTGTGAAATGGACTCAGTCACTGCAGGACGTGGGCTGTGACGGGGGGCGCCGAGTCGCAGCCGGAGGACTAACAGAACAGGAGACTGATGGGTTTCCCGAGACTGTTCTGCAGCATCTGTCGTCTGGGTTGGACGTGTGTATTGGGCTTCAATGTGAGGCTTTTCATATGTATATCCTGGTTATCAATAAAAACAATTATCAAAGTGGTTGAATCCTGTGAGACTTGGCAAATACGTGCAAATCAAGTATACTTGACTTTTCAACCTCTTCTTTCAATGTAACTTTTTTAAGAAATAAAGCCACCAGTTGACATTCTCCAGCCCTTTGTTCAGTGGCGCGGTTCTTGGTGGGTCGTTGGCGTGTTTCCGTGCTCGGCTCTGACACCGGCACCCGGGCCGCTGCGGTCCCCCCTGCTGCTTCCAGAGCCCCATCCTCGCCGGGGACAAGTGAGCCGCTCTCCCAAAGGTCGCCGTCTCCACATTTAACATTTTACTTCCAGTCGACGCAACTGATCTCACTTAGCTTTGTCCTAAACATCCCTTCATTTTTTTAGTGCGCTTGGAAATAAAAATTGTAAAGATCACGCTCTTCCATCCAGCATCTCAGGTGCCCACAACTTCATTCAACAGTGTGTCTAGTACTTGGCAGTCAAGGGAGGGACCCAGAGAGGCGAGGCGAGGCGAGGGTGGCCGCCACGTAGGGAGGCACTGGCCGGCCTTGCAGACGCGCCCCCGAGCACGCCGCTGCGCCGGCAGCCGCCCTCAGGCTTGTGTCTGTGGCTCTGCAGAATTGTGCCGCGGTTCTGTGTTCTTCCTGTTGGAATGTTTTATGGGCTCATCTCAGATGACGTCTGCATTAAAATGGAAAATGAAAAGATGACCCAACTAGGAAGGTGGCTGAATCCCGTCTTCCGTTAGATTTGGGTTTCGCAGCTTAAGCAGAGAGAAGTATCCTGACGGGGAGACGGCCTGGGAAGAGCCCGGGAACGGGGGGCGGGGTGCCCGTAAAATCCTCGTTGACCCCGAAGTAGCATTCTGGAGGCTGCAGTGACAGGCCAGCTGCCCGCAGTGTTGCCTGAGGGTCCAGTAGGAAACCGGATCGCTCCCCGCACAGGACACAGGGACGTCACGGCCAACTGCAGGTGTGCGGCTGGGTCAGCGAGCGCTCCCCGAGCCGGGTGCTGATCTTTACGGAAGGAATGGCTCCGCCCCAGGACTGATGGCAGGCGTGGAAATGACGGGGTCTCTGTGCACTTTGGAGACCCCACTGCGGCCTCCCAGTTTTGCCGCCGAGAGGGTCTGGGAACTTCCGGTTCCTGTCTCAGACGACTTTTTTTTTTTTTTTAACTCAGGAAGCCTTCACTATCTTCTTTTTAGTCCTTGGTTCCTCAAAGTCAACAGTCCTCTGCCTTGATGCCAATGCTTGGTGGACCCTTTCCACCTTAGACACGTGCTCCTCGGTTCTGACAAAAGTGCTGTGTTCCAGGGGCTTCCCTGGTGGCACAGTGGTTAAGAATCCGCCTGCCAATGCAGGGGACACAGGTTCGAGCCCTGGTCCGAGAAGATCCCACATGCTGCAGAGCAACTAAGCCCGTGCACCACAACTACTGAGCCTGAGCTCTAGAGCCCGCGAGCCACAGCTACTGAGCCCGCGTGCCTAGAGCCTGTGCTCCACAACAAGAGAAGCCATCACAATGAGAAGTCCACGCACCGCAAAGAAAAGTAGCCCCTGCTCGCCGCAACTAGAGAAAGCCTGCGCGCAGCAACGAAGACCCAACAGCCAATAATAAATAAAGTTAAAAAAAAAAAAAAAAAGACTGCCGTGTTCTGTCTTTGGGAGTTTCACCCTCTCCAGTTTCTTATTTTTCTGACTTTTACGCATTGGGCTGCCTAGACTCTACTCTGATTTCCTCTCATTGTCTCCTCTGTTTTCTGGAAAATATACCTAACTTTGTCTTCTATCTCTTCTATTGGATATTTTATTCAGGCTGTGATAGTTTTAATTTCCAAGAGTTTTATAAAAGACTGCTTTTTTAAGAGCAGTTTAAGGTGCACAGTATAATTGAGAGGAAGGTAGAGAGAGTTCCCACATACCCGCTGTCCCCACACACGCACAGCCTCCCCGCGCTGTCAGCGTCTCCGCCAGATGGTGCACTTGTCACTGATGAGCTGATGAACCTACACTGACACGTCATCACCACCCAGAGTCCACAGTTACATTAGGTTCACTCTTGGTGGTGTACATTCCATGAGTTTGGACAACTGCCTGATGCTGTGTATCCTCCATTATGGCAGCACTCCGAGTATTTTCAGTGCCCTAGAAATATTCTGTGCTCTGCCTACCTATCCCTCCACTCCCTTGCCCACACTGGCAACCTCTGATCTTTTTACTGTCTTCATAGTTTTGCCTTTTTCCACAATCTCAAAGAGTTGGAACCATAAAGTAGCCTTTTCAGATTGGCTTCTTTCACACAGTAATATGCCTTTAAGGTTCCTCCGTTTCTTTTCACGGCTTGACAGGGCATTTCTCTTTAGTGCTGAATAGTATTCCACTCTCTGGCTGTGCCACAGTTTATCCATTCGTCCACCTAAGGGCATCGTGCTTGCCTCCAAGTTTTGGCAATGATGAGTAAAGCTGCCATAAACATCCATGCACAGGTTGTATGGACACTGTTTTCAACCCCTGTGTGCTATGCTATGAGTTTCAGGCCTCTTAAATCTGACCCACTTGGAGTTGATGTGTTTTATGTGCGGTGTAAGGTAAGGGTCCAGTCTCTGTGGTGTAAGATGTGTGGACGTGCAGTTTTCTAAAAATCACTTGCTGAAGAGACTGTCCTTTCCCCATCGTGTAACACTGGCACCCTTGTTGAAGACCAGTTGACCGTACACACGTGGTTTTATTTCTGGGCTCTGTATTCTGTTCCATTGGTCTATATGTTTGTCTTCATGCCAGTACCATACTGTTTTGATTACAACAGCTTTGTGATATATTTTGAATCTAGAAAGTGTGAGGCCTCTAGCTTTGTTCTTTCTCAAGA
The DNA here is from genome assembly GCF_949774975.1 of Lagenorhynchus albirostris. Lineage (NCBI taxonomy): Eukaryota > Metazoa > Chordata > Mammalia > Artiodactyla > Delphinidae > Lagenorhynchus > Lagenorhynchus albirostris. The sequence goes on along the minus strand of NC_083113.1, from coordinate 56,627,185 downwards.
GTGATTTGGCTCTTTGTGATCTTTTGTGGTTCCATATGAATTTTAGAGTTTTCTCTATTTCTGTAAAAAATACTGTTGGGATTTTGATAGGGATTGTGCTGAATCTATAGATATATTTGAGTAATATGGACATTTTCACAATATTAAGTCTTCCAGTCCAGAAACATGGATGTCTTTCCATTTGTTTGTTTCTTTAATTTCTTTGATAAGCGTTCTGTAGTTTTCAGTATACAAGTCTTTTACCTCCTTAGTTAAGTTTATTCCTAAGTATTTTATTCTTTTTGGTGCCATTGTAAACAGGATTGTTTTCCTAATTTCCTTCAGGCAGTTTGTGGTTAGGGTATAGAAATGCCACTGATTTTTGCACGCTGATTTTGTATTCTGCAACTTTACTGAATTTATTAGTTTTAGCAGTTTTTTGGTGGCATCTTTAGAGTTTCCAACATTATGTTGTCTGCCAACAGGGACAGTTTTATTTCTTCCTTTCCAATTTGAATGCCTTTTACTTCTTTTTCTTGCCTAACTGCTCTGGCTGGGACTTCCAGTACTATGTTAAACAGAAGAGGTGAGAGCGGGCATCCTTGCCTTGTTTCTGGTTTAGAGGAAAAGCTTTCAGTTTTTCACCATTGAGTATGATATTAATTGTGGGGTTTTTATATATAGCCTTTATTATGTTGAGTTACTTGCCTTCTATTCCTAGCTTGTTGAGAGTTTTTATCATGAAAGGGGGTTGAATTTTGTCAAATGCTTTTTTTTTTTTTTGCTTCTATAGAGGCGATCGTATCTTTTATCTTTTATTCGGTTAATATGGTATATCACATTAATTGATTTTTGTTTGTTGAAACATCCTTGCATTCCAAAGCTAAATCCCACTTGGCCATGGCATACGATTCTTTCAGTGTGCTGCTGGATTCAGTTTGTTGGTGTTTTATGGAGGATTTTTGCATCCATGTTCATCAGGGATATTGGCCTGTAGTTTTTTCTTGTGGTGTCGTTGGCTTTGGTATCATAAAATCACTTTGGAAGTGTTTCCACCTTTTCAGTTTTTTGAATGAGTTTGAGAAGGAATGGCATTAATTCTTCCTTAAATGTTTGGTGGACTTTACCAGTGAAGCCACTATTCCTGGACTTGACTTTGTTGGGAGATTTTTGATCACTGACTCAATCTCCGTATTAGTTATAAGTCTGTGCAGACTTAATAAGACTAGAGATGAAAAACTAGACATTATAACCGATGCCAGAGGAAGAAGAATGGTCACAAGAGACCACTACGAACAATTACGGGCCTGCAAACTGGATAACCCAGAAGAGGAGGATCAATTCCTAGAATCAGAAACCTACCAAGACTAAACCACGAAGAAACAGCACAGCACTTGAAAACGCCAGCCGAGGTGAGTGCTGTGGTGGGTCTGGTAGAGAGTTAATGGTCGGTATCACTGCTCTGGGGGTCGCCAATGCAAGCATTAGTGGCACATACTTTGTTTTGAGGAATTTTGGGGGGAGGTACTTGAGACCTCAAATTGATAAAGAAGCAATGTTCAAACCAAATGACACATTTGGGGTTTAATTATGCTTCTTCTTTTATTGCATCTCCTCGTTCTCACCGTCGTCCTTGAGGACATCGTGTGGAACGAGTCGAGAAGGGAGAAATGAAGGCTCCTACCCAGCCCCAGACCAAGGGTGACGAGCTGCTCCAGACCACGTGGACCTCCCAGAGCTTTAAAGATGGCGCCGCAGGAACGGTGACCTGGTTGCAGGTCACATGGTCACCACACGTTTTCCAAGTAACACAAACACAGCAACTCCGGGTAAGACTAAACAGCTGCAGGAATCAGCGATGACGTCATTTAATTCCAACTCATGAAACTTGGTGTTGCCACCGTTATGCCGTCTCCCTTCCTGTGGCGTCGGCCCATCGTTCCTAAAAACATCCGGCCCATTTTTTGGTCATCTCCTCTCTCCACCCAGGTGGGCCAGAGACACTTGGCTCTATGGTTGTGATTTCTTTTCCAGTGCTGGAACATCCCAAAGCAGCACGACTTTGCAGGCTGACTGGAGATGAGCTGGGAGCAAGCGCTTACATTTACTCGGGTCCCTAAAGCCCCCAGGTTCTTCTCAAGAGTCGTTCACACACGAGAACCCACAGAAGTGAACGCCCTGCAAGGCCTTCTTCTCGTGAGGACATCACCGTGTCGTCCAAATACATCCAACATTTTACACACTGACACTTTCATGGACACACAAATTCCCTGCATCCGGGTAAACTTTAGATTCTGATTCAGCAGGTCCTGGGTGCGGCCTGAGACTCTGCATTTCTAACCAACTCCTGGTGGTGCTGTTGCTGCTGGTCCGTGGCCCACACTTTGAGTAGCAAAGTCTAGATGTCAGCCAACATGGGAAGCGTTAATTACCCTATGGTAGCTGCGCAGTCAAAGTATTAACCATTTGGCAACGTTGAAAGTATTTCGCTTGTGTGAGCGAAGAGGACCACCCTCGGTTACGCTCCTGCGTCAGGATGACATGCACGGGCACACAGGCACGTCCGTATAAAGTCGAAACAGGAGGGGAACAGAGGGCAAGGAGAGCATTTGGATTTGCTGAGGTGACGAGCCTTTCAGAAAATCTCAATTTTTAAGTCCTCATAGGTTTGTAGAATAAAGTGTTTTTGAGTACATGACCCAGAAAGCAGGCTACTGAGCTGAGCCGCTTGCCGTCTACTTTAGAAGGGTGTTTAGAGCCTCCTCATTCTGAGGACAGCCTGCGGCTTAACGAGACAAGCCTGGACGGTGACACGGCTCATACAGGCCGAAGGAAAAGGCAAGAAAAGGCCGATTATTTAAGCAGGAAACGCGTCGGTCAGTGGGGGGGGGCGCCCTTCGGCGGGGTCACGTGGCAGGGGAGAGTAGCAGTCCTGCAGAGCTAGCATCCCGGCTGCTGCTGGAGTTTGGTGAGACCTGCGGCAGCGCAGGGCGGTCCTCGCTGACCTGCCGCCCTGCAGTGACCCTGGCTGCTTCCCAGCCACCCCGAGGAAGGGGTCACCCAGCTCTGAAGCCACTTCCCCTAAGTGGCAGGCCTGTCTTAAGGTCCGGAGACATCATCAAATCAGTGCGGAGGTGGCCGGGGCCCACTTTGAGGCGGACATGGTCCTTTGGGTACACAAGCTCTGGCTCACTCGAGACAGTGTTCTCCAGAGTCCACAGGCGCACCAGCCCCGATATCCTCTCCCGAGCAGGTGCCCGGCGTGGGACGGCCAAGCTCGACAGGCCCGTGGGCACCAGGAGGCTGAGGCTCACAGGCAGCCACCAGCCCTCCGACAAACCAGCACCCGCCCCAGGCTGGAAGAACTTGCTCGAGTTCCAAGAAGAGCTCCAAGTGCAAGGTTAAAGAATAGTAATGATCGCCAGGACGCAGTTCTGACGTTTCCGGTTTCCAAAATGCCTTCCTATACATGATCTGATTGCATTTTCCCTACGACCTTCAGGCAGGTAACAGTGTACCCATTTTATAGACCAAAACAACTGAGTTTCTTCAAGGTTACAGGATGTGCCCAGGTTGTCACAGGTAGGGAGAAAGGAGGGATTCCCCACGGGCGTTTTGGCTAGAATAAAAGCACTTTTTTCTAACCTAGATCCTTCTCTGTTTTTATTTTTTAAAGTAAAAACAGTAAAAAAAAAAAAAATAACTTCTTGAATAAACAGAGGAGTCGAGAACAATAAAACCTTCACCGAGGTTTTTTCGATAATATCTTCAGTTCAGGGTTTGAACCGCAAAGCATATGCCAGATGAACCTCACCCCTGTCTGCAGGCTGAGTCGCGCCTCCCTCAGCCTTGAGCAATGGCTGTCATTTCCCGGAGCTGCGCGCGCCCCCGCGCCGGAAGCTCTGTGTTGTGCTCAGCGTGTGTGCAGGTGCCAGGCCCAACCGGGCACTTGTGGGCTTCCTCGGATATTCAGACTCTGCTTTCTGAGTGTCTGGGATGTGTGTCCCACAGCATCACATTCCCTAGCTCGGGATATAAACTCGCTTGACCTTTTCCCCATGAGCTTTAATGCAAATCCAGGGGCGACGGAGATGGGTTAATGACAGAGACATGCCCACCACGGTCTCCATCACCACCTGGAAGAGGAGAGAGGGAAGGGACCCAGGCGACGACAGGGAGAGGCTGCTCAGGGACCCACGGGTGGCGCACAATGAGTGTTTTATGTTGAACATTACTAACGCTATTTAATAACAATGACAATATTATTAATGATAATAATGAGAAGCTGGCTGACTTCAAACTCACCTGGTCATCCAGAAGCAGCTCACAGAACTCCAGGAAGACCCACTTCTGCTGCTTCATGTACTCACGTCACCGATGGTGGCCACACCTTGGTGGCCAGGTCCCAGGTGGCAGGGGGCTGGGGACGATGCGGAAAGAAGAGGAGAAAGGGGTTAGTCTCAGCCTGGCATCTGCCTAATGTCCACCAGAGGGCGCCATGGGATAGCAAATGCATGGGCACTGCACACTGCTCAGGCCACAGAAAAATTCCTACAACATTGGCGCATCCAGCTGGCCGGTCCACAAATATTTACTGAACACCTACTGTGTGCTGGCGAGGCCTCTGCCCTCAGTAAACACAAATATAAGAAATTAAATGTATAATTATATGCTGTGATTCGTGCTATAAAAGAACAGCAGCAGGGAGAGGGAGCATTAGCGAGAGTATCACAGAGAAAGAAGAATCAGGGAGGGCCCCTGGGGGAGGGAAGGACTGTGCAAAGGCCCTGGGGCAGGGAAAGGCTTGGCAGTGAACTCAGAATTGGAGCTGGTTAAAATCAGAGAACACTGGGGTTGGAAGAGCTGGTGAAGCTCACGTGTCAGCCTACCGGGCTCAGAGAAGATGCTGAGGGGTTAACACGTGTGCACAGACACAAAGGTCATCGGCTGGGTGGGGCAGGGGCTCATCTGAAGCAGATTTCTCAAAGATGGGCTGACCATCTCCCCCAAGGCCCAGGAGCAAAGCAAACGGACTTCGCAAAATCAGGAATTTCAAAGACATTTCCCTCTTGGGTGGATTGTTAGGGAGGGGTCCTTGGTGGGAGCAGGGGTTGCATCTGCTGTGGAAAGCCACCCCAATGGGATGCAGGGGTGCGGGTTTAAGTGGCCAGGGAGGGGGGTCTGCACATGGCCTTTCTCTGGCCTCGGCCTGGGTGACACCTTGCCATCTGGGCACCAGGGGACGGTTGCTCACCGGTGGCCTTGCAGGCTCGCTGGCAGACACAGGGCTCTGCTCAGTGCCCCAGAAATCTCAGTGACCAGGTGGCCTCTGTGAGGGTTACTCTGAGGGCAGGTCTGGTTTTCAGCCTAAGTGGCTTGTGAGATACCATTGAAAGAGCCAGACAGGCTACAATGTCCATCCCTGCCACCTCCCAGCTGTGTGACCTGGGGCAAGCACCTTCACCTCTCTGGGCCTCAGTTTGCTCATCTTTAAAACAATGCAACAACAGTTCCTGCCTTGTGAAGCCTTTGGGAGGATTAGAAAGAAGGAACCATACAGGGCTGACCGGGATGGTTGGTACACAGTAGGCACTCCAGAAACGGTAGCAACTATGACAGGCTGGTCCGATGAAGGGCTTTGCAGCCAGACCCGACGTGCAGTGGGCAGTCGGACTACTGGTCCATCTTGTTTGCCCTTTCTTGGTTTTTTTGGATTAACATGGAGTCCTCAGTTAAGATGATCTTGTAGGGTTGGGTTTTTTTAACCAAATAAAACCGTAACCAACTAAACAAAACCAAGTCCATTTATAACAAAGTCCCACCAGAGCAAACATTTGCAATCTCCCCAGAAAGCATTTTATCCATGGCAGGGAGGCCTGGGGAATTTTAAGAGGCTGCAGCTCGTGTCTTTGAAAACCACCAGCGCCTTCAGTTTGTCTGGGACTCTCCCCACCGGGGGTACTTTTCCATCTGCGCTCCTGTTTCCCAGCAAAGCCCGAGGCCTGTGGGCAGCCACCAAGGCGCTCTGGACCAAGGGTGGATGCTCTTGGGCAGCGGCCACAGACTGGTGGCCGTGACCTGGAACCGGCCCCCATGGGTGGGTCAAACACCCACGGTCAGCTGCTCCCATCTGTAAAACAGGAGGTTTCACCTAGAAATGCAGATTCATGGCTGCCTGGGCCCCATTCTTCCCTGGTCAGCAGCCTGGGGCCCGGGGCGGCCGTCCTTACATGCACAGTCATCGGGACAACGTGTGAATTCTTTTAAAAGAACTTATGGGGGCAAAATTCACATAACATAAAACTGACCATTTTAAGGCATAACGCTCCCAGACTTCAGATAATACTACAAAGCTACAGTAATAAAAACAGCATGGTATTGGCACAAAAACAGACATATGGATCAATGGAACAGAACAGAGAGCCCAGAAATAAACCCACACACCTATGGTCAATTAATCTTTGACAAAGGAGGCAAGAATATACAATGGAAAAACGACAGTCCATTCAGCAAGTGGTGCTGGAAAAGCGGGACAGCTGCACGTAAATCAATGAAGCTGGAACACACCCTCACACCACACTCAAAAGGGCTTAAAGACCTAAATGTAAGAGAGGACAACCATAAAACTCCTAGAACAGCATAAAGGCAAGACATTCTCTGATATAAATCATACCACTGTTCTCTTAGGTCAGTCCCCCAAGGCAACAGAAGTAAAAGCAAAAATAAATGGGACTTAAACAAACTTACAAGATTTTGCACAGCAAAGGAAACCATAAACAAAATGAAAAGAGAACCTATAGAATGGGAGAAAATGTTTGCAAATGATGCGACCAACAAGGGCTTACTTTCCAAAATATACAAACAGCTCATACAACTCAACAACAAAAAAACAACCCAACTGAAAATGGGTAGAAGACCTAAATAGACATTTCTGCAAAGAAGACATACAGGTGGCCAACAGGCACATGAAAAGATGCTCAACATCGCTAATTATTAGAGAAATGCAACTCAAAACTACAATGAGGTACCACCTCACACCCGTCAGAATGGCCATCATTAAAAAGTCTACAAATAATAAATGCTGGAGAGGGTGTGGAGAAAAGGGAACCCTCCTGTACTGTTACTGGGAAAGTAAACTGGTACAGTCACAATGGAAAACAATATGGAGGTTCCTTAAAAACTAAAAATAGAGCTACCATAGGATCCAACAATCCCACTCCTGGGCATACGTCCAGACAAAACTGTAATTCAAAAAGATGCATGCACCCCTATGTTCACAGCAGCACTATTCACAATAGCTAAGACGTGGAAACAACCGAAATGTCCATCGACAGATGAATGGATAAAGAAGATGTGGTACATATACACAATGGAATATTACTCAGCCATAAAAAAACAATGAAATAATGCCATTTGCAGCAACATGGATGCAACTAGAGATTATCATACTAAGTGAGGTAAGTCAGAAAGAGAAAGACAACTACCATATGATATCAGTTATATGTGGAATCTAAAATATGACACAAGTGAACACATCTCTGAAGCACAAACAGACTCTCAGACATAGAGAACAGACTTGTGGTTGCCAAGGGGGAGGGGACAGTGGGAGCTTGGGGTGAGCAGCTATGTCTTTGCACAGAGGATGGGTAAACAACAAGGTCCTACTGTGGAGCACAGGCAACTATATTCAATATCCTGTGATAGACCAGAATGGAAAAGAATATATATGTACAACCGAGTCACTCTGCTGTGCAGCAGAAATTAACACAACACTGTAAACCAACTACACTTCAATAAAAAAAAAGAAGAAAAACAACTGACCATTTTAAAGTAGACAATTCAGTGGCATTTGGTACCTTCACAGTGTTGTGTAACCACTACCTCTGTTTAGTTCCAAAGCATTTCCATCATCCCCCAAAACACCCTAGACCCAACATCACTGACTCCCGCTTCCGCAGCCCCCAGCGACCATTCACTCTGTCTCTATGGACTGGCCTGCTCTGGACACTGCTTGTGGACGGACTCACACGCTGTGCCTGGCTTTCTTCGAGGCTCACGCGTGGCGGAGCGGGTCACGGCTGAGTAACACCCCATCACATGCTTGTATGCATATAACAAGCGTCCACCTCAATGCCACGCGGCAGCCCCGTGTCGGAGGGGGCCTTCTCGCCAGCTGTGCTCGCCTGCTCTGGGCCTGTCCCCTCTTCCTCCGGCCCTGCTGGCTTTCTGCGACCCCGTGGGCTCCTCAGATGAGCAGCAAACATCCTCCCAGGAGCAGGGTCTCAGGTGGGTGAGAGACTTCCAGTCCGTGTCCTGGGCGTCCCGTACGTGTGCTCACAGACACACGTGCACACGTATGTAGCATAATGGCCCCATCCTGCAAGTCTGGCACTTTGTTTTTCACTTAACGATGTATCTCGGAGGTCGTTCCAAACCAGAGGGAGCGCCACCTCCTCTCGTTCTTGGCCGCATGCTACTCCGCCACACGGCTCTCCCATACCTAACGGGGTGCGGGCCCTTGGCTCTGACCCTCACGTGGGGACAGCCCTGCCAGCACTCCCTCACCCAGCCTGGCCACGCCCTGGCCCCGTGCAGCCTGGAAAGGGAGGTCTGAGACATCCTTGCCACTTTCCTGGCCTCAAATCTCCCAGGGCCAACACTTGATGTGCGCTCGTTTTCCCAACACCTGACTTGGCATTCGTACTCTGTAGACATGGTACAGATGCTTGTTAATCACACAGATGGAAAAATGAACGACTACTTTTCACACACTGTTTAAGGCCTGGCTCAGTCACCACCTCCTCCAGGGAGCCTTCCCTGGTCACCCCAGGCTGGGTTAGGCCCCCCTTTAAGCCCACAGGCCCCGTACTCTCATCAAAGCAATTACGCCCACCGGGTGAGACTGTCAGCGACCACCCCGGCAGCTACTACTCCTCGGGTACCACCAGGAGTTGGCGGGACGCCCGGCACGGAGTGCTGAATGGACAGCCGGCAGATGCCTGGTGCACAGAGAGGGAATGCACGGCGGCCCACAGCTAAGCGTGCCTAGCAGGTTCGGCTTCCTCCGAGCCCTGTGCCGTGAGGGGGCAGGTATCATCACGACCACTTCGCGGATGAGGAGGGCGACGCTTGTAGAGGCCCAGCACCCTACGTGAGGCCACCCAGCTCCTAAGAAGGGCTGACCCCAGGCTGACCCCACCTCTCCAGCTCTCCCCAGCCCCGAACCTTGCTCCACCCTCCCGTCAGGGCTGGACAGGACACACAGGAGCAGAGCACGCTGTGCATCTCAGGGAACAGGATAAGGTTCAGGGCAAGGCTCAGGAGGGGCTCGGCACCCGGCGCTCTCAGGACCCCAGCAGGAGGGTGAGGATGGTGGCAGAGGGAGAGGCGACCTCGGTGGAGTTCTGTTTGAACACATGCTGTGCAAGCAACGGGGCCCTCTGACAATGGGGGGAAGGGGCTAGAGAAAGAGGCAGCCATTGAAGACGACCTCCCACCAGCCCCGACCTCCCACGCCTGCCTCTCCCAAGGCTGGGCCGCCATGCCGGTCTGGCCCCCAAACTCGGGTTAGAACTTGCCCCCCCTCACCTCTCTTTCGGGAGACTCAGAGGAAGAAAAGAACACGTTCACTACAGGGAAAGCTCCAAAGATGTTACAAAGCTTCAGTTAAGGGAGAAGTGACGGAAGCAGGGGAGCCAGCGGCAGCACACGCGGATACGTTTACAGAACGGGCCCCCATCAGTTAAAGAGTATTTTGTCTTTGCCCACTCAGCTCCCTCCCACCCCGCTTCCCGAAGACAGTTCTGTCTTTCTCAGACTGGTTCCACGTTGTAGGCAGAGGCGGGAGTAGGTAGAGGGGAACAGGACCCACAGAGGCCAGAGAACAGAGGGGAGGATCCTCCCTTTCTTGTGGAGAATCTAGATCCTAGGGGAGGCCATGAGGAAGCAAGCACAACTGGAGAGAGGAAGCTCATTTCCATGACAAAAGCAAAGTGGAGGGGGCAAGGGGCAAAAGCAAGAGCTGACCTTTGCGGGGGATTGGGGGGCTGCGGGGGTCCTGGAGCTGCCGCAGGATGGACGCAAGACACGCAGGGGGCAGAGGAAGCAGGATGTTAAGAAACACAACTGTGGGCTAAGGAGTGGATTCCCCTTGACGTTTGAGAGAAGGGCAAGGGGGAATCCAGATTCCTTCCTAACCCATTCTGGTGGCTGGACTACACCTCTCTGCGATGCTCTCTGGATTGGGCCACCTGGAACCTCAGCTTGTATTAGGGTTCCACACGCAAAGCCCATCTCATAACGAGGAAATGATTTAATCCCCATCAAACACAGAGAGGTCAGGGCTGTCGTTATCCCACATCAAAGATAAGGAAACTGAGGTGCAAAAAGCTCACGTAAGTTGCCCAAGGTCACGGAGCTAGAAAGGGGCCAGGTCAGGACAAACCCTCGGGTGTTCCTGACTCCAAATCCCAACGTCTCTTCTCTCTCCCACTCTGTTCCGGGGAAGGATCCTATGACACTGAATCTTCTCTTTTTCAGAGTTTAATATTTCGGGCCAAATCTGAGTGTGGTCTGCTGTTTCCTCCAAAAATTTGGCCTGACCTCAGGGCACCGCTGCCCAGTCATTGGCAAGAGTCCTCTGCTGGCAGCGATGGGCTGGTGGGCAGGCTGCTCTGGGCATGACTTGGTAGAAACTGAGATAACTCAATAAAAGCTCTATTTACCTTTGTGGTCAAAACACACAGGACAATTTATAGATGTCAAATAGGATAATGGCCAGTGTTGGCATAGATGGGAGAATGGGTACCGCTGGTCTGCGTTAGTGGAAGTTTAAATCTGTACAACCTTCTGGAGAGCAGTTTGGCACTATGAATCTCATGTCTTAAAAATGCAAAACCTTTGACCCAGCAAGTCCACTTGTAGGAACACAGCCCAAGGAAACAGTCTTACCCACTACACTGTTCTCATTCCCACAGTGACCGACCTCAGACTGAGCTCCTACGGGGTCGGTGGCGTTCACATCCGACTGCTTAACTAGAGCAGCTGTTCTTCCCCGGACTCGTTTTGCTTCCCCACAATTACAGGAGCATTTTGACTATATTTAAAATTAGTATCCAATCATGCATACACTTTTCTACGTATTTCATGGCTTGGCTTCCAATTCCAAAAGCAACAGAACTGTCAGCCTGGAGGGGACGTCAGGAATTTTCTAGTCCAACGTTTCCCAAAGTGGGTCCCATGGGAGGTGAAAGGGTAGTTGCAGCTGGATGCCTGCATGATGGGATAAGCTCGGGAAAATGGAACACGTGCTCACTTGCAGAATTTCTCAGGGGCTTTGCTAGATGATGAGCGTTGCAATCTCCACAAGGCAGATAGAGGAGGCGGTATTAGTCTCCTGTGGCTGTTATAACAAACGGCCACAAACTGGGTGGCGTCAAACAACAGAAGTATGTTGTCTCACGGTTTGGGAGACCAGAAGTCTGAAATCAAGGTGTCAGCGGGGCCAGGCTCCACCTGAAGGCTCTCAGGGAGGATCCTGCCTTGTCTCTTCTGGCTTCTGGTGGCCTCAGGTGTCCTTGGCCTGTGGCTGCATTCCTCCCCCTGCACCTCTGTCTTCACACATGTGTCTTCCCTCTGTGTCTGTGCCTAAATTCCCCTCTTCTTATAAAGACCCTGGTCATTAGATTAGGGCTACTTTAGTCTGACCTCATTTAAACTTGATTACATCTGCAAAGACCTTATTTCCAAATAACGTCACGCTCACAGGTCCAGGCAGATGTGAATTTGGCAGGGGGATGCTATTCACCTCAGTATAGATGGAAAGACCTTGGGGGCTTCTGAGAGGGGAGGTCCAGGAGCGGATGGAAGTCAAGTTCTCCATGCATCCCTCGGCCTGCTACGCTGGGAGAGAGCACGCGGGGTGAGGGCGGGCTCACGGGGACACACAGCACAGCGGGGATACCACAGCACGGTCCAGGCGAGAAGACGGCGGCCTGGACCAGGCAGAGGCAGTGCAGGTGGGGAAAAGCAGCTGGCCTTGGACTTCCCTTTGCAGGTGAGCCAGTATAAGACGACCCAGCGTTTGGGTGTGAGATGTGAGAAAATGAGGCCTCAAGGGTGACCTCTGGGTCTTAGCCAGAGACACCGGAACAGCGGAGTTGCCATCAGTGCCAAGGGCCGACTGGTTACCGGACACAGTTCCAGGCAGAGCGATGTGGACGGAGGAAGCGGTCCTCCAGTGGAGCGTGGACCTAAATACAGAGCTGGCCCCGCCCCGCCCCGTGCCCGTCAGCCCTCCTGTGAGTCCAGGAGAAAGGCCACCAGGGCCTGTGTACGCTGGCCTCAATCCACTCACTCCCGACGCCCCTGCTCCAGGGGCCCTGCACTCCACTCACACCCATCTCTCTGTGCACCCACTGCCTGTCAATGCGGGGGCCACAAGTCTTGGGCCCTCCCGTGTTGACACGGGGCCCTCCCGGCAACTGGGCCGTCCTAGGGAGGACTGGGCTGGCCCTTCCCGGCGGGGGGCGGGGCTGCACAGGGCAGGACAGGTCCCTCGGGTGGGACTCTTGTGGCTTTCGGTGACTGCGTCTCTGGCTGGGCTGACCAGCTGGGCTCAGCGAATCCTGTGGGCACAACCTCAGGCCTGGAACCCGCTGCTGTTTCGTCGGGGCCAAGGGCGGTTCACGCTCATGAAAAAGGGTCTTGCTGCCCAGGCTGAAGGCACTCGCCAGCCGCCACGCCACAGGGTCACTTCCCAAGCTCGCCACAAAGCAGGCTAGAGAGCCACAGTCCACAGTCCTAATCTGAGCTCTGAGATGTCTGTGGACCTCTCCCTTCTGCTGGGAATTCAAAGGACTTGGTCCAACATCTGGGCGAAAAGGAGGCTGGCCCAAATTCCCGGCAACTGCCTGGTCTGAGCAGCAGAAGACGTGGCTGTGAACTGCTGAGGAATTTCTCGGGCGAGGAGTAGAGCCCTCAGAGCCTCGGTTTTCCTGTCTGTAAAACGGGATCTCGCTCCCATGTGTGCTGGGCGGGGGATGGCTCTGTGACTTTCAGGCTCTGCTCTGTGGAGAAGCCTGGATGAGGGTGGGAGGGAGGGGACTCTGAGCGCTGCTTCCTCTGTCCATCCCTTCCTGCCTCACCCAAAACAATTCTGGTCGGTCTTCCAAGTAAAAGTTCACTTGAAAATAAATCCTGGGACTTCCCTGGTGGCACAGTGGTTACGAATCCGTCTGCCAATGCAGGGAACACAGGTTCGTTCCCTGGTCCGGGAAGATCCCACATGCCGTGGAGCAACTAAGCCCGTGCACCACAACTACTGAGCCTGCGCACCTAGAGCCCATGCTCTGCAACAAGGGAAGCCACTGCAATGAGAAGCCCGTGCACCGCAAAGAAGAGTAGCGCCCTCTCACGGCGACTAGAGAAAGCCCACGTGCAGCAGTGAAGACCCAATGCAGCCAAAAATAAATAAAAATTAAATATATATATATATATATATATCTTGACGTAAGGGATGTGCAGAACCCACTGACCAGCACTGCAGGATCTCGTGGGTCTGATGTCCAGTCTAGGGCTCCTTGGGTTGTGGTCTGAGGGAGCTGGGGCACAGCTGGGGCCCGGCTCTGCCCACCTCCCTTTCCAGCCCTTGGAGAGCTGTGCTCCTCTTGTATCAGTCATGTGATGCTGGGTGAGCTGCCAATCACAGGGCCCCACCCCCTGAGTGGACATGTGATTCAGGCCTGGCCAATCATAGAACTCCTCCCCCCAAGTGATAAGTCCACGGCTTAGCTATGTGACTAAGGCTGGCCAATCAAGGTCCTTCCCTGGAGCACCTATATTCTGAAACAGGAAGAGAGATGCTCTCCCTTCTCTTTTTTCATCAAGCTGGAGGACCTAAGCCCGAGGATACCAGCACTGTGTTTCCCACTGCTGGGAGAAAACCTGTTTACTTTCAGAGAAAACGAGGTCCCCATAGAGACCCCAAGGTGGGGAGAGATGGAGACGGCATGAGACCTCACGGCACTGAAGTGCCTGGTTACAGCCTTCACGGCTCCCAGCGTGGCCTCTGACCGGGAGCCTCTTCTGGTTTGAGTTTCTGTCACTGACAAATACAGGAGTCCTGTCCGATCCACAGCCAACGGGGAAGGTCAAGAAGGCTCGCTCGGCAGCAAAGTTCCCAGAGGGGACCTTTAAGCTTCTCAAGGCTACGTGTAACTAAGAACTTTGCTTTTTATTTACTTATTTATTTAGCGGTGTCCTTTCCTTGAGAAACCAAATACAGTTTGCACCACGCAGACAGCACTTGAGACCGGTTTAAGGGATGGAGAGCGGGGAGGCAGGAGGAACAGGCGTGGGGCTGGGCCAGTTTTAAAGGGACCTGACAACTGGCCAAGAGCTAGGCATGCTCCAACCCTCTTTTTATTTATTTTATTTATTTATTTTTTTTATTATTATTTTTTTGCAGTCCGCGGGCCTCTCACTGTTGTGGTCTCTCCTGCTGCGGAGCACAGGTTCCGGACACGCAGGCTCAGCGGCCATGGCTCACGGGCCCAGCCGCCCCGCGGCATGTGGGATCTTCCCGGACCGGGGCACGAACCCATGTCCCCTGAATCGGCAGGTGGACTCCCAACCACTGCACCACAAGGGAATCCCGCTCCAACCCTCTTGATGGCAGGAAGATCCCGACGGTTGAGGTGCTCCTCTGAAATCACACACAGGGCATTTCAAGCAGGACCTGACCCAGAACCAGCTCTCTTAACTCCAGAGCCCATGTCACCAGACTTTTGAATTTCATAGAAATTCAGAAAACTCTTTTTTTTAAATTATTTTTGGCTGTGTTGGGTCTTCGTTGCTGCACGTGGGCTCTCTCTAGTTGTGGCGAGTGGGGGCTACTCTTCCTTGTGGTGCGCGGCCTTCTCATTGCAGTGCCTTCTCTTGTTGCGGAGCACGGGCTCTAGCCACACGGGCTTCAGTAGTTGTGGCATGTGGGCCCAGTAGTTGTGGCTCGCAGGCTCAGTAGTTGTGGCGCACGGGCTTAGTTGCACTGCGGCATGTGGGATCTTCCCGGACCAGGGCTCGAGCCCATGTTCCCTGCATTGGCAGACGGATTCTTAACCACTGCGCCACCAGGGAAGTCCCAGAAAAGTCTTTTGAGAACTAACGAAGGATCAGTAAAGTTCAACGGCCATGTCTGGCTAGCATCCCTTCGTAAAACGATTACCCCCAACAACAGAGGAAGGACATAAGCTGTGAGCAAAGGCCAGGCCTCGCGTTTGGATATGTTCAGTTTGGAGGGACACTAGGTGGTTTCCTCAAAGCAATGACTACTGGGAAATGGGCAAGAGCAGGCAGTGGGTGTGCAAGTGTCCTGGGGCCGCCGTAACAAAGCGCCACAAACTAGGGGCTCTTAAAACAGCAGAAACGTATAGTGCTGGAGCCCTGAAGTCTACAGTCAAGGTGTCAGCAGGGCCGAGCTCTCTCTGAGGGCTCTAGGGACGATTCCGTGGCTTACAGAAGAAGCACTCCAATCTCTGCCTTCATTTACACATGGCTTTCTCCCTGTGTGTCTGTGTCTAAATTCCCCTCTTCTTATAAGGACACGAGGCATTACATTAGGGCCACCCTAATCCAGTATGAACCCATCTTAACTTGATGACATCTGCAAAGACCCAATTTCTAAATATAAGGTCACACTCACAGATTCTGGGGGTTAGGACTCGAACAGATCTTTCCAAGGGATACAACTCAAGCAGGCTGAGCAGGCCAGCATTATGGGGCACCCCACCTCCAAGGTCCTTCCCACGCTGACAGCAAAGTGTGAGAAAGACGGATCTGAGGCACGATGCCCTCCCAGATTAGGGAGAAGGCTTGGACTGCCAGGGACAGCTGGGGACCCCTGGGCTGTCCCACCTTCCCTCACGTTTCCCTTCCAGGGAGTAACTGTCTGGAGGCCAGCCAGGTGCCCACTGGCAAAGGCAGGCCAGGACATAGACCTTAGTTCCCGGCCAGGGCTGGACCACAACCTGGGGACCTTCCTGGGGAAGAAGGCCAGGAAAAGCCTCAGTCCCAGGCCAGGAAACCGGCCCCGCCAAGGGGACAGATTCACAGCAGAGGAAAATTCATACTTCGGCCTTCTGGAGGGCAGGAGGGCTTGACTTTGCTGTGAGGGCCCCTGTGTGCCCTCCCAGGACGCAGGTAGAGACACAGCAGCACCACCAGCCTGGCCGGACCTCAGTCCTCTGGACGGGGACCAGAGTTTGCTCACAGGCTCCCTGGAGACTGAGACTGCAGGGGGACTTGAGTCAACCGAAACTACACGCTTCCCAGAGAGGGGCGGTAACCAGCCTGAGGTCACACAGCAATCATTCAGAGCCAACGTGAGAGACGTGTCTCCCAGTTCTGCCTGTGAGAGCCTTTTACCCACCACGATGGCCTCTATCAGGGGAGGTTGTTGCCCTTGGGAACCAGGGCTGACCTTGTAATGGTTTTATAGAGCAGTCAGGAAGAAAATATCACCCACTGCCCAGCCAGACCTGCTGGACACCCGATGTTCGGGAGAAGGAAAGAGAGAAGGAACACTGACTGGACACCTACTGTGCACCACACACTTCAAGCTCACATTCCTGCCCATCTTACCTGTGAGCAGCCTGAGGCCCAGGGCGGCTGGAGTCGGCCAAGGGTTCCCGTTCCCTCTCGGGATGTCAGTTCACCTCGCTGAGCCTCAGTTTACTCACACCTGTAAAATGGGATCACAAGCTCAGCGTCACAGGTGGTCACTAGGATTAGGGATCCCATCCCAGGAATGGGCACACAGTAGGTGCTCAAGAAAGGCGACGTTTGCTAATTATTAGAGAAGCGCAAAGCAAAACTACAATTATGTCTCACACCAGTCAGAATGGCCACCATTAGAAAGTCTACAAATAACAAATACTGGAGGGGATGTGGAGAAAAGGGAACCCTCCCACACTGTTGGTGGGAATGTAAGTTGGTGCAGCCACTATGGAGAACAGTATGGAGGTTCCTTAAAAAACTAAAAGCAGAGTTGGCATATGATCCCATACTCCCACCCCTGGGCATATATCCAGAGAGAACTATAACTCAAAAAGATACCTGCACCCCAACGTTCATAGCAGCACTATTTACAATAGCCAAGACGTGGAAGCAACCTAAGTGCCCATCAGCAGATGAATGGATAAAGAAGATGTGGTACGTATATACGATGGAATACTACTCAGCCATAAAAAGTAATGAAATAATGCCATCTGCAGCAACAGACATGAACCTGGAGATTATCATACTAAGTGAGGTAAGTCAGACAGAGAAAGACAAATACCATATGATATCACTTACCTGTGGAATCTAAAATATGACACAAATGAACTTATCTACAAAACAGAAACAGACTTGTGGCTGCCAAGGGGGTGCGGAGGGACAGAGTGGGAGTTTGGGGATTAGCAGATGCAAACTATTATACAGAGAATGGATAAACAACAAGGTCCTACTCTAAAGCACAGGGAACTACATTCAATATCCTGTGATAAACCATATGGAAAAGACTATGAAAAAGAATATATGTAGGGCTTCCCCGGGGGCGCAGTGGTTGAGAGTCCGCCTGCCGATGCAGGGGACACGGGTTCATGCCCCGGTCCGGGAGGATCCCACGTGCCGCGGAGCGGCTGGGCCCGTGAGCCATGGCCGCTGGGCCTGCGCATCCGGAGCCTGTGCTCCGCAACGGGAGAGACCACAGCAGTGAGAGGTCCGCGTACCGCAAAAAAAAAAAAAAATATATGTAGATGTATAACTGAACCACTTTTCTGTACGGTAGAAAATAACACAACATTGTAAATCAACTCTACGTTAATCAATTTAAATAAAAAGAAGAAAGGTGATGTTTTGATTTTCTATCGCTGCTGCAATACATTTCCACAAACTCTGCAGCTTCAACAACACACGCTCAGCATCTTCCATCCGGAGGTCGGAAATTCAACACGGGGCTCACTGGGCTATACCGAGGTATCAGTGGTGCTGCCTGAGGTTCTAGGGGGCAAGCTATTCGTCGCCCTTTCAGCTTCTAGCAGCGGCCCCTGGTCCTTGGCTCACGGCCCCCTTGTCCATCTTCAAAGCCAGCGACACTGCATCTCTGAACCTCCTCCACTGCCTCCTCTTTCTCTGACCACAGCTGGGAAAGCGTCTCTGATTTCAAGGACTCATGTGATTCCACTGGACCCACCCGGATCACCCAGGATCATCGCCCCGTCACAAGGTCCTCAACTCAAGCACGCCTGCAAAGTGCCTTCTGCCACGTCAGGTCACGTCCACAGCGACTCCGGGGATTAGGCTGCGGTGGGGGCAGGCAGCGGGCATTACTCTGCCGACCACAGGTGAGCTGAATTTCATAAAGCGAGGGATGCCTGGGCTGGTCTCGGCAGTTCTTTTTGGAAGAAGAGGATTCCACTAAAACCAGCTCCCTGGAGGGCCGTTTCCCATCCCTGCTGTTTTTGACTCTTTTCAAAGAGGCTCTGTCTAGCCAAGGAGACAGGGTCAGGGCTGCCAAACCTTTGCTTCAAAATAAACCCTACTCAGAAATTTCCACGGGACCAGGCCCTTTTCTCCCCCCTCCCCCCAGAGACCTGCCTGAAATCCCAAACCAAGCGGGACGTCTTATAGCAAGACCATCAGACCCCAAGCTCTCCCAAGGAGGTTTTTGTTGCCGTTTGGGTGTTCTTTTCTCTGTTTGTGTTCCCCTGTCAAACTAGACAGCACTGGGCATACTGTTACGCAGGCAGTGAACTGGTTCAGGACATCACCCTCGACTCAGGAAAGGGTTTTACGGTTGTCATCCTCAAAAGGACCTAATCTGTCCCCCCACCCAGCTTACATTCTCCAGGGTCCCTCCCCGTTGCCTTCAAAGAGCGCTCAGCTATTTCACAAGCTCTGCACATTTACAGCGAGCGTATCTTATGCCGACAGTGAGGCAAGCACGTAAATCCCACTTGCCTAACACCCAGCATCTTCTGATTTTATTTGATTCACCCGAGAAGTCACTATTTACCATGGGCTCAGCATCAGATGTTTTGCACGGGAAGGCGTGCACTTGTTTTGGATTTCAAGCAGGTTCACAGGGACAGACGTCATCTCATGAATTCCCCCAGCAGTGTCCTCACGTTCCTGGTGAGCAGAAAGGGTGGGATGGCGAGGGGCCTTGGTTACGGTCACTCAGCCCATAAGAGGCAGGGCTGGGTTTGAAGCTGGGTCCTCTGACTTTAGAGCATCCCAATTTACTGTGGCCACACTCATCCTCTCTTGTGATACCGTGACAGAAAAAGAATGTATATTTGGTCCTAAAACCTGTGTACTTTGCTGATGGGGAGACAGGGGTGTCCTTGTTATCCGTAACAAGCCCCTCTCCACCACACCTGAGTTCATGCTAACGAGGTGATTCTTGGCGGCTCCCAGAGAGCGTCAGCACGGGGGCCAGGTGCCGGAGGCACCAATCATGTGATTAGAGTATTGGAACTTGCAGCTCCATCCCCGACCTCCAGGGAGGCACGTGGGGCATCCCCAGCGGCAAATGAGGTTATCGGCCATGCTTACGTAATGGAACCTCCATGAAAACGCTTCTGGGTTGGTGAACACACCCACGTGTCGAGAGGGTGTGCACCCCAAACTCCACGGGGACAGAAGCTCCCACACTTGGGACCCTTCCAGACCTCTCACTACGTACCTCTTCGTCTCGTTATTCATCTGTATCCTTTACGATAGATGTAAAGGATTTACAATAAAAGTAAACGTAAGGAAAGTATTTCCCTGAGTTCTATGAACCATTATAGCAAATTATTGAACCTGAGGAGGGGGTTGTGGGATTCCTTGATTTGTTGCCAAGTCAGAAGGAAGGGTGGGTGAACTGGGGACCCACCACTTGTGACTGGCATCTGAAGTGGGGGCAGTCTTGCGGGACTGAGCCCTTAACCGTGGGGTCTGCTCTCACTCTGGGTGGTTAGTATCAGAATCGAATTAAGTTGTAGGACACCCAGCTGGCGTCCACAGAGAACTGGAGAATTGCTTGGTGGAGAAAATCTACGTGTTTGGCGTCAGAAGTCTTACGAGCAAAAAACAGATCTTAGTAGTAACTATATTCATTCATGTATCAATTCATTCCATGTTTAGCAAGTTCGTTAAGTCAACTTTGCACTGCAGTAAGTGACGAGCAAGACAGGCACATCCCTACCCTTCCGAACGCGCTGACAAGGGAAGAACCACCTCCAGATCAGTGTCTCTCCACCCGCTACGCCCAGGACTGTGTAACTTATCAACAGAAACAGCAGAGAGTCTGATTCAGTTGGTGTGTAGTGGGGCCATCACACCGGTAATTAAAATTTTTCTTTTAAATTTAGTTGCGCAGTGGGCTGAATAAGGGCCCCCAAACATAGCAGGTCCGAATCCCTGGGACCTGTCAATGTCACCTTATATGGCAAAGACTTTGCAGATGTAACTAAGGATCCTGAGATGGAGAAATTATCCTGAATTATCTGGTGGGTTGAGATGCAATCACACGTATCCTTATGAGGGAGGCAGAGGGAGATTACACAACCACAGAGGACAAGGCAGTGTGACAGCAGAAGCCGGGAGAGCAAGTGGCCACCAGAAGCTGGAGGAGATAAAGAAGGTCCCTCCCCCAGAGCCTCCAGAGAGAGGACAGCCCTGCGACACCTGATTTCACACTTCTGGCTTCTGGAACTCTGAGAGAATACACTCCTGTTTCTTTAAATCACCAAGTTTTGGTAATGTATTACAGCTGTCTCAGGAGGCGAATACAAGGCGTAACAGTGCAAATCTCAAGTGCACGGCGCGATGAATCGTTATATGCGCACACCACGTGTCACCATGGAGACCAAGACAGAACATTCCCAGCGTCCCAGGTTTCTGGTCACTACCCTCCCCGGAAGTATCCACTCTCCCCACCTCTATCACGATAGACTGGCTTTGCCTGTTCCTGAGCCCCATATACGAGGGATCCCACGACGTGTACTCTTGTGGGAGGCCTCCTTTGCTCAACTTCATAGCAGTGCACTTCATGCCTGTTTTGGGTTTTTTTTTGTCTTTCTTGGTGAGTATTATTCCACTATATGAATATACACGATTTGTTCATCTAGTCTCCTATGGATGGACATCTGGGCTGTTCCCAGCCATCAGCTATTAATAATACACCCACAGGAACACAGTCCTACAGTCTTTCGTAGACGTGCCTCATTTATCTCAGGCCCACACCTAGGGGTGGACGTGCGGGGTCTGGAATGGTAATTGTCTGTAGCTTCCAGGTGATTCAAATGTGCAATCAGGTGTGAGAACCACTCTCCAGGCCAATGGCTCTCAACTGGCAACGGTTTTGCCCCCCAGGGGACAGCTGGCAAGGTCTGGAGACACTTTTGGTTGTCACAACTCAGAGCTGTGCTAAGAGTGTCTCGGGGAGAGAGGTCGGGGCTGCTGGTTAACGTCCTGCAGTACACGGGACGCACCCTACCCAGCGCGCGCGCGCGCGCGCGCACACACACACACACACAGGAATTAGCCAGCTCCCATGGTGGGACCTGAGGGTGGGAAACTCGACCGTAGCCAGAACGCGCGACCCCACACGTGAATAACCCACCTGCACGTAAGCTGCAGCTCGCAGGGCCCGGCCCCGCTTGGAGGGGCGGGACCGGCTGACGGTGGTGAGGCGCCGAGGCCTGGCTGCTCTGGGTGAGCCCTGGAGACACGGCAGGCCGCCCCGTCGAGAATGGGGAGCTGCCCTCAGCTGTGGGCCTTTCGCTGAAGCTCCGAGGCATCTTCCTGCCCCACGGGTGCCAATGTGGGCTTCTGACATCATGCCTCGCTCAGGCCTCTCTTGCTGCGTCTGCTGACTCCAGGGACACAGAAAGCCCCAGAGGCCGGGGACCATGTCTTAGCCAGTCCTCCGATTCTGTGCAGCGAGCACTGAAGTGAGGTTGCCGCGTGGGACACGGGACATGGGAACAAAGTTCCAAAGGGCAGCCTTCCCCCCAGCTCTGTCTACAGGGGGACGTTTAACGGCGTCGCACAGGCAAGCTCACGGGGTCCGCGTGTGACGGAGACCGTCTGGCCGCTCACCACCCCACACGCCAACCGCTTCCTCTTCCTCCAGGGCGCACAGCCGGACTGGTATTTCCCAGCGTCCCTTGCCGTCAGGCGAGGTCACGTGACTGAATTCTGGCCAATGGGATTCACGTGGAAGTCATGTGCTCCTCTAAAAACCTCCCACACCTGCTCCTTCCTGCCCTGTCCCTTCCCACCAGCTGGAAGCAAAGGGCTCCTGGGGGCTGGCAGCCTTCTCTGCCTTCAGTTGCTAAATTGCCTTGTGGAAAAGCCCTTAACACCTGCTCTCCATTATCGAGAGGAAAACAAACTTCAATTGCATTTAAAGTCATTGAAATGTGGAGACTTGCTTGTTGGGGCAGCTAGCATACCCTTAACTAGTAAACTATTTCTGCCAACTGGCGGGGAGCGGGGGTTGAGTTTCAGCTCCACTCCTCTCCGCAAAAAGCACTTAAAATGCAGAATGAGGAAGAGGATGCTGAGTTTGCAGAAAAAGCACAGCTGCCGAGGAGACCACTGAATAACGCGTAACTCGGGAGCTGGGAGAGATGAGCACGGGGCAGGCGTTTCTCAAGCTGTGCAGTGGGGTTGTTGAAATTTACGGATGAGCAAAAACGAGTGATCGTTCTTTGCTCTCCTTTAAAATATATGTGCATAATATTTATTTTATTAATGTACACATTCATATTTAAAATCACGTTAGAGGCTTCCTTAGGAATACAGCCATTTTTCTCTCACGTTTCATGGACTCATTCTGTTCAAACTGTCCTTGGGTTTTCACAGCAGGGCTTTGTCATCTCTTAGAGCCACAATGCTGTTCTTTCGCTCGCATTACGATATCTGAGTTGGGGGACTCTCTGAATCCAGATGTTACTTTGACCGCTCCCCAGCTTCACTGTTCCGTGATCCTCCATCAGGGTCCCTGTGGTCCTTCCAGTGGTGACCCCCTCCCCCCAGGAGCTCACCAACCTGCCCCCACAGCCCTATTCCACATTCCCCACTGGGGCACACGGAACTTCTCAAACCCCCGCATGCCACTCCCAAGCCATGGGAAGCAGGGGTCTTCTCTCGGGCCCCAGTCTCCACAGTTTCTATTCTATCATTCGGGGCCATTTGGGAAGTGGTGCTGGGCTGTGGGGTCCTGGGCCTCTTTGCCTTCAAATCCCCTCCTGGTCCTTTCCTTCCTCTGTCCAGTTTCTCAGCCATTCCATCACCTGCATCATCAATTCCCTGCATTCAGTACCCTCCACTGAAATGCCCAGGAGGCTGTCTGCTTCCTGGGCTGGACCTTGACTGCTGCGTGGGCCCACAATGAGGCTCTCTGCCATGGGCCACCTTTCCAGGCCCACCGGGGAGCGGGGAAAGGCTGCATGGGGCCTCCGTCTCCCCAGCAGAGGGCTGCAGCCAGTCTCTGTCTCTCCCACTGGCCCTGCCCCCCAGCTCTTCCTCTCCATGTGCTTTTCTCTTCCCTCAGCTGCCTCTTGCAACCTCCCGGCCCTGATTCACACCGAGGTCAGTCCTCCTGCGTGACTCTTCATGGGACACGGCTCAGCAATGGGAATTCCAGGAATATTTACTCATGCTTGAAAGCCCGGCTTTCAAGACCACTGTCTCACCAAGGATTAGAAAGAAAACTCAATTATTTTCCTGCTCAAAGCTGTATGTTTATACCTTTGTAGTCATTCTCCTCCGCCCTGAGCAACAAGCCACATTTCGTGGCCCTGTTGTGATAGCAGAAGGGGTGCTGATAGGGGCACCCCCCAAAAAATTACTGGGCTATTTCCAAATCTTCTTCCCCTACAGGAGTAAAGCCAGTAGCCGGCAAGGAACAGAGCATATTCACGGGAGGACAACTTTTGTAGAAATTGGTGGATCCGTGGTTGCTGCCCTGTGCCTGCTCCTCTGCAAGGGCAGGTACTGGCGACTGGGAAGGGAAACTGGGTTCCGGGGCCAGAGGGAGACTTGAGTGCACTTTGGAACGGTCACACTTTCCGAAAATGAAGGAGGAAAAACATCTCCTCTCCCTCTCCACAAAGTTCATTTGGCTCAATCGCCCTGTCTGAAAATAAAGAAGAAAAGCAGCTGATAAACGTCTCCTGCTCGAGGCTGTCCTTTGAGGAAGAACCCAAGCCATGACTCATCACTCGCCTGTGATAAGTATTTGCAGTTTCAGGCAGAAACAGGCCACAAGCATGCAAGGGAGGGTGGGGGCAGCGGCCACGGGATCCCCTGCTTCTGGCTGGTTGGCGTTTATCTGCCTTTGGTAATACGGGGGGGATTTGAGTGGCCATCATTCCATCGGCCCTCGTTTGGGGAGGGGGGGGTGTCTGTCCGAACACTCACAAGCACACACCCATGTGAGGTCTGAGATTACCCAGGATGCGAACGGGAAGGTAATCAGGGTCCCTCCCGTCCTGTCTGAAGTCAGACCCAGACCAGGCACCCGCTGGAGAAAACGCAGGCCAGCCAGACCTTTCGCTGTCTGGGTCTGCTCCACGCAGCCCTGGCATGTCCGTCTGGTGTCTCCTGGACAGCGTGGCTTGGTGGCATGCCATTTGGGAGGCTGGCCCCTGGGAGCTGTGTCCACCAGCATTAACGGGGCGGGCAGTCTCAGAAGGATTGCATCTCCACAGCCTGCGGGCAAGGGCTTAGACACAAGCTCAGGACAAGCCCTGGCCGAGAGCGCTGCGGACGCCAGTCCTCAGACAACCACCAGAGGGCGCTGTCCAGCTCCAACCCCCGACCGCACTCCCCTTCTGAAAACCTTCCGTGGCTCCCCATGGCTTTTAGGATACAGGCCAGCTTCATAAACCCGCTTACAAGGCCGTGAATGATCTGGCCGCTGACCTTTCCAACTTCATCTCCATCTCCATGCTCTGTGCTCCAGCAGTGATGGCTTGCTTCCAGTTCCTGGAGAGGACACTTCCTGCATCCACAGGGCTTTTGCCATCACTCTGCCCACTTCTCAGAGGCTCTCCCATTCATCTCAACCTACAGAACCCTAGTCAACATCTTTTAGGTTTTATCTTAAGCGTCAGCTCAGCCGCAGAGGGAGGTCTTCCAACCCCCCAATGAGGTTATGTGGCCGTGTTTGGTGCCCTGGTGTCTTGCGCTTCTTGGTAGCCCTTGCCATGGATGCAATTAAATCATTAATTCTGTCGTGGTTCGTTCACTGTCTCCCCAGCTAGACCGTCAGTGCGTGAGTTACCGTGTTCCCTGCGGACCCTCAGGCCCACATAACGCCCATATTGCAGTGATAGTAGACGTTAGTGCCGGTCTCCGAATATCTCTGGACCTCATTCTTCCGGGCACCTGGTAGGATTGCGTTTTCCGCCCCCTTGTGGTGGGGACACGTCACTGCCTAGGTGAGAGCCTTTAATCGCCAATGTGACCCCTGCCACAAAGTTGAGATGGCGGCTGCTCCTTTAGCTGGGGTCCCTCAGTCCCTATGACGATGAGAACTCCCCTGCCCCCTGTGAGGAACATGGAGAAGGACCACTCCTGCCATCTGTCACCTGTGACCCACCATCTGCTCGTCACATAGAAATATCTCAAACACACACACATACCCCCCCGACACACTCAGAAACACACAGACACACGAGCATGGACATTCCTACCACCTAGCATAGTGCCCGGCACGCAGTCGGTGCTCAACATGTATCTATTTAGTAAAAGAATAAATCATTAAATGAATAAATGACTAAATCAATTAAGTGCTCACTATGCGACAGGTGCTGGAGGAAACTCCCAAACACACAGTGTCCGGGGTCAGAGTCCCCACATCACACCCCCGAGGTGAGGCTTTGCGCGCAAGTGCTCCTGGGATGGCGGCCTGGGAGTCGGCCCAGTCCCGGCCTCAGCCTGATGCAACGTGCAGGAATCACGCGTGATACACACGGAGATGCTGCAGGAGGGAAAAACATCTTAACGAGCTTGCCCTGAATAGGAAAGGCGAAGGGAAGGGGGATTACCCGGCCACCTCTGCCAGAATCAGCCAGGGCCCCAGGGGCCTCAGTTTCCCTCTTTATAAATGCACGATGACCCAAGGTCCGGCCTGCTAGGGCTGCTGTTAGCCTCAAGCAGGGGGCTCCTACTGTCAGCTGTGACCGTCAACCATCACTCCGCTCGGGCACCCGAGGCTGCCCTGGTACAACTTCCTTCCGGTTGGCGTGGGGGCCTGTCCGCAGCATGAAATTAACCACATACCCTTCTGACCGAAGCAAGGTGGCATTAAAGCACGATCGAGACCAAGTACCAGCTTCTGGCCAAGCCCATCCGCTGCTCCTGCCCCGCCGGCCCCACCCAGGATCTGCCCTGCGGCCCAGGCTCACGGCTCTGCCTCTGGTAAATGAGCGGTGAGGGCCAACAGCAGGCAGGAAATGGCTTACAGATGGTAGGTGGGCCAAAGGCAGCTAAAACTGAGCCAGATCGGGGGTCATTTAAAGGCTCGGTACGTTGAAAGCCCTGAGCTGGCCTGGCCCAGCCCAGCCACAGCTGAACAAGCAACAGGCAGGCCGGAAACACTGGGCTTTTTCAGGCTGCACAACGGTCTTTTTAAGTGGAAATGTCAATCGGCTTTGAGAAGACGACTCAGCCCTCGGAGAGAGGCCAGGGCTTTCCCTGACCAACGGCCTCGGCTCACACGAGCTGACCCAACGGGGAGACCCGCTCCTACGTGGTGTCAGGAACTCGGGGGGCCTTGAGGAGACCCCCGAATGGAGCGCAAGAGGCTTTGGCCTAGGAGGACATGCGATTCCTTCCTTCTCTCCCTGCCCATGAGCCAGTGAATGGATAAACCAAGGGTGGGCTGTCCTGATCGTGGGATATGATTAGGTCATAAAAGAGAAGGAAGCACTGACACAGCTACGACATGAATGAACCTCGAAAACCTTATGCCAAGTGAGAGAAGCCAGACACCATCGGTCACAGAGCGTGTGACTCCATTTACATGGGACATCCAGAAGGGATAAACCCATAGACGCAGCAAGTAGACTGTTGGCTGCCAGGAGCTGGGGGAGATGGAAAGAGGGAGAAACTGGCTAACTGGCGTGGGCTTTTCCTCTGGGGTGAGGGGAAGGTTTGGGAACCGGATGGAGGTGGTGCTTTACAACACTGTGAACGTGCTAAATACCACTGAAGTGATCACTTTAAAAGCGTTCATTTTATGTAATTTCACCTCAATAAGGTATTTTAGAACCGAAACGAGACCCACCAGAGTGGGCAAGACTGAACTCCAGCGAGACCGGCTGGAGCTGCCGATCAGAGAAGGGGGGATGTGGGCGGAGGAGGGGCGGGGGGAGCTCGGCACGTGCGGAGATTCCGGAAGGGTGGCGTCCCCTGAATACGGAGGAAAAGGATGAGATGCCCCAGCTTCTGCAGGGCCGGCTCGATGGTGGGAATCACCAGCGTCTGGAGCACAAAGGCCCCCGGAAGCTTCTGGAAGAAGAGCGATGAGCCGTCTGTGTGTTAGTTCGTGGTGCCTGGGGCCCTCCCGGGGTCAGGGAGCGGGGCTGCCCATGTGAGCATCTTCCACCAAGTGAGTCAGAGGGAGGGCTGCTAACATCTACCTGGAAAGACAGGCCACGTGTCCTGTCTTCCGGAACCTGCCCTCCCTCCCCACCCTGCTTCCGGGCTGAGCCCCGAGGTCAGAGTGGCGGCCATCAGCTCAGCGGGCGGCAGACGGGGTGGGGGTGGGGGTGCCTGGGCCGGGTGGGGTCGTAGAGGCTGGGGCTTCCTGTGGCTGGCAGTGCTGTGCTCGTGTCAAAGGCACGGCCAGGGTCCTCCCAGCTCAGCCAACCTTCCCTCGGGTTCGTCGGATTTGCCTCCAGCCATCTCTCTTTTGGGGCAGAATCCGGCCATTTGGGCATTAGGAGCCCCTCCTATCCTGATCGGGGCAGAAACACCGGAGGGCCCACATCAAGATGCCCGGGGATTGCCGCGTGCTCAGCCGGCCAGGCTGGGGTCCCCCGGCCTCACGAGGGTCAGGAGGGGAACTTATCCTGCTGTTGATAAACCTTGGAAAGCCAAACAGTCCCTCTAGAAGCCAGGCTGGGTTCATGGACATCTGGAAGCTGTTAGCCTACTTCCAGTCTCCGCCGATGCCCTTGGCGGTGGGAACGCTGTCCTCGGGACGCAGAAGTGGGCCCGAGGAGAGGCCGTCCCCGCAGGAGAGGGGCCAGGGGCCAGAGCACAGTGGGATCACGCTTGGTGGCCAGAGGGTCAGCGGAGGAGGCAGATCTCACTTGGGTCCTGTCTGATGTGCAGACATGGAGAGGATGGGCAGCCGTTCCGGAACCTTCCATGTGGTGCACCAGGCCTCATCTTAGGCCTTCTCCCCAGACCCCGGGCTTCATTTCCTCGTGCGCCCCTAGCCTTCCCCACTAGGGGGGGCCTTCCCTGGGCTGTGGCCTTTGGATGCTCATCAGTCCCCTTCCCTCCCCACCTCCCCACACCCCTCAGAGCTCATGGCAACATTCCCTGTCTCCCTAAACTGGGTTGGAGCCCAGTATAGGCTCTTGGAGCCCCTGGTGAAACAATGAATCACAGGTCTGTCTCCTGGTTGTCGGCCCAGGCGGGCAGGAGTGTGTCTGGCTGCTGACATCTGTCCATGCCTTGTACACGGTGGAAACTCAGGAAAGGATTTGTTGCATAAACGGATGATCATTGGAAAGCCCTGATAAAGGGTTTTTCTCGACTCCATTTGGTTTCTCCTATTGTAAACATGTTCAGAGACATGTGGCTGACAGAATTCCTAACTTTTCTTATACTTGTGATGTTCTGAGGGAAAAGGAAGTAGAAACAAGAAGCAGCTCCTTGTCAATGTTGCAGCGACTGAAAGCTGCAGGGCACACTCTTCACAGCTCTTCAGCTGCTCCTAAACCTTCAGAGGTTTGCGCCCTGCATGGGCAGAGCTGCCCTTTGGACTGGGTCCGGGAGGTGGGGTCGGGGTGGGGGGCTGAAGGGTCCTGTAGCATTCCAAAGAACTCTTTCCTGAGGTCTTGGGTTCCCACCTGTGCTCTGGGAACTGTGGTACAGGATTCCACGTGCCTAGGTTTTCTTCAGTACAGCCGGGGTTGAAAACAGGGGTGTGCATCAAAATGCAGATACCTGGGCTTGGCCAATTCAGGAGGTCTGGTTTGGGACCCTCAGCGTGGAGGGGCTTGAGGAGCTCGGGGTGATGGCATGGCCTGTTGCCTCTCTAGGGACGGCCCCCAAATCTGGAGCCCAGGGATAGGGAACTTCCATGAACTACAGCTCATTTGGACATCCCCTCCCCTCCCCCACCTTGGTGACTCTGCGGGAATGAAGATAACTGGGGACCAGGGTGGCCCTGGTTAGCATTTAGATAAGCAGAATGGTCTGACTCATCAGCAGCCTCTCCGAAAGCCAGGTCTGGAAAATTTACACAAGGGGGAAAAAAAAAAAAAGGAAACAAACAAACATGAAAAGAGAGGGCAAAAATGTTTTTAAAGAGGCTGGAACTAATTTGGGGGTTAAACCCAGCTGCCCACACAGATTCATTTCAGCTTTCCCAGTGTTATCCTGTACGATTTATTTCCTGCTAAAGCATTTGACCACTATTGTGTAAACCGTTTCCATTTATCCTGGAAAGGCATCTTTTCCGGCTTTGGGGAGGTCCGACCAGGCCCCAGCTAAATTGGAACAACCAGCACCAGTTTTGATTTGGAAAAAACAGAACCCACAAAAAAACAGAAGAGTAAAATAAATGCTGAGTCCAGAAAGAATCTTCAGACAACCCGGAATGAGTCACCCAGGGCACCTCTGGCCCTTGGAAAGATCTAGGTTTGAGTCCTGCTCTGTGTCCTTGGGCAAATGACTTAACCTTTCTGAGCCCCGCTTTCCTCATCTATACAATGGGGACAGTAGCTGGACCACCTCACAGGGAGGTTGTGAGCATGGCCCATCACAAACACTTAAAAATGGTAGCCGTTACTATTCTTGTAAAACGGAAACATTGTGAACAGTGAAGGACTTTTTCTCCCTACGCATAAGATACGAGTTCATACTGCAAAGTCTCCAAAGGGAACTGATAGCTCCAGGAATCCACTTTTGGACAGGAGGGTCACTTGTTATGGAGGAAACAGGTGAGCTTCAGGAAAGGCCAAGGGATTCCTTTGCTCAAGGCTCACAGTCAGCTGAAGGTGGGGTTCTCTTCTGAATCTAAGCGTCCTTTCCTCTGAAAGAAAAGGGACCCTCTTTTTGAAAGAAATGGTTTGCCAACCCCTCACCTGAGTCATTCTTTCATCACCAAGACCAAAGGAAAATCTTACGCCAATGCTGTGAAGCTAGTTAGAGGAAAAAAGAACTTTCCACGAACTGATACGGAAGCAGGATGGAATGCAGGTGTTGGGAAAGGGGCTTCCGGAAATGAGTGAGAGAGGGTTTCTTGTGTGTGCCGGGGTCCGGGGCAGTCTGGAAGGGGGCTTGGATTTTGCCATGAGTGTGTGGATGGGGGCTGCAGGAGGGCAGGGCGGCTCGCCACCTTACACAGCTCCAGAGCAGCTACCATTCTGTGGGTTGCGATGTGAGGGGAACCCCCTGACTTTGGCCCAGGAAGTCTACACTGGCCCACAGCTGCCGGCTGGAACCAAGGGCCCCACAGGTCAGAGCACAGGAAAGGGCCACTTCCATCCGGTAAGTTCATCAGCACATCTGGGCTCCCGGTGGAAAGAGGAAGAGAGAGGCCAGGGGCTGGAGGCCAAGGGAATGATTCAAGGTCAGCACTGCAGAGCCAAGTAAGGGACAGACGGAACAAGTGCAGGCCGGGGCCAGCAGCCCCACGCAGCCCCTGGGTTCCCACCAAGCCGGCGGCAGGCCAGGGTCAGCACAGGGATGCTGACCGGGCGCTGGGGAGCCCAGGGGTTCCCGGCAGTGACCCAGGCTGCGGCCGAGGACACAGACCATTCATTCTTGCCTGTGACCTTGGCTGTCTCCTGTCAGGAGGGGCAGGTGACGGGTGGGCAGGGGAGGCGGCCACGGCAGGGCACTTGGGATGCCCTAAGAGTCTGGGAGGTACCCTGTGTTTCGGCCTTTCAGCTGTGACGTCCATTCTGACTCAAAGCCAGGCTTAGCACAGGCCGGAGGGGCCTCAGGATGGGGACACCCCTGCAAATTCCACGAACCTTGCCTGCACGTCAGGGCGACTATAGCTCCACCCCGTATTCTAATGAATATCTATGAATCCCCCCTGCCTTGTGTTTTACGTTGAGTTCTCTGGACGCAGGGCCTGAGACAAGGATTTGGTACAAATAGCATGTTGGGGAGGTGCTCCCAGGAAGCACAAGTGAGGAGGTGCCGGAGGGAGGCGGGCAGGGGGAAGACGATAAAGAGAGCGGTCCTGAGCGGGCAGCCTGCTGGGGACCCCACGACTTGGGGCGTGGCGCTGAGTTGTCCCATGGGAGGGGCAGGGTCTGGGGTTTATATACCAGCCTCGTCCTTCCCTGCTTGAGGGCTGCTCCCTGGACGTTAATCCCTCTGCAAGGTGACCACCTGCCCCGGTCTGCCTGGGACTGAGGGTTTGCTGGGCTCTGGGGCTTTCAGTGCTAAAGCCAGACATGAGTGGGTCACCCTACTCTCTGGCCCTTCTGGGGACCCCTGATGCACCCCGAGCTTGCTCCTGTGGCCAGAGAAAGCCCTTGCTTAGGGCACAGCAGGTTAAGAAGCCGTTGGCATGAATCACGATGGCGAGTTCAGAGGGGACACGGGCAGAGGACATCTAGCATTTATCTGCTACACCAGGCCGGTCACCCCCGTAAATCGATGACTGCCACACCTCCCCACATCCTTCCTGCTGTCTTCCCTTACCCACCAGCCACAACACGCCGACCAGCCGCGACGTTCCGCAAACGCTCCCGGCACCTCTGACCTCAGGGCCTTTGCACTGGCTGCTCCCTTTGCCTGGAAATCTTTTCCCCAGACACACCCATAGTAAAATGTAACCTCCATGAGGGAAGTTTGTTAGGTACGATCAGTGCAGTGATGCTCCCGCGGGCCCTGCTCTTAGACCAGGCCTTCAGTGGCCTCAAGAGGCCTCTTTTTGGAGCCATCCTCTACCAAGCACAGGCTTAGCTTCCGCTGCCCAATGACGATCATATGTAACCCGGAGAAATCGCGGGCCCCACGGTTGCTCAGCAAGTCCTCAAAGAACCCATCAGCCTCTGCCTTGCAACTACCAGGGAACTTTGAGAGAGCATTCGAGTGCATCCAATCCAGCGGTCGTTGCAATAGCGCTAGATGCCCCTTTTCTTTCCTCCCTGTTCTCTAACAGAGCGGCCGGTCTCACTGAGCCCCCCGGCCAGGCTCTGTCTCCCCGACTCCCAGTGTCCGCTCTCACCCAGGCCTCAGCAACCCCAGCGTCCAGCGGGACCACAGCTCCTGGCCCCCACTCACTGAGGAGCCCTCTATCCTCTCTGACTCCAAAACCACAGTCCTCTCGTACTCTGCCTCTTCCTGGAGGATTCCTGATGATTTCTACAAATAAGCAACCTTTTTACAAATAAGTGCTATTCACCGAGGGTTTCTTGTGTGCCGGGCGCTCTGCCCAAGACTCGCTGGCCTACATGACCTTTAAACTTCAGAACCATCCTTCAGAATAAGGGTGGGTGTTATTACGCACCCCTCGCCCCTGCTGCAGGAAGGAAATGGGTGGAGAGGTCCGGTGCTTTGCCAAGGTCACCTTACTGGGAGGCAGAGGAGCGTGGGCTGGACCCCGGCCTGGCCGGGCACAGTCTCCAGCCGCTCCACCGCCTGCAGAGGACCATGTGCTCCGCCAGCCAGAACAGCTTGTCCATGTTTGCTTCCAGAAGGGTGGCCCTCGGGGTCCCCTAAGGCCACGGCTCTCTTCCCATCAGGAAAGAGCTGGCACTGTGGGTCGGCAGCTGGGCGGGGGGCAGAGGGACTCCGTGGCCAGGAGTGATGACTCAGCACGCACACGGCCCGGCCCGAAGGACGGGTTCTTCTCCGCCAGAGGACACGTCTGGCCGGGCCGGGAGGCTTTGCCGAAACAGCGTCCTTTCAAGGAGCCACACGGGCCGCAGAGGGGCCGCGGGTGGTACCACCCTCGCCCTCTCCCACCGTCTTGGAAACCTGGGAGAGGCTGAGGAGGAGAAGCAGGCTGGCTGGGAGCCCAGAGCTCAGAGACTCAGTTTCTCATCTGTAAAATGGAGCAACAGCCTGTGTCCTGTGCCCAGGTGCCGGGGAAGACCCAGTGAGATCGTGGAAGAGGAAGTGTTTTGGAAACTCACTCACTCCCTTAAACACTTCGGTAGAAAGCCTGTGACGGGATGGGCTGGTGAACGGGACATGCAAGGGGGACCGTCCCGTGAGCCCTGCCCTCCAGCTGGCGTCAGTGTGGCCAAGAAGCAAACAGGCCACCAGACCATCACAGATGGGCCTAGGAACCTGAGAGTGCCGGAACATTCCAGAAGGTTCCAACATCAGGAAGGGAGCTGCAGCTGGAAGGATGAGCGGGCAGTTAGCAGTCTGACTCTGGGGAAAGAGCAATCCTGGAGGCATGAGGCCGTCAGAACACGAACTCACCCCAAGACTCTGGGCCCTCCGATCCCCACTGGAATCGGAAGCTCCTCAAATGACCAGTGAGGATGTGAGGCCCGGGAGGGAGTGACTTGTCCAAGGGCACACAGCTGGTACCTGGTGGAACCTTCCCATGACAGCCTGTGCAAAGGCCCTGGGGTGTGGGGGACTTGGGAGAAGTGATAAGTTTGTACTGGGGGTAGGGGCAGGCTCCGAGACCTTAGGGCCACCCCCAGCCCTGAAACTGAAGTCGTGAGATGGTGATGGGAAGGTGTGGGGCGATCTGAGCCAGAGGGGAGACTGCGGACAGAGTCCTTCAGGCCCCGTGGGAAGCACACGTGCCAGGAGCCCCATCCATTCCCTGGTGGCTCTCCTCCTCCAGAGTGGGGTGGGGGGAGACTTTCTGGCTGGGGATGTGGGACTCTGCTTGGCCCTATCCTTCTGGACAAACATTTGGAGCAGGGTGGGGACATTTCCTCCTGGAGATAAGGCCAGGGCAGGCCTCCCGGGCAGTTGTAGACACAGGGCCTGGCTCTCTGGGCCTGGAGATGCTGCAATTCTTCTGCTGATAATTTAGCCCCAAGCCCCCAAAGATCTTAGGGGCTTAACCCACCTCAGGGACTGTATGATGTTTTCAGACAAAATCCAGCTGGAAAGTCTGTAGCCTTTAAAAAAAAAAAAACAACCCACAATGTGATGGGCTGCCCTACTTTGCTGTGTTATGAAGGGCTGACCTTGAAGGAGAGGCTGCAGGACAGAGCCCCAACTTGGAGATGAAATTGAACTCGGGTATCTTTTCGAAACTTCTTTGCTCAGGGGTCAAGTTGGGAAAAAAATCAAAATGTTCACAGGTCACTCCTTCCCTCCCCGCCCCTCATTAACAATAAAAAAAAATAGCTTTAGGGCATCTCATGGGCAAAACATGGGCTTTTTTTTTTTTTTTTTTTTTTTTTTTTTGCGGTATGTGGGCCTCTCACTGTTGTGGCCTCTCCCGTTGCGGAGCACAGGCTCCGGAAGCGCAGGCTCAGCGGCCATGGCTCACGGGCCCAGCCGCTCCGTGGCATGTGGGATCCTCCCGGACCAGGGCACGAACCAGCGTCCCCTGCATCGTCAGGCACCACCAGGGAAGCCCTACATGGGCTTTTTTAAAGGAGCTCTTTTGGGATATAATTCACACGCCACACGATTCACCCTTTGAAAGTACACAATTGGGTGGGTTTTGGCATATTCAGAGTCTTGCAACCATCAATACAATGACTTCTAGAATATTCCATCACCCCTAAAAGAATCCCTGTACTCTTAGCCATCCCCTCCGATCCCCCCACCCCCACCCCAGCCCCAGCAACCACTAATCTGCTCTCTGTCTCTATGGATTTTCTTCTGGACGTTTCATATACATGGAAGCCTATAGGCTGTGGTCTTCCGTGTCTGGTTTCTTTCACCCGAGCATAACGTTTTCAAGGTTCATCCACGTTGCAGCCTGTGTCAGCGCTTCATCCCTTTTTATGGCCAAAATCCTATTCCATTCTGTGGAGGGACCACGTTTTGCTTACCTATACATCTGTTGATGGACATTTGGGTTGTTTCCACTTTTGGGATGCTGTGAGTAGTGCTGCTATGAACGCTCGTGTGCAAGTTTTTTTGTACCTGAGTTTTCATTTCTCTTGGGTGCATAAGTAGAATGGCTGGATCATACAGTAACTCTATAACTTTTTAAGGAGCAGCCGGACTGACTGGGAAACCATAGAGTTTTACAACTTAAACGACCCATTTATTAAAAACTCACTAACACTTGTTGAGCACTTACTCTGGCCAGAGTGTCACATGAACTATCATATTTCGTCCCCACAACAAGCTTATATGGTGTGTACTGTTGTCATCCCCATTGTATAGGGCAGGAGCTGGGGATCAGAGAGGTTGGATCACTGAATAGGGTGGCCCAGCTTCTAAATGTTGAGCAGGGATTTGAACCCAGGTAAGGGGTTCCCCTCCTTCCTGAACACCCCTGATGGGCAGCCTCTATTCTAGTGTCAGGAAAAGGACTGGGCTTCCTTTTTAGCTGTAGACGTTCTCATTTTGGAGAACTGACAACCCGAAGACCACTTTCTAATTCCTCCTCCCGGGAGTGGATCAGGGACTGGGTCACGATGCTGTATGACCATAACTGACCCACTCGCCCTTCACATTAACCACCCACCTGGCCCAGCGCGGGCCGAGTCCTGCCGGGCTGGATCCCTGCTCCAGAACAACATCCTTGCAGCAAACTGGACCAAACTGGGCTTTTCTTCCTCGGAGCAGTATTGACACGTGACTGAACACGAATCAGTGTTACCATCTTGCCTGCTACATTGAAAGCAGTGGTTCTCAACCCTGAGCTGATCAGGATGCCCTGGAGGGATGTTAAAACCCAAATTGCCTAAACAACCTAAATGTCCATCAACAGATGAATGGATAAAGAAGCTATATGTATCCACAATGGAATACTACTCAGCCATGAAAAAGGACAGGATAATGCCATTTGCAGCAACATGGATGGACCTAGAGATTATCATACTAAGTGAAATAAGTCAGACAGAGAAAGACAAATATCATATGATATCACTTATATGTGGAATCTAAAATATGACACAGGGAATTCCCTGGTGGTCCAGCAACTAAGAATCTACACTCCCAATGCAGGGGGCCCGGGTTTGATCCCTGGTCAGGGAACTAGATCCCGCATGCCGCAACTAAAGATCCTGCGTGCTGCAACTAAAAAAAAAAAAAAAATGACACAAATGAACTTATCTATGAAACAGACATAGATATAGAGAAAACACCTGTGGTTGCCAAGGGGGAGGGGGTATGGGGGAGGGATAAATTGGGAATTTGGGATTAGCAGATACAAACTACTACATATAGAATGGATAGGGCTTCCCTGGTGGCGCAGTGGTTAAGAATCCACCTGCCAATGCAGGGGACACAGGTTCGAGCCCTGGTCCGGGAAGATCCCACATGCTGCAGAGCAACTAAGCCCCCAACTACCGAACCTGCGCTCTAGAGCCCATGAGCCACATCTACTGAGCCCGTGTGCCACAATTTCTGAAGCCCGTGCGCCTGGAGGCTGTGCTCCACAACAACAGAAGACACCGCAATTAGAAGCCCGCGCACCGCAACGAAGAGTAGCCCCCACTCGCCTCAACTAGAGAAAGCCTGTGTGCAGCAACAAAGACCCAACCCTGCCAAAAATAAATAAATAAAATAAAATAAAAATGAATAAAATCTATCATAATAAAAAAAAGAATGGATAAACAAGATCCTACTGTAGAGCACAGGGAACTATATTCAATATCCTATGATAAACTACAATCGGAAAGAATAATGAAAAAGAACATATATACGTATAACTGAGTCACTCTGCTGTACAGCAGAAATTAACAAACACTGTAAATCAACTATACTTCAATAAAATAAATAAATAAATACAACAAAAACAAATTGCTGGGCCTACCCTTAGAGAGTCTGATGCTGTGGGTCTGGGGTGGGACCTGAGAGTGTGCATTTCCAGCGAGCTTCCAGGTGAGGCTGACTCTGCTGGTCTGAGGCAATAGGAAGTCAGCAGTATTAGGGCTGGTCCGTATGACTTGAATAAGGTGTAATGTGCTGCTTTCTCTAGTTGGGCTAACTGCATGTGAGGAATGAGATTCCTGATTCATTTGGGACCATTCTGGACCTCCACCTGGGGGATGCTTGGAGAGAACGTGGATTCACTTGGAAGGAAGAAGAGGGGCTGCCTAGACGGGGTGGGCGGGAGTTTCACAACTTATCAAAGTACCAATTCAGACCCCTCCCTTTGTATTTGTAAACTGATCCCTGGTGCTCTGCTGCCCCCTAGTGGTGGGCAATTCTGTACCGCCTCCTTTGGGAGGTGCCCCTTGTAGGTGGGGGTGCCTGCTCCCCCGACCCCAAGGCCAGGATCCTGGTACTTGCTCTTTCTTGGGAACTGATCTGCTGTCAGTCATTTACACTTTAGTAAGAGTCAGTTCAAGTCCTTGAGCTCCGTTCCAGGGCAGACTGCCACTTAAATCCCAAAGCTTATGCTGGAGGACAGGAAGGATTCCCCACTGGCTTTAAGTTTATTCATAAGAATAAAGGGAAGAGTCCTTCCAAGAACCTTGGAGAGCAGCTGCCTCCTCTGACCTGGGAAGGTGGGAGAACCTGGCCGAGGCCCTGTTTCCCAGCTCTGGGCACTCCAACCTGGAAGGGCGGGTGTGCATTTTACATCTGCCTCGTGAGATGCTCACCTCTGATTCTGGGCGCCTGCCCTGTGCTTAGCATTATTGCTGCATCTTACAGCAGCCCTCCAAGGTCACGGTTACTAGCAGGGGCTCAGATAGGCTCAGAGGCTTGCTACCTTCATAACCGGAAAGCCAAGTGTCTGGAAGACATCTGAGTGGGCAGGCCAGTGGGTGGTTGGCCCTGGAACTCTATGGACCTGGAACTCAGGGAGGCAAAAGCTGAAGGGGGATGTGGGGTGACCTGCACGTTAATGGCACTTACAGCTTTTCAGGAGGGTCGGTCCAAGGGGGAGGGAAGAGGCCCAGGGTCAGGCGTCAGAGGGGAAGGAAAGGAGCTGGCAGGAGACGCCAGGAGGGAGGGGAACGGGGCGGGGGGTGAGGACTGTAGGTGTTGACAGGCAGATGCCAGCTGGAAATGTGTGGTCTCAGAAAAACCTGTCGTAAGATCAGCCACTTTGCTGGCTGTAGGGCAAAGCCTGACTGCTTTGAAGAGGGGCCAGGGACCCAGCCTGCGGCTCTGTTCCTGGGGTGGAACTGAACTCAGGCACCTTCCCCGTCCTTCTGGTTGAAGTCCAATTTGGAGGGATGCGGCCACAAGCCAAAGAAAGTCTGGGGCCACCAGCAGCTGGAAGGATCTTCCCCTAGAGCCTTCCGAGGGAGGTGACCCTGCCAACACCTTGATTTCTGGATTTCTGGTCTCCAGACTGGGAAAATATATATCTGGGTTTCTTTCGTTTTTGTTTTAATTAATTAATTTTTGGCTGTGTTGGGTCTTCGTTGCTGCGTGCGGGCTTTCTCTAGTTGCAGCAAGCGGGGGCCATTCTTCACTGCGGTGCGCGGGCTTCTCATTGCAGTGGCTTCTCATTGTGGAGCATGGGCCCTAGGCACGCGGGCCTCAGTAGTTGTGGCACACAGGCTCAGCAGTTGTGGCTCACGGGCTCTAGAGCGCAGGCTCAGTAGTTGTGGTGCACGGGCTTAGATGCTCTGCAGCATGTGGGATCTTCCCGGACCGGGGCTTGAACTCATGCCCCTGCAGTGGCAGGCGGATTCTTAACCACTGCACCATCAGGGAAGCCCCATGTCTGGTGTTTTAAGTCACTCAGTTTAGGTACTTTGTTATGGCAGCCCTAGGAAATTAATATAATAAATATCGAAATATCTGTATACATATATAGATATAAAATAGATAGCCTCCCTTGCCTATATATATCATATATTGTACAAAATGAGAGTATACCGGCTGTGTCAGTGTTTTTCAATGTGTGGTCTGAGGAACCCCTGCATTGCCTGGGGACCTCATCAAAAGTGAAGATCCCCTGACCCCTCCCAGACCTACAGGACAAGGCTCTCTGGGTGCAGCCCCCAAATGGGCATTTTAAGCCAGCTTCCCAGGTGATTCTGAAGGACCCGGAGGCCTGGAACTCCAGTGGTCTCCTGGATGTGGCCGTGAGGGTGACTTGAGGGCAGGTGGGAGGAGATTCGTCACTGAGGGCCCCGGACAGCATCCGAGCAGAACAGGAGGGACAAGGACAGAGTGTTCTGCTGAGGGGAGGTGGCTGGCGTGCCTTCCGCGACGCTGGTGTGTGCTGGGGCCAGATGTCCGGGGTCACAGGGACCCAGCTCTTCCCCGTTGCAGCTGCCTGTGGGAGGAGCCAGGAGCACAAGGCCTGCTTGACGCGCTCCCTCTGCACGCCTGGCCTTCCCAGACACTTCAGCAGCTGCTGCATGTCAGAATCTTCCAGGAATTCCAGGGCCCAGGAAAGAGGCCGGGGCTGACATCCCAGAAGCAGCTGGTGGGATGGGCCACAGGCCCATCTGGAAGTTTCCGGGCCTCAGGGAACACTTATGTAAGCAGTTCAGAGGGGACGTTTGGACAGTGGATTAGCTCGGGGGCCGAGGACAAAGGAGCAGCCCACACGCTGCGCCGAGGGTCAGGGCAGCCCCTTCCATCCAGTCCGTGTAACGAGGACCATCCCTTATCCTCAAGTGGGAGCCAGGGAACCTGGGAGAAGCCCTTAGCCCAGCCCTGGGAAGAGACTGTCCTTTATCCCGCATGACCCCCGCGTGCTCCACGCTGCCGGGGGAGGAAGGGCGGATGCACACGTGTAAGCTCTCCTTTTGCTTCATCACTCAGTTGCCGGAGGGCTTGGCACGCGGTCGGCGTTCGCTAGAGTTTGCTGAGTGAATGCACGGACGCATGGACCATGTTTCTGCCCGGGAGGTGGGATCTGGGCCGAGCAGGGCTTCTCAGAGTGGGGCGCCCGGCCAGCGGCATCAGCATCCCCTGAGAACTTAGTAGAAATGCAGGTTCCTAGGCCCCACCCAGACCTCTTGAATCAGAAAGCCGAGGGGTGGGTGATAAGCTATCTAACCTTTGTGGGTCCTGCTGCCTCCCCGACGGAGAGAACTAGTGTGTAGCGTGGTGACGGTCAACCCTGGCTGAGTGCCGGCATCACCTTGGGAGCCTACGGCACGAAACCGGCACCAGGCTCCCCGCAGGCCGGCAGATCAGAGTCCCTGGCATGGGGCGGGGCCTTAGCTGCGTCCCGTGATTCTCTTGGGCAGCCGGATTGCGAACACACACCGGGCCTGGGAAGTGACACGGGTTTGGGTGCAAATCCTGGCCCTGCCTCTTAACAGCTGGGAGACTTCGGGGAAATCAGTAGTAGCAGAACCCTTCTCATAGGTGCCACGGAGAGTAAGGTGTTCATTTCTGTCTCGTGCTCCCAGCAGCGTCTGGGACAGAGCGACTAGTAAGCGGGAGTTGCTATTATTGATAGTAGTAGTATGACGATGCTTACTATTCCTCCTGCTATATTATTACTACCATGATTACGATCACTACTGTTACTACTGCTACTATGACTCCTGCCATCACTATTAATACTATTACGACCATCATTACCACTGCTATGACTATGGTTACTCTTGCTACCAGTATTCATACTATCATCACTGTTATGACTACCACTGCTATTACTACCATTACTAGCATTGTTATCATTGCTACGATTAATACTATTACCATTATTACTACAATCAGTAGTACATTGCTATTGCTACAGCTTCTATCATTACTGCTCTTAGTATTATTACTAGTAGTATTATTGCTACGATGACTCTTACTACTGCTGCTTTTTGTCAAGGCGGAAGAACGCTGT
Source organism: Lagenorhynchus albirostris (assembly GCF_949774975.1). Taxonomy (NCBI): domain Eukaryota; kingdom Metazoa; phylum Chordata; class Mammalia; order Artiodactyla; family Delphinidae; genus Lagenorhynchus; species Lagenorhynchus albirostris. Next base: position 56,586,099 of record NC_083113.1, on the reverse strand, counting down.
CTTCCAAAGTTCTTTAAGGAGGGACGGTCACCTCTCATGCAGGCTCAGTTCTGGACTCTCGGATCAGGAACGCAACTAAAAGTCCAACCCTTTGCAGAACCAAAGGGGTCAAGGTCTTCCCGGGCCTCCAGTGCTACAGCACCTGGCTGCACCCACGGTGGGGGAAAGCCCTTTGGCAATCACTGGCTGGAGGCCGCAGAGGCCTGGAGCACGGCCTCCTTCCCCTGCATTTGCATTTGGGGGGTTCATCTCCCCGGAATGGGGCCGCGATCTTCCCCAGACGGTCGGCAGGGTCCCCCTATGCCAGACTCAGTCCTTCAGACTCACGTTTTAAAACGTTTCAACCTTCTGTCCTTCCTGAGCAAACAGATGGGATTTACGGGGGAGGTTGCTTCCGAGTGGCTCTTCCCCACCCAAATCCTATCTTCTCGGGGTCAGGCGTGAAAGACAACAGTGCACCTCTCCACATTTTTAAAGCCAGGGAAGGGACCACCTCACTTTTTTAGAAAGGCCCAAGTACCACAGGAAGATGTCAAGCACTTGGGGTGTGATGTGCTTTGCACGTTTCTTTGGGAGAGCAAGGGAGAAAATGTGACACTGAACTCAAAAAAGAAAACTCTTTTAGAATTCAGAATACAATCCACACACCTGGATTTAACAAATGGAGCAAAAATTTCTTGCAGAGATGGTGAGGACAGAGCCTGGCTGGCAGCTCCTGGTGGAAATGGGTGAGGTTAAACTATGGAGTCCCAACTATGGGACTTTTCTCTCCCTGCTCTGAGCAGCCAGACTTACTCTCTGGAAAAAACTGAAAAACGACCTCCATCAGAGGCAAGAATTGTCCTAGAATTGATCGAATGCATTATCGATTTTCACTTGTGGTTTTCCCTAATTATTGTATTAGTACATGGTCATTAGCGATCATTTGGGAAACAGAAGAAGGTAGAAAGAGGAGAATCCCATGTTCAGAGAGAACCTGTTGATCTTTGGTGAATTTCCTTTCAGTCTTTTTTTTGTACATTTTAAAACAAGGATATTGTACTGCAGATTATGTTTTGTATTTTTTAAATTTACCACGACAAAGATTTTTCTTTCCCCCTCCCACCTGAGTTACCTGGCCAGGCAGACACCACCTGGACCAGTTTCTCTAAGCCAGTCACCTGGAGGTGACTGTGACCCTGCCTTCTCCCTCTGCCCAAAGCCCATGAACCCCCAAGTCCTGTCAGGGTGGCCCCCTCAGTATCTCTCAACCCACCCACTTCTCTCCATTCCCTTGGCCACGCCGCCCAGAAGTGGAGGGAAGCACTTTAGAAATATTTGGCTGTGGGCCTCTCACCAGGGCTGGGCTAAGGTCTCCTCCCGGGTTCCCTGGCTCCCACTCTGAACTCCAACCATCTATTCTCCACACTGTAGCCAGAACACACTTCCAAAATGCAAATGTGATCATATCCCCCGCCCTGATTAAAACCTCAATTGCCGTAGCCCACTGCTCCTAGGATACAGACCGGATTCCTCCTCCAGGAAGCCTCCCTGACTGCACACACGAACGCGTCCACTTCATGGCACCGCCCGCCCCCGAATGCCATTCTCGAGGGTGTTGGCGGGTCCACTGCCCAGCATCCCTGAATCACGGCACCTTTGGGAACCCCTCCATCGGCGGTGCTCAGCGAAGAGCAAGCTCTCTGAGAACGCATCTGTGGATGAACGAGCGCCATCCATAAACAGTGTTGGAGCAGCCTTATTATTCACACTGCGATTCCTTAAGTGTTGCCTTCTTGCCGGAAGTTAGGATACGTGGTCACGCGGTGTGGGGCATCTCTACACAGCCACAAAATTTTGGCATTGCCATCTTAAATGCTGAGGATGGTGTGATCACTCCAATTTCATCTGGTTCTTAGTCTATAGACTTTCTGGGGAAATAGCTCGGCAAAAAAGTGGAGACTAGAGACAGTGGTCCCTGAAAACCCTGTTAGTTACCTGCATCCTTGCCTCCCGGGCATGGAAGGAGCGGCCCCAACCTGGGATGTCCCCTCTCCTGGGGTCAGGAGATGCAGTTGTCCTGTGACCATTATACTAATCACTGAAGACCACTGTCAAAGAGAGAGCCTCCTGGGGCCATTCTGAAAGGCAGCTGCCCAGGTGAGCTGAGGCCACACAGGTCCAGCCCAAATGAAAACACTGTTGGAATCTTCCCAGGGGCCAGCTTCTGAACTGTCTCTCCTCGACTATACTTTGGGGTGAGGTCCCCAAGCCCCTGGGGCCCATGTAGCAATGACACAGGAAGAGGCTACTAAGGGGTGAGACGTGGAACCTGAGGTTTGCTGGCACCCATGCCTGCTGACACTTTAGGGTTTTCCCAAGGTCCCCTAAGGTTTGCCATCGCTGTTCTTTTGGTTAAAATAATAATTCTCTTCCAAAGGGGCAGGTGGTGAGGTTTGTGACTCTTGCTCTTGGCAAAGAAACAAGGGGAAAAACAAACCCACACAGTCTGGAAGGAAAGGAGCTGGCCAAACAGTGAGATTTGGACGCAGTTCCTTAGCATCTGGGCCACGAATGGAGAAAATGAAGTGTTTCAGCCTCAAAATCATCGTCATTCTGATCAACATTGCCGCCATCGCCATAAAGTTTGTCCAGCCCTGAGCCAAGGCTGTGGGCACTATTACTGTCTGTATTTTAGGGACAGGAAGGTGGAGGTTTAGACTCAAGATGTCAGGGCTCCTGAGTGGCAGGGCTGGGCCTGCCCCGCACGCAGATTCCTTACCTGGGCATCCTTGTCTGCGGTGTTCCCCTGCTTCCCGGACATCCAGGCAGCTCCGGCAGGGAGACGGCTGAGAAGTTGAAAGATCAGGTTGAGTGGGGACCTTGGGCCCAATTTTCCCATTGGTGTGATCACTCCAATTTCATTATCAGGGGGAAGAAATCTGGCTCTTATAGAAATTCTTATAGAATTTCTGGGGAAATAGCTCAGCAAAAAGTAGACACTAGAGACAGTGGTTCCTGAAAATCCTGTTAGCTATCTGCATCCTTGGCTCCTGGGGATGGAAGGGGTGGCCCCTCTCCTGGAGTGGGTTCTGGTCTCCCCATAGATGTCACCCCTCTTGCTCTTAGGAGGGTGTGGCATTGCTCCAGTGTGGATCTCAAGGCCACCACGTCCTAGCCACAGCACCTCGGGCAAGTTAATTACACGCCTGGAGCCTCAGTTTTCCCACCTGTAAAATGGGCTCAGGGTACCTAACTCACAGATTTGCCGGGAAGCATTTTGCCCCCTCTCCTCCTTTGGGCCTTGGTGTAAATTATTTCCACCTGGAAGCCTTTCCGCTCCCACCCTGCTCAGGACAAGTAGGTTCCCAGAGCACCTCTCCTTGGACCCTCCTCACCCTTGAAATTCCTGTCCTGTGTCTGTTGCTTCCCTGAGGGCGAGGGCGGGGGCGGGGTCTGCCTCGTTGACCCTGGAACCACCAGGGTCAGCTCCAGTGCCTGGCACACAGTGGGTGCTTTTGGCATCTCTGGAGCTGGGAGGGAGAGGCGAGGATGTCCAGGGCAGCCGGGGCCTCTCAAACAATCCGAGCAATGGGCCACCCCCCTGAATGTGGTAATCTGCGGCAGCCACTGGGGGACTGAGGGTGCACAGGTGTGTTTCAGTGTCGGTGGATGTCGAGAATCTGAAAGACAGGTGCCGGGCCACGCTGCGACATCACAGATTTGGGGCTACTTCCTTTTTTTTGGTTGTTATTTTCTGTAACTTTTAATTTTGGTATAATTACAACAGAAAAGTTGCAATAATAGAGGGGATTCCCGTGTACCTTCACCCAGATTCGTTTACATGTTAGATTCTTTCCCTATATACGTTTTCATGTAAATATAATAAATACGTAAGTTGCAAACATCAGCCACTTTTCTCCCTGAACACTCTGGTGTGTGTTTCCTAAGAACACGACTTTCTATTACCTAAATACAATAAAATGACCCAAATCAGGAAATTTAGCATCTTACCAGAGTACAATACAGCCGAACCTCAGAGATGTTGCTGGCTCGATTCCAGACCACTGCAATAAAGCAAATATTGCAATAAATCTCCTAAATTTTTTGTTTGTTTTTTTTTTCAGTATGCAGGCTTCTCACTGCTGTGGCCTCTCCCGCCGCAGAGCACAGGCTCCGGACGCTCAGGCTCAGCGGCCATGGCTTACGGACCCAGCCGCTCCGCGGCATGTGGGATCCTCCCGGACCGGGGCACGAACCCGTGTCCCCTGCATCGGCAGGCGGACTCTCAACCACTGCGCCACCAGGGAAGCCCTCCTGAATTTTTTGGTTTCCCAGTGCATATGAAAGTTATGTTTACACTATACTGTAGTCTGTTAAGTGTGCAATTACATTAAGTCTGAAAAAACAATGTACGTGCCTTCATTTAAAAATACTGCATTGCTAAAACATTCTAGCCATCATCCGAACCTTCAGCGAGTCGTCCTCTTTTTTGCTGGTGGAGGGTCTTGCGTGGGTGTTGATGGCCACTGGCTGATCAGGGCGGTGGCTACCGAAGGATGGCATGGCTGTGCAATTTCTTTCTGTCTTTTTTTTTTTGGTAGCAGAAAAATAATTTATTCCAAAGGAGGGCAGAAATAAGAAACTCATCCTGAAAATATACTTTGGTATAATTCTGATGGGACAGATTTTCCCTCTGAACATGTTCTCCTACTGACTGCCCCGCTGGAGTCTTATTGTCATGTAACAGTTTTTAAACACTTCGCTGATTCTCACGTTGAGAGCAGGCGGGAGTCATCTTCACATCCACAGTCTCCAAGGAGGGAGTAATGTTATTTCTCAGAAGAACAGCATTTTCTATCTCGGAAGAGTATGTAAACATTTTATAGAGGCAGCACAGTTTAGATCCAATACGCACATCATTCACCAAAGTGCAAAAAAGGCGACAGGAAAAAATACTGCATTGTAGAATAAGATATTCAAATGTGGTGGGAACGTTTAAGGCCGCTGACGGCCAAAGTGGGCGAGGCAAGGAAGGTGGTCTGGGTACGGAGGTGATTTTGCATCTAGAGGAGTTCTCTTCGTGACCTCAATGCCTGAGCCCTGGCGAGCAGGTCTTCTTACTCAAGGCCAATGATGCTTGAGGTACCAGATGGTTTCATCTTTCAACTGTGGTCCAAAGAGAGGGTTGAGTTGGGCCAGAATTGCAATCGGCCAAAAGAGGTAGCCGCAAACGGAACAGGTCACCAACACGGTGATTATAACTCCCCGGTTGGGACCCTGAGGGATGAACCAGGGCACCAGGAAACCGACGAAGCCCCAGAACACGCTCATCACGCTGAGAGGCACGGTGAGGCCGGTATACGCCATGGTTGCTGGGGGAGGGGCCAGCCCTGCCCCGCCGCCTCACTCACGGCAATTTCTTAAAATAAGAGAACAGTCAAGTTTGCCGCATCGATTGACTTTCGTGACCAATTTCTCTGTAGCATATCGTGCTGTGTGATAGCACTTGACCCACAATAGAACTTCTTTCAAAATTGGAGTCAGTCTTCCCAAACCCTGCTTTATCAACTAAGTTAGTATAATATTCTAAATCCTTGGAAATCCCTGGCGGTCCAGTGGTTAGGACTCCGCGCTTCCACGGCAGGGGGCGCAGGTTCCATCCTTGGTTGGGAAACTAAGATCCTGCGTGCCGCACAGCGTGGCAAAAAAAAAAAAATCTAAATCCTTTGTTGTCATTTCAACAATCTTCACAGCATCTTCACCTGGAGTAGATTCCATCTCAAGAAACCACTTTCTTTGTTCATCTGTAAGAAGCAACTGCTCATCCATTCAAGTTTTATCATGAGATTACATCAGTTCAGTCACGTCTTCAGGCTCTACTTTTTTTTTTTTAAACGTTATTTCCAGTGCACTTTTGTTTTCTTAATTAATTAATTTATTCTTGGCTGCCTTGGGTCTTCGTTGCTGCGCACGGGCTTTCTCTAGTTGTGGCGAGCAGGGGCTACTCTTCGTTGCGGTGCGCGGGCTTCTCATTGCGGTGGCTTCTCTTGTGGAGCACGGGCTCTAGGCGCGCGGGCTCAATAGTTGTGGCATGTGGGCTCAGTAGCTGTGGCTCGCAGGCTCTAGAGCGCAGGCTCAGTAGTTGTGGCGTGTGGGCTTAGTTGCTCCGTGGCATGTGGGATCTTCCCGGACCAGGGCTCGAACCTGTGTCCCCTGCACTGGCAGGTGGATTCTTAGCCACTGTGCCACCAGGGAAGCCCCCAGCCTCCACTTCTAATTCTAGTTCTCTTGCTGTTTCTACCACATCTGCAGTTCTTTCCTCCACTAAATCCTGAACCCCTGAAAGCTGTCCACGAGGGCTGGAATCGACTTCTTCCAAACTCCGGTCAATATGTGGACCTCTTCCCATGAACCATGAATGTTCTTCACGGCTGTTTCCTCCGCAGTGATCATCTCTTGCTCAGTGCTGCCACCTTCATGGACGACCTGAGCCGCAGCTTCCCCCTCAGCACCTGCGGCTTCACCTGGCACTTCCGTGCTACGGAGGCGGCTTCTGTCCTTCAGCCTCATGAACCGACCTCTGCTTCAGACTTTCCTCCTGCAGCTCCCTCCCCTCTCTCAGCCTTCGCGGAACTGGAGAGAGTTGGGGGCTTGCTCCAGATTAGGCTGTAGCTTCAGGGAATGTGGCTGGTTTGATCTTCTATCCAGACCACTCAGACTTTCTCCATATCGGCAGTAAGGCTGTTTCCTCTTCTCATCCGTGTGTTTACCGGAGCAGCATTTTAATTTCCTTCAGGAACTTTCTTTTGCATTCACAACTTGGCTGACAGTTTGGCAAGAGAGGCCTCGACTTGGGCCCGTCTTGGCTTTTAACAAGCCTTCCTCACGAAGCTTCATCGTTTCTAGCTTTTGCTTTAAAGTGAGAGATGTACGACTCTTCCTGAAATACGGAGAGGTTGTTGCAGGGTTATTAATTGGCCTAATTTCAATATTGCTGTGTCTCGGAATAGGGAGGCCCGAGGAGAGGGACAGAGGGCAGAACGGCTGGTCTCTGGATTGGTCACAACACACACGATATTTATGGATTAAGTCTGCCTTCTGACATGGGTGTGGTTTGGGGCGCCCCAAACGATTACAAGAGTCACCTTAAGATCACTGGTCACAGATCCCCACAACATATAACAACAATGGAAAAGTTGGAAATACTGTGAGAATTACCAAAATGTGACACAGAAACAGGAAGTGAGCAAATGCTGTTGGAAAAACGGCACTGGTAGACTTGCTAGACACAGGGTCGCCACGAACCAGCAATTTGTAAAAAACACAGTATCCACGAAGTGCAGTAAAGTGCAATACACCAAGGTTGGCCTGTACTATTAGGGCATCATAATATATTCTGTGCACTCTAACATGTCACAGTACTACTGTGTAAGCCACAGCTCACTCTCAAGGTCAGCCCAGCGAAGCCTCTAAGAAGTCTTTATTTCCCGGGTCCAGGACCCACGTGTGTGTAGTTACCCCGTTCCTTTGTCTCCTCCGATTTGGAATGGTTTCCTGGACCGTCTTTCTTTCTCGACTTGCTTTTAAGAGTGTCCTTCTTGGACTTCCCTGGTGGCGCAGTGGTTAAGAATCCACCTGCCAATGCAGGGGACTCGGATTCGAGCCCTGGTCTGGGAAGATGCCACATGCCGCGGAGCAGCTAAGCCCGTGCACCACAACTACTGAGCCTGCGTGCCGCAACTACTGAAGCCCGTGTGCCACAACTGCTGAGCCCGCATGCCTAGAACCCGTGTTCCACAACAAGAGAAGCCAACGCAATGAGAAGCCCACGCACCGCAACGAACAGTAGCCTCCGCTCGCCGCAACTAGAGAAAGCCCGCGCACAGCAACGAAGACCCAACACAGCCAAAAAACTATATAAATAAATGAATAAATTTATAACAACAACAACAACAAGAGTGCCATTCTTGTTTTGACACGTAAGTTGGGAACTCTGAAAGCCATTCAGAGCCAAGTTTGGAGAATTAAGTGTGTTACGAGACTGATGCCCACCTTTCTGGTCACATCCTGTCACGTGGCCCTGAAATGTGGCTGTGAGCGACCCTAGGTCAGGGACTCCCTCTGAGGGTGGCGTGGCCTAGCGGTCAGGAGCAGGCAGTTTAACCCAACTGCTCGGGCTCAAATCCTGGCTCTGTTCCTCCCAGGCTGTGTGACCTTGGGTAAGTCACCTACCCTCTCTGTGCCTCAGTTTCCTCA